>NW_027211694.1:2500-307500 GCF_022749685.1 Semicossyphus pulcher | reverse complement strand
AAAGAATGCACCTTTAACTGTTCACAGAGACCGACAGACAGATGAGTCAGTCAATTACATTTATATATAACATAGTGTTAGCTGCCTGTGCATGTCATTTTCAGCTCCATGTTGTAGCTAGTTAGCATTTGAGCACTGACCATATTTAGCGGCCGCTAAGGCTAGCAGATGATAAATAACAACCTGAATTTCAACAAGCACATTTTTATCACTTCTTTCAGGATCTTTGTACAGTCACAGTGCAGCAGCTCGTCCTGTCAGTCAATTAATAACATCAGCCAAAGCTAAGATTAGCATTAGCATTAGCAGCTAAAGGACAGACGGAGAGTTCTACAGTAATGTGGCTGCTGTCGTTTCATACTCTTATCTTCTTGCTGGGATGAGATGTTCAGATGGAAATGAATTCAGTATGTTTGAAACTAAGAGTCGACAGGGTTAGCTTAGCTTAGCAATGTTAGTCAACCAATAGTTCCAGCAGATATTCCCTCGAAACCACAAACTGCTGTTTAAACTTTCAGTTTGCAAAGAAACAAATGAGACATAATTTAACGGGGTTAGTGCGTCTGTTTTTGAACTTCACACAGAGCTCAGCTGTTCTCCCCTTCTTCGTCATTATGCTAGGTGGCTAGGCTAGCATGAACATCCCTCTGTGTATCCTGTTACTGAGAAGGAAACAGTCTGTTCAAGTTTCAGATCATGTTTTCACTTTGTTGTTGGAGCTCTGAAAGGTTTCAGATCAATCTGAGTGTTCCAGAGGATTCATGGAAGCTTGTTTCAGCACAAAGAGACGACAGCTTATAGAAACTTAAACTATAAACCTTCGTTATTTTATTCCAAGTTCAAAAATACAGTTTTTCTTCAGGATGATTTATGAATTTGCAGGTGAGAAGCCAGGTGCGTATCCAGGTATGAAGAATGAAAGGTTTCAGTCAGCAGTTAGAGGTCGTGTCACACTGAAGCCAGCCCGTTCCACCTGAGAGGTGTCGGAGGTGACTCTCCTCCTACAGACACAGACTCTGTGCTGTCCTTTGACCTTCCTGATGGATTATCAGGATTTATTCTGAGTCATCTCGAGGATGTTTGAACTCCTCAGTCGGATTCAAAGAGCACAGCAGCGTTTTGTTTTTCTCTGAGCGAGTCAGCACTGATGCAAATATATTCTAAAACACTGAAGCGTCTGCGTGTGCGTATCTTACAGCTGGGATTTAAATCTTCAACATGGTTAAAAGGAACGTTTTTTAAGACCCAAGAGTTCCCCAAGTTAAAAGTGAAAGTGCAAATGTCCCACCCTGCCAGCAGCCCCTGAATTATCCACAGCTGCTGAGTCTGACGTCCCGCTGGTGTTTGTCATGAAGATGTGTTTGAGTTGTTAAAGACATAGGGATGATCGTAGTTACTCTTCCTGCTCGTGCCCATGTGCTGTGTTTGGTTATTGTGACGTTCATCTTATTTGTTCATATTTTAATAGAAGTCTGACCGTCTACTGCTTCCACAGGATATTTTTAAAAAGCTCCTGAACCTCGTGCATGAGACGGTGGACATGTCGGAGGACGTGATAAACTGGATGATTATAATAATGATTATTTTCTTGTGTTTTATTGATAAAGATGAATAACTGAGGGTGATGATGAAGAGGAGAAGCTGTCTGATAAATACAATAAAACTTGTGCACTGAGGTCTGAAGTCTGTCTCTCATTCTGATGGATTTATGATGTTCTTTATTTCATGTCAACTTTGTATTCTGGTTTTTATAATGTTTTATTGAATGAGCCGACAGTCTGACCAGCAGCTGCTCGTCTTTAAACTGTGTCACCTGACTCTCACCTTTTCTCCTGTCATGACTACCACAGCCACCAGAGGGCGGCGCCTCAGTATCAACATACATGTGGGTTGTAATAATTATGTACCTAACCCAGAGAAATGGTTGTATTTATGGTGTCTACATTATGATATATGTACAGGTACAACAGTAAGGGTTCCGATCAGGTGCGTCATGACTACTTCCTGTTTGTTCTGAGAAAATGAAATCAGGTGTATAAAAAGTTTTCTCTCCTCGTCTGAGACACGAAGCCGCTGAATGATCTATTAATACTCTGAACAGGGAGGAGCTAGAATTACATCCAGGCTGGACGTTAAGAGCTTTACACCCCGAACAGCTGACAGAGTGTGTGTGTGTGTGTGTGTGTGTGTGTGTGTGTGATGCAGAATGTGTTTTTGGTGAGATGTTTGCAGTGTACCCGCCCGGCTCCTCTCAGACCTCCTAGTTGTTCTTCAGACGGATGAACATAACTCTCTTTCATGTTTTATTCCAATGAGAAAGAAACACTTCAACACATGAATATTAAATATGAAACACCATGCACACTTATCATCAGTCTGATAAACTGGTCAGTTTTTCTCCAGTGACGACTGAAGTTTGTTCTAAACTTCACAGACCGTCTGAAACAACGTGAAAGAGTCGATTGTTCAAAGAAAACCAAAAGAGGAGACAGCTCCTCTGTTCCTCCTCACAGTGGTGGCTTCATCAGTGCTTCAGCTCATGTTCTCCTCCATAAGACCCACAAAGAAGCACAGAGATCCAGAGTCCATCTCGTCTCTGCAGAAGCAGCTCAGGTTCAGTTCAGGACGTTTCCTCTCTGTGTCCATCCAGACAAAGAGTTTTCTTTAAATCTGCAGCAGCAGCTCTGCTCACACGTTTATCCATCGATCGTTCATATCCGAGAGACCATCAGGAGGCTCACGAACATGCTAACAGTCTGTAGCTGACCATATTCACACAGCAGCCATTTTCCTCTGAAGCTCTCGTGCTGTTATATTGTTACTACCTGTTGTTGTGAATAACCTGTTTGGTGGTGGTGCACGATACAATAGAAGGGTGTAAATCCCAGGCTAACAGTAATGTTAGCTAATTAAATGTTTTGTGCTATTTAACACGAGTATTAGCTAGGGCTAACGTTAGCTGTTCTGTTACAGCTGTTGGTAGCTAATGATCTAGAAAACATGTTTTAACTTAAAGCTCTTGTGAGGAGTTTTTCACTGGTTAGGTAACAAACTGAAGTTTACTCTGATGACTCTGTATGAGCTACAAAACCAAACCAGACCAAACCAGACCATCAGCAACAACACTGATTATTTCTAGTTATTGTCGATGCCTGAAACAGACGAAGCGATTAACTGCACGCTGCCTTTGTTTACATTTTCCAGGACAGAAACTTAGAGTGAGTCATACAAACGACTGTCTGTGACCTCTAAAGAACCTGTGGATGTTAGTCTGTGACCTCTAAAGAACCTTTGGATGTTAGTCTGTGACCTCTAAAGAACCTTTGGATGTTAGTCTGTGATCTCTAAAGAACCTTTGGATGTTAGTCTGTGACCTCTAAAGAACCTGTGGATGTTAGTCTGTGACCTCTAAAGAACCTGTGGATGTTAGTCTGTGACCTCTAAAGAACCTTTGGATGTTAGTCTGTGATCTCTAAAGAACCTTTGGATGTTAGTCTGTGATCTCTAAAGAACCTTTGGATGTTAGTCTGTGACCTCTAAAGAACCTGTGGATGTTAATCTGTGATCTCTAAAGAACCTTTGGATGTTAGTCTGTGACCTCTAAAAAACCTGTGGATGTTAGTCTGTGATCTCTAAAGAACCTGTGGATGTTAGTCTGTGACCTCTAAAAAACCTGTGGATGTTAGTCTGTGATCTCTAAAGAACCTTTGGATGTTAGTCTGTGATCTCTAAAGAACCTGTGGATGTTAGTCTGTGACCTCTAAAGAACCTGTGGATGTTAGTCTGTGATCTCTAAAAAACCTGTGGATGTTAGTCTGTGATCTCAAAAAAACCTGTGGATGTTAGTCTGTGATCTCTAAAAAACCTGTGGATGTTAGTCTGTGATCTCTAAAGAACCTTTGGATGTTAGTCTGTGATCTCTAAAGAACCTGTGGATGTTAGTCTGTGATCTCTAAAGAACCTGTGGATGTTAGTCTGTGACCTCTAAAGAACCTTTGGATGTTAGTCTGTGATCTCTAAAGAACCTTTGGATGTTAGTCTGTGACCTCTAAAAAACCTGTGGATGTTAGTCTGTGATCTCTAAAGAACCTTTGGATGTTAGTCTGTGATCTCTAAAGAACCTGTGGATGTTAGTCTGTGATCTCTAAAGAACCTTTGGATGTTAGTCTGTGATCTCTAAAGAACCTGTGGATGTTAGTCTGTGACCTCTAAAGAACCTGTGGATGTTAGTCTGTGACCTCTAAAGAACCTGTGGATGTTAGTCTGTGATCTCTAAAGAACCTGTGGATGTTAGTCTGTGATCTCTAAAGAACCTGTGGATGTTAGTCTGTGACCTCTAAAGAACCTGTGGATGTTAGTCTGTGATCTCTAAAGAACCTGTGGATGTTAGTCTGTGACCTCTAAAGAACCTGTGGATGTTAGTCTGTGACCTCTAAAGAACCTGTGGATGTTAGTCTGTGACCTCTAAAGAACCTGTGGATGTTAGTCTGTGACCTCTAAAGAACCTGTGGATGTTAGTCTGTGACCTCTAAAGAACCTGTGGATGTTAGTCTGTGATCTCTAAAGAACCTTTGGATGTTAGTCTGTGACCTCTAAAAAACCTGTGGATGTTAGTCTGTGATCTCTAAAGAACCTGTGGATGTTAGTCTGTGACCTCTAAAGAACCTGTGGATGTTAGTCTGTGACCTCTAAAGAACCTGTGGATGATAGTCTGGGATCTCTAAAGAACCTTTAATGTCAGTCTTTGGTGCTTCATTCATCTCTGCTATGACAGTCTCTCCATCTGAAACTGCAGCTCTGTGTGTTTGCAGTTAGCGCTGTTGTTCGTGATGTTACACACTTTATGCGTGCGGTTGCAGCCGGCCATTGAGGCTTCAGCCGAGGCTCCGTGTGTCACTGTGAGGGGGGCGGAGTCTTCCTGTGGGGGCGGGGCTGTGGCCTCCACCTCTGGAGCCTTTTGTCCATAGTAAAGCGCCCAGAGCAGCGTGAGCGTGAGCGCCATGGCGAGGATCTGGGCCACGCCGATGGACACGCCCAGGAAACGCAACACTTGCAGCTGCTTCGTCCCCCGAATGAAACTGTAGATCTTTGGACCGCAGCCCTGACACACACACACACACACACACACACACACACACACATACATTTATGCAGATAAGAGCAGGATGATGAACCTTCAGCACTCGGAGTAAAAACGCTGTGGAGAAGCTTTTTGTGTGCTGACATTTACAAAAGTAATCAGTGAACAAGCTACATAAACCAGTCACTTCCTACAGGACTTTTATTGTGAAACATCTGCAGGAAGTATTAATGATGGTAACTTACAGCAGTGAAAAAAAGCTAATTAGCTAGCTGTTATTTGAATACTGTGACTGTGAATGAAGATCTGAGCTTATCTTTTATTAATTTATATAATAAAAGACTTTTATTTTCCACATTCATGTTTGTGTTTAGTTAGTTAGTTAGTTAGTTACTCACATCATTTCTAGTTTGATTTCTGTTTCCTGTAAACATTCGATATTCAAAAGATTTAATCTAATAATAATATAAAATAATGTTTTTATCCAACAGAATGGTCGGTGGTGTCTCACCTCTTGGTGCAGGTCGCTGAGGTCATGGAAGTGGGCGTGGCGAGCACATCCTGGATACTGATTGGAGCAGCAGGAGTCAGGTGGCCACTCCATCTCTGTCATCTCCAGCCAATCAGTGAAGTAGATCACCCCACAGCATTTAAACTGAAACACACACACCTGTCAGCACCTGTGTGTGTGTGTGTGTGTGTGTGTGTGTGTGTGTGTGTGTGTGTGTGACCTCTGACCTCTGTCTGGAAGCTGTTCCAGGTGTGTGTGAGCCACTGGTAACGCTGCAGGCCAAAGTTTGGCATCCGAGACTTCAGACTGATCATATCAGAGCGCTGTACGGACGGCTACACACACACACACACACACACACACACACACACACACATTAGATACAGAAACACACGCAGCATCACAAATCTTCACCTCAACTCTGACCCCCCCCCCCCCCCCCCCCCCCTCTGTGTACCTGAGATAATCATCATCCAGGTGTGTCAGCTCTGATAACATTTACACTAACTACAATACCCACAACCCCCCCGCAGGCAGACAGGTGAGGCCTGCAGATAAACACACACTGACACACACACACACACACACACCTGTCATGTTGTGTTGTTGTGTCACCTGTGGTCCGTGTAGTTGTTGTGTAATGTCTGTAGTAGTGTGTTATAGCATCAGTGTGTAGTGGTATGTGTGTACTTTGTGTAGTGTTGGTTCGGACAGGATCAGCAGCCGCTCGTCTCTCACGTCTGTTTATTATCAGACTCAGTCTGTCTGCACCTGCTCACTGCTGCGCTCTGATTGGTCAGACCCACACAGGTGGATCTCGTGAATCCTCACAGGAGTTAAACTATGAAGTGTGAGGTTCATTCTCTGCAGGTGTCTGTGGTTAGGTGTGTTAGGTGTAGTAAAGTGATATAAGGTGATGTCAGGTGTGTCTCACCTGGTCGTAGGTCCACACAGCGCTGGCTAACTCCACACAGAAGATCAGCAGCAGACTGCAGAAGTACTGAAACACACAGAGAGCGGTGCGTGAGCAGCGTACTGTTTAGAGGTGATCAGCCAGGTGTCTCTGGGGCGACACAGGTGAGGGGGTCCACTTCCTGCCTGGTTTCCCATCATGCTCTCTGGCTGTCCATTGAGCAGCCTGAAGCTGCTCTGTGTCCCAGAGTCTCGTCTTACAGGGACGGGCTGAGAGGACAATCTTATCTGCTCTGAGGGACAATAGAGACACCTGACACCTGGCCCCGCCCAGTTGACAGCAGGCAGGTGATGTGGATCACAGAGCAACCCTGTTAGAGGACGAGCAGAGACAGACTGACCTCTGTGTGGACCTGATCATGGCTGTATGATGAGGACAAGCACTCACCTGTTACACCTGTACCTGATTAATGAGAGAAGTCACTCACCTGACTGTGACAGGTTCACCTGATGAACTGATTATTTATAAACATGACTCCTGTGATGTAATGATAACATTCTGCAGACGTACCCAGGAGAGCAGCAGCAGGTCACACCTGAGCGTGCCGCAGTACCCCACCATGGCCACCATGAAGAGGAGGCAGCACACCGCGATGAAGACGGGGTGAACGGCCGGAGAGTAGGTGAGGACGGCCGCCTCCTCCAACCTCCACACACACACACACACACACACACACACAGAAACACAATGCTTCATGAGTTAATTAAATCGTCGATCATCAAAACATTAATCTGATCAGCTTCTGTCTGTCTGTTCACCTGTCTGTCTGTCTGTCTGTTCACCTGTCAGTCTGTCTGTCTGTCTGTTCACCTGTCTGTCTGTCTGTCTGTTCACCTGTCTGTCTGTCTGTTCACCTGTCAGTCTGTCTGTTCACCTGTCTGTCTGTCTGTCTGTCTGTTCACCTGTCAGTCTGTCTGTCTGTTCACCAGTCTGTCCGTCTGTCTGTCTGTTCACCTGTCAGTCTGTCTGTCTGTCTGTTCACCTGTCTGTCTTATCAAAATGACTCTGACTTCTTTTTTCATGAATCACTGTGACATCACTCGCTCCTCAGGCTGTGATTGGTCGGCTGTGTGTCTGTACCTTTCATGATGTCTTCACTACACGCACAGGCGTGTTACAGTGAGAGGAACATGAACAGGACAGGTACCTGGACTCACCTGGTGTGGGCTGTCAGGGTCAGCACGGTGTTCAGGGAGTCTCTGATCCACGCTGCCACGCCCAGCACACACACGGACATCAGCTGCACACACACACACACACACACACACACACACACACACACACAGGGATCAGTTTCTGCTGCCTACAAATAACATCTCAGAATGTGAAACATGCTCACACACATGCTGGCCTACTTTCACTGCCACTCTAAACTCCACTGTAAACACAGTGTGTGTGTGTGTGTGTGTTATTTAACGTGTCTTCATTTAAAGCGTCTTTAATGGAACATATTTATAAACACGACATATTTAGTGTCCTGTTCTGAAACAAATGACAGGTGTGTTCTGAGCACTGAACAGGTGAAGCTTCAGCAGTTTGTCCTCATTGGGCCAAAAGTCTGTGGACACAAATCACCGCACATATAAAGAGCTCACACCACGTGATGTCACATGTTTACATCACGTGTCATTATTTTAGCTAAACCTTTCACATAAACATTAAAGTGATTTCCACATGTGCACTTATGTTTCACATGTTCAATAACATACAAACATGTGGAATGTGTGAAGAGCACGAGCCTGAACGCGACAGTTTCATCAAATGTTCCACATGTGACAAACATGTGGAACATGTAGCACGTGCCTGAAGATGTCAAACTGTTCTTCACGTAAGTTATCTGAGATAAAAACCTGTGCAAGATATTTCACGTGATACATTATCATGTACATCGACCAGACTGAGACGATGCATGTTATTAATATGTTATTGATGACGTCACGTGGTGATCAGTGTGAGTATCGATCCTCTCACCCAGAACAGCAGGTTGAGCGCGTACAGCAGACAGCGCAGACACCTCACCGCGTCCTCACGAGCCATTCCGACCGGAACTCACCTGAGCCCGGGTCACCATGGCAACATGCTCACAGCAAACACACAACACGGATCCCGGAGAGACTGCGGAGATCGGAGATTATCACTCATCTCCTCAGGATCTGCTCCGTGCGTAAAGGCCGCATTCCGCTCCTTGCACGCGCCCTTTGGCTCGGGTCTGTCCGGCAGCAGCTCGGGTTTATCCGTGAGAGACTCCAGGAAACTTTCACAACAGGTGGTTTCTTACTTTCCCTCTGCCCCGCCGGGATGATGGAGTGACATTTCCAAACCAATCATCAGCCGGTTAGCGGGACGCAACGAAAATACGGACAGCACGGAACGGTTAAAATCACGTCTCCATCAGAGATACGCTTTTAATGCGTCTGTAAAGTCATCCAAAACTTCAAACCAAGACTCCAAAGATGGAAAACACACAAATAAACTTCTCAAACATCCACCAGTGTGCGTTAAATCCTCTCCTGCTCGCTCCAGTGTCTCACTGCGACGCGTAAAGCTTCCTCCAAACGTCCGAGCTTCAGTCCGGACTGTCTCTGCAGCTGAGCCGGAGCTGCCTGCAGGGGGGCGGTGCGCTGTCCCGGCCGTCCTGACGCTCCTTCTTCTTCACTAATTAAATGCGCACAGCAGCAGCAGCCTCCCTCTCCTTCCCCTCCCTCCCCCGGCAGGCAGGCAGGCAGGCAGAGGGTCCTGGGGGAGGACAGAGGAATGTGTCCGCCTCCAGCCGCAGAGTCTCGGGGTCAGCGGGCCAACAGGCTCAGAGTTATGTTGTGGTGAAAAGGGTGAAGCTGTCACACACACACACACACACACACACACACACACACACACACACAGAACAGCGGGCTCCAAACATGGCGCTTCACACATAATATACAGATAATCAACTATAAGCTGACAGCTGTGTGTGTGCACTTACTTTAGGCCATAAGTATGTGCACAATAAAATGTAAACACTTTTTATATTTCAGATGTTTTATACTTTGTATTTCTTCGGCCCCTTTCTCATTATTATCAAACACACGCAACGTTTTATTTTACTACAGTTATTATTTCATATGTATTTATGATATATGTGTGTATGTGGTGATAAACCTGATTCATTTTATTTATGTGGAATTAAGTAAATATCATCAACACAGATTGGTGGTTACTGTATGATCTATCATGAAGCTGTAAATCCACAATGAATGAATACATTAAAACGATCTGGGTACACATTTGGACGTATTTACAGTCATTGATTTCCACAAAAGAAACGATCTAGCCATGTATTTCACTACAACTCCCATAAGGCTTCTCTTCTGAGAACGCAAATCAACGCCCGCGTAGGTTTTAACCAATCAGAACACAGGCAGCCGTGTGCGTCACCTTCTCTGACCTCACTTTTTTGGTGTATTTTTTTCTGAGCGAGACAGCGGCTGGCGGCGCCATATTGAAAGAAGAAAATTATTCCATAAAACGCTAAAAACGTCAAATTTTCCGCCATGTTGTACCTGGAGGATTACCTCGAGAGTGAGTATCAGCCTGTAACAAACCATCGGAGGCTTTGCTGGCGCGTTTTGTGCAGATAAAATGTGTTATTTTCCGCCCTATGTGGCTCCGGCCGTTAGCCTAGCCGTGCTAGCAGGGTAACGGTTTTTTCTTGTCCTGGCAGTGATCGAGCAGCTTCCCATGGATCTCCGCGACAGGTTTACGGAAATGAGGGAGATGGACCTGCAGGTTCAGAGTACGTACAGCAGAGCCGGGGAACGGCAGCTAACACACCGGTGTTCATACCATTTAGGCACACAGTTGAATGTATTTAGATTAAACATTATCAGTGGACACCTCTGTAACGTTTCATCTCAGCACTTCAGCAAGAATATTAAGCATAACTCTGTTATTAGCATATAAGCTAGCTGAGCCGGCTAACTGCTTTGCAACAACAGCCTGAACTGAATTTGAACTGAACATCTGCTGTGTGTCCGGGTCTACTTTATAGTACATCAAACTGAATTGTAATTATATTATGATGAACTTCTATAATGTGTTAAGTGTAAATAAACGACAGACCTCTGTAAAGGTGAGTTTGAACTGACAGCAGGTATGGTCATGTGGTTTTGTTTGCATGATGAGCAGCTAAACTCTCTGTCTTATTAATGAGTGTATGAGAATGACACACAGACACACACCGGAGCTCAGCTTGTGATCTTGTCTCTTTAACTGTTCAATCTTAAAGTTATTTCACTGAGCAGCAGCTGCTGTAGGTGTGTGTTTACCTAAGGATTCACGCTGATAATACGTTCTGTACCATATCTATTATCACTTCCTTTGACTGTCTAACTAATGTTCCCAGACTCTGAAGCCCTCACTGTAACTCAACTATTACCATTATTTCAGTTATACTGAGCATTAAGATGATCCCTGATGATCCCATGTCGTCTCTGTGTAAAAACCTTTTAATCACTGGTGGAGGACGTGATGTTGTGGCAGGTTGAACAGGACATGAAGTGACGTTATATTGAGTCTGAGTTTGTGTCCGTCCAGATGCAACGGATCAGCTGGAGCAGAAGGTGATCGAGTTCTTCGTCAATGCAAAGAAGAACAAACCAGAGTGGAGGGAGGAGCACATGGAGGTCATCAAAAAGGTCAGAACACCTGTGTGATGTCACCCTTTGTTCACCTATAAACATATGTGAGGCTCCTACGTGGTCTTTTAAACTGCTGCTGAACAAACTACATGTTTCCTACATGAGTAATTACACAGTAAATTAATAAATACTGTGTTCCTCCTGCAGATACACGGATGTTAACATGAGTAAAATGACTCACCTGTATGACTCAGTTAAACACTTCATTATCGTGTTTCAGGATTATTACAAAGCACTGGAAGACGCAGATGAGAAAGTCCAGCTGGCCAATCAGATCTATGACCTGGTGAGTTTAATACTTGTTAATGTGTTAAACAATCATGTAATGTGTTAAATATTTCTTGTGTTCATATGAACTTGTTGTAATGATCAGCAATGTGATCCAAAGTACAACAGGCTGCAATAAAACAGCAGTTTTATTTTATGAGTCCGTTTTTATTGATCACAGATCTCATATTAAACAGTCTGAGTCTCGGTGTTGTTTTCATGAGAGTATGATTGAAGGGTGATTGTAGTTCCTGTTTGTACAGTAGATACTGTAGATGTAGCTCACCACATATTCAGATTGGCTGTTATTCAGCTCAACAGCCACCAGGGGGCAGTCACAGACAGAGCAGCAGCAGTAAAGACTTCTGATCACATAAGAAATTAAATCACTCTCATATTAACAACATCAGGTTCCTACAGTCGTCATGAGACACACCTGGTTTATCCAGGAGCAGTCGGCTGTGCTCATCGTGTTGCGCTAACGTCTCTTATTTACACTCTGGTTTCTAACAGAGCGCTGAATCTTTGAACAGACAGGATGAACTTTTAGAGAACGAGGGACACGTCTCAGTGCTCTTTATTTTAATGTCCTCGTCCTCCAGGTGGACCGTCACCTGCGTAAACTGGACCAGGAACTGGCCAAGTTTAAGATGGAGCTGGAGGCAGACAACGCCGGCATCACAGAGATCCTGGAGAGAAGTAAGACTCTCACTCTGACCCTGAAGTCCTGAACAATGATGATGATTTCTGTTTGATCTTTACTGTCCTCCTCTGCCCGTCAGGATCTTTAGAGATGGACAGTCCGTCTCAACCGGTCAACAACCATCACGTCCACTCTCACACCACGGCTGAGAGTAAGTACACACTCACCTGACTGATGGAGCTGCTACAGGGACCAAATCATCCTGTTCTGCAGATGCTCCTCACGTTACAATGAAACAGTGAGTTTAATGGATGTCTGCTCTGACCGCTCGTCTCTGTCGTCTGTATCAGAGAGGAAGTACAGCGCGCCGGCTCACCACACCACAGAACACGTTCCAGAGAAGAAGTTCAAGTCTGAAGCTCTGCTGTCCACGCTGACCTCAGACGCCTCCAAGGAGAACACACCAGGTAACAACACACACACACACACACACACACCTGTTCATCCTGCCTGTGTGTATATCCACCTGCTGACCCTGTGTCCTCTGTAGGCTGCCGTACCAACAGCACGTCCTCGTCCACTAACAGCGTGTACAGTGTGAACTCCTCTCAGCCTCTGGCCTCCTACAACCTGAGCTCTCTGCCTGCGGGGCCCGGGGCGGGAGCGGGGGCCATCACCATGGCTGCTGCTCAGGCCGTGCAGGCCACTGCACAGGTGAGCAGAACATACACACACACACACACACACACACACACACCGTGGAGTTGACCTGAAATATCTGGAACTTCTCATGAGTGTGTTGACGACATCAGAGTCTGTGTGTGATGTGTGTGTGTGACCTGCAGCTCTCTGGGTTTGGAAGGTTGCTGAGACATGACATGGATTTATTGTGAGGACATTGTGACGAGTCGTTCGCTAACAATAGAAACACTTTGAGAGCGTTTGATGCAGAAACGGATCGTGAGCTGCAGCCAGAACTGAAACAGAATTATTCTGAATGTTTTAAAGACAAACTGAGTTTAGTTTCTCTGTGACGCTGAGCTGAACAAGAATGAACTCATGATGATAAAATACAATTACATATATACCATGAGAGATGCTAACATGCTACATGCTAACATGCTACATGCTAACATGCTACATGCTAACATGCTACATATTCTATACAAACTGAGAGCACTTCATGTTTTATGTTATAAACTAAACATGCAGCTCACCGACACAAGACGGAGGCAACATGCTAACAGCTGTGAAACTGTTTACTGTGTCAGAGCAATATTAACGTCTGTGTGTCTGTGTGTCTGTGTGTGTGTGTGTGTGTGTGTCTGTGTCTGTGTCTGTGTCTGTGTGTGTGTGTGTGTGTGTGTGTGTCTCCAGATGAAGGAGGGCCGGAGGACGTCGAGTCTCAAAGCGAGCTACGAGGCGATCAAGAACAACGACTTCCAGCTGGGACGAGAGTTCAGCCTGTCCAGAGAAAACTCTGGATACTCCTCTTCTGCCCTGGCCTCCACCCTCACACAGACCCTCGCTCCAACCACCGCCTCCGACTCCAGGGGGCGCAAGTCCAAGTAAGACACACCTGTACACACTACACCTGTACAGCTGCATGTAATAGACTGTAAAAATGTTACTGTAGGCAGTTGCTGTGTTGTAGGCAGGTTTTGTTCCTTTTGTTTTGTCGTCTCCTCGCGCACTACAAGCGCTCTCCTGTCGTCTCCTCGCGCACTACAAATGCTCTCCTGTCGTCTCCTCGCGCACTACAAACGCTCTCCTGTCGTCTCCTTGCGCACTACAAATGCTCTCCTGTCGTCTCCTCGCGCACTACAAACGCTCTCCTGTCGTCTCCTCGCGCACTTCAAGCGCTCTCCTGTCGTTTCCTCGCGCACTACAAATGCTCTCCTGTCGTCTCCTCGCGCACTACAAATGCTCTCCTGTCGTCTCCTCGCGCACTTCAAGCGCTCTCCTGTCGTTTCCTCGCGCACTACAAATGCTCTCCTGTCGTTTCCTCGCGCACTACAAATGCTCTCCTGTCGTCTCCTCGCGCACTACAAATGCTCTCCTGTCGTCTCCTCCTCATGTTCTCCAGAAGCAGCATCAAGTCTTCCAACCACCAGTCCTCCTCCTCCTCCTCCTCCTCGTCTCTGTCCTCCTGCTCCTCCTCCTCGGCTCTGGCTCAGGAGCTTTCCCAGCAGGCCTCAGCGCTGCCCGAGGCAGAGGCCAACAGCCAGGTGGACTGGACCTACGACCCCAACGAGCCCCGCTACTGCATCTGCAACCAGGTGAGACACACAGGTGTTCAGGTGTGGGCTTTGTCCACAGGTGTCACTGCTGCTGGTTTGAGTCTGTGGAAAAGAAAACATAAAGGTGAAGCCAACAGGTGCAGTGATGCCCTGATGTTAGCGTGCTGTTAGTGTTCATTGGGATCTATAGTAACTATATGAACTCTTTGTTGTCCAGGTGTCGTACGGAGAAATGGTGGGCTGTGATAACACAGACGTGAGTATCATCTATCAACATTCTTATTTAACAATCAATGAATTACTGATCATTTATCAGGCAGAAATATTAAATATTAGCAGGTTAAAGTTTGTTTTTAATGGATCATAATGAACTCTAAGGAGTGTCTCAGTGTCGCAGCACATTCAGTACGAAGGCTCAGATGTCAGAAGGCTAGATCCCCAAGTTTCCCTCAGGATCAATAAACTATCTATCAATCGTAAAGGTCCTGGTTGTTATGTATCAGCTCTAACAGTCAGTGATGTTAAAGGTCCTGGTTGTCGTGTATCAGGTGAGCGCTCACTGTGTTCTTGGTCCTCAGTGCCCCATCGAGTGGTTCCACTATGGCTGTGTGGGTCTGACCGAGGCTCCTAAAGGGAAGTGGTTCTGTCCTCAGTGCACCGCCGCCATGAAGAGGAGAGGCAGCCGCCACAAATAGACTCCGCCCACTTGTCTGTGCATCGGCCATGTTGGATTTCAACCTCCTCATAAAACACACCCACCAACTCCTGCAGAGGTCAGAGGTCAACAGGCTGAGGTTTCTGAAGACTCTTAAAGTCTCTGACAGAAACAGACTGAACGTTTGAGTTGTGAGGTTTTACTCCTGGTAGAATAATCTCACAACTCACGTCTCGTCTTCGCTCAGTCCAACATCCACTCGGTCATCCACACCAAAGTCTGAGAACACAATCAGACTGCTTTACGTCAGAGGCTGAGGTTAATCTCACGTGTAACGATGTGTCGTCATAACCGGACGGATCACAGGCCAAACAAGTCAAACCCAGAGTCCACCTGGTGCTGAGTCTGATGATCTCACCTGGACCAGCAAGGTTCACACAGTCTATGTCAGCAGGGGACCTCACACAGAGCTCACCTGGTTGGTCAGAGGTCACCTGTGGGGGTCAGGTTGTTTATAGTCTGACCTCAGCAGGAGGAGGAGGAGCTTTGACCTGCCGTCACTCGTCATCAAGAGGAAACGGATCATCAGACATCATCATCCTCCCATCATCTCACAGCTACTACACGTTTTCCCAAGAGGCCGCGCTCCTCCTCCATGTTGGAATAAAAAAACTACAAATGAGCTGTTGGACTACAACTACAGAAGCCTGATTGACCCAAACCTCATGTGAATATTGGGAGGATTCATCTCCTTGTTTTACAGGACAAACAGTCAGAGCAGAAACGAGTGTGTGTGTGTGTGTGTTCGTGTGTGTGTGTGTGTATATGTGTGTGTGTATATGTGTGTGTATGTGTGTGTGTGTGTATGTGTGTGTATATGTGTGTGTTTCAGGGTGTTTAAACATGAAAGTCCAATAAAGTGCTGAAGATGTTTTCATACCTGTTGACTCTGACTCGTTGTGACTCCCTGACCGCCTCCTCTCCGCTCAGAGTCTGAGCGCCTCTCAGGTCTCAGACACTCCAACAGCAGAAGTTTGTTTGACACCTTTATTTACAGCAGGTAACATGCAAACTACCTGAGCTGATGACGTCTGACATGTCATTTTTATTTTATTCTACAGGTGAACTGAACATTAAAAAACGTTAAACTTTAAAAAAAAAAAACAACCAGGAAAACAAAAGATTGTTTTATAGCTGATTTAATAAAAAGCCTTTTTGAAAGATGTGAAAGTGACTGCAGCTGCAGAGGCTGCCTGCGGCCACCAGGGGGTGCCACCCTCACAAACATCTACACGTGGTCAACACTGAACGTGTAATATTAACGGCTAATGTACATCAGCTGCTTCATACACTCCCACTCACCTGCTGCTCATCTTAATGCAGCAGTTAAAATGTACGATATAAAACATCCACGTTTTACCTGAAATACTGATGATTGTACTTGTACTGCACTAACCCTCTCATGCGTCACTTAGAGTGTTAGTAAACACCTGAGTACCGAGCAAGAGATAAAACATGTGAGCCATGGAGTTTCATTGACTTAAACACGCGCGCGCACACACACACACACACCGTGTATATATACTGTGTGTGTGTGCGCGCGTGCTCCAAAAATAACTCAGCCTTCAGAGTGTTTCAGCAGGAGGGAGGAGGGGGAGGAGGTGCTGACCTCCTACAGAGAAGCAGCAGTTTTTACAGACCAAACTCCAGCTGGAAACCTGAAGAAAAACTTTGAACTTCTTCTTCGTTCGCAGTAGATAAATAAAACCAGAGAAAAAGAGTCTGTAGGCCCAGGTCTCAGTCCGGGTCCAGGTCCAGCCGGAGGAGGACGGACTGTAACTCTGCTGTGCCTCCTTTTCTTCTCCTCCTGCTGTTTTAACTCAAACCAGATGGTCTCTTTGCGAGACTCCACCGCCGGCTCTGTTGTTTTTAACTTCTCTCCGACGCCACCAAACTTCGTGCACGTTCTTCACATTTTAACCCAGAAGTTTGAACGCTGTTGAAACTCAATTTAAAGAGTCTCTTGGATTTTATTTCCACGTTTACGGATCTTCTGACGGTCCCGTTATGCGAGTTTGAATTCCATCCGCTGACAGGACGGAGGTTTCAGCAGAGGCGTAGGCACACCAGATGGATAGTCTGAACAAATCAACAGGAAGTATTTTTCTTTGAAGAGTCAGATAGTGTTTTGTGATTACACCCAGATGATCTTACCGAGGCGGGCAGAAGATGCAGTTCGGCTGCTCTGAAGCGAAGTTTGCTGCTTCGCCGCGCGTCGTCGTGCCTCTTCAGCTTCTGTATGCGTCCACTCGCTGCGCACAGAGCGTCCGGCTGAAGTATTAGAGCTTTTTCACTTTAGATTTGTTATTGATGAGCGCTCTTTGGACCCAGGACATGAGAAAATACTTCTTCTGACTCACATGGATACACATGTAAATTCGGCAGAATATTATCCTTAGAAGCATCTTGATTAAATAAAGCAAAAGCATTTAGCAAACTGTGCAACAGCCGAGGTGCATTCATGTTGTATATCACCAAACCTCACTGGAAATGTTCTGTTTTAAAGAGTTCATGGTTCTTCAGACTCTCACAGGTCTGCAGGTAAATTCGGCATAAATATATTACATCAAAGAGAGTGAGACGGTGTTTCAAAGCTAAACCAGGGGTCATCAGTGAGGAGATGAAGAAGCTGAGGAGTGGAGGAGAACCTCAGTAATGTGAAGTGAAGCAGCTCCTCCTCATGCGGTGCTTGCTGGCGTCTCTCCTGCGGGAGGCCGGGATGCTGCTCCGCCGCCGGTCCTGCTCGGGCCCGCTGCTGCTGCTCGGGGTGGCGGTGTGTCTCTTCTACCAGACCCTGATGGTGGCCCGGAACCGGCTCCGGTCCGGACTGCAGCAGCCCGCAGCGGATGTGAAGAGCAGGAGGCCGACAGAGGAGGTGCTGATGGAGGAGACCCGGAGGTTCATCTCTACTCTGGAGACTCTACAGAGAGAGGCACAGGTGAGTTTACCTCCTGCTCGTGTGTGTGTGTGTGTGTGTGTGTGCGCGCGCGCGCGCGTTCGCGGGTGATGACGCTGCTGTGATCTGCAGGTGTGACCCCTTTAACTAAACTCTATCAGTTACAGTTGGTTTCATGTATTTCATTTATAATTCCGTCATTAAAAGATCCTTTTGTGAGTAAAGAGAAAAACAGGCACCAGACGGATCGACCTGAGACTCTTTCGGATCTGCTCTTGGTTTCTGTGTGTTTAAGCAGCAGCTTAATTGTAATTCATTTTTTAGTGTTGTTTACTTTTTATTGAATTTGAAGGCTCTGGAAAAGTTGACCTCAAGTGTTTTGAATTAGATTTTTTACTTCAACATTTGAAAAGATTGAAACAAATTTCGCAAACATTCAAACACCAGGATGAAAATGAGTTAATCACCAAACAGCATTCACCTTAGAGCATGTTTGATTCTTTAATTCAGCATCAACATGATAAAAAAGCGGCCTCAGTTTAACATCAACACAGAGGATCTCTCGGATGGACACTCGCATTTACTGAAGTCAGAGGTTTTGCTGTTTTCAGGTTTTGAAGTCAGCAGAATTTACCACAACACAAACTCCTTCAATTATTCATGTTCAGCCTTTCAGCTGAGTGTCTGTTAAAATGTCAGATTTTTGAATGGGGTTTGGTTTGGACAGTGTCCCCCTGTAGTGTCGTTCCTGCTGGGTCAAGGCTCCTTCTGTCTCATTGTTGCAGTATTTTTAGGTTATGAGGGGATCAATGGCCGCGTGCACAGGGTTTAATTTAACTGCAGGATGATTGACAGCTAGATGGACCAATCAGATTCAGAGTCTCCGGTCAGTGTGTGTGTTTGGTATTTTAAGTGTGTCCTGCTGCTCCTGATCTAAATATTTGTGTTAATAATCTGCTGAGGATCCTGTTCCTGACATACACGCACACACACACACGCACACACAGACACACACACACACACACACACACACACACACACGCACACACAGACACACACAGGCACACACAGACACACACACAGACACACACACACACTGTCAGGCTGTTAATCTTGTCAGGTTATGTTGGTTAAACTGGATCTGACCGTCACTGGTTTATGTTTACACCAGTCAAACCCTCAGTCTGTCACTGAGAGGTGATAACAGCTGCTAAAGGAGCAGTCCGACATTTATTAACATACACTGTTTATGTCTTCATGTAGTTCACAGGGAATATAAAGTCAGATTTGTGTGTTTTAACTGATTTAAAAGGATAAAACAGAGAAAAAATAATGTATTATTAAAGCTGCTTTTGGTTTCAAAGTGAATGAGCAGAAAAGACACAAAGGAATGTGTGTTAGCCTGTAGAATGGTCATGTTTGGACGTTCTGCTAGCTTGTGATGCTACCCTGACTTCCTGTTTAAAGAGGTGCTACAGAACCAGGCCGTGTGTTTACAGCTGTGTGTCGTCGTGAACATGCTAGCAGAGCTTCTGTATGAAAGAGCTCACAGCACCTTCTTTTGGTTTGGCACCATGTTGTGTTTCTGGAGACACGTGACCATATTTGGACGATAGGGTGGAGCTGGAGAGGAGCAAACATTAAGCTATCAAAGCTAAACAGTGTGTGGCTAATCGATGAGCCGAGCCCGACAGAGTCAGCCGACTGAGAGCAGGTCGCACAGGTGGGAGAGGTCAGAGTGTTTTTACAGCTGCAGCTGTGGAACTGGTTTCACTCTTTGAAGTGTCACAGCTTTTATTCAAAACAAACTTTATTGAGCTGCTGTGTGCGAGAGTGAAGCAGAGACCTCAGCCTGTCTCCTGATCAGTGAATCCTCCTGTTTATAAAGTCACAGATGAGCGGTTCAGTCAGGTCATGTGATCAGACTCTCAGGTGGTCATGTGATGATGATGATGATGACTCGCTCCGTCAGTCTGAGGAATGAGAGCTCGTTAGTGTTTCTGTTTGTGGACACGGAGTTCAGCTCCACTGCAGACCGGAATCTAATGTAGTGATACTACTGTACTGCTGAAGAACCGCTGAAGAACCGCTGAAGAACTACTGAAGAACCGCTGAAGAACCGCTGAAGAACTACTGAAGAACCGCTGAAGAACCGCTGAAGAACTACTGAAGAACTACTGAAGAACTGCTGAAGAACCGCTGAAGAACCGCTGAAGAACTACTGAAGAACCGCTGAAGAACCGCTGAAGAACCGCTGAAGAACCGCTGAAGAACTACTGAAGAACTGCTGAAGAACCGCTGAAGAACCAATGAAGAACCAATGAAGAACCGCTGAAGAACCAATGAAGAACCAATGAAGAACCGCTGAAGAACCGCTGAAGAACCGCTGAAGAACCACTGAAGAACCGCTGAAGAACCAATGAAGAACCAATGAAGAACCGCTGAAGAACTACTGAAGAACCGCTGAAGAACCGCTGAAGAACCGCTGAAGAACTACTGAAGAACTACTGAAGAACCGCGGAAGAACTACTGAAGAACTACTGAAGAACCGCTGAAGAACCAATGAAGAACCAATGAAGAACCGCTGAAGAACCGCTGAAGAACTATTGAAGAACTGCTGAAGAACTACTGAAGAACTACTGAAGAACTGCTGAAGAACCGCGGAAGAACTACTGAAGAACTACTGAAGAACCGCTGAAGAACCAATGAAGAACCAATGAAGAACCGCTGAAGAACCGCTGAAGAACTATTGAAGAACTGCTGAAGAACTACTGAAGAACTACTGAAGAACTGCTGAAGAACTACTGAAGAACTGCTGAAGAACTACTGAAGAACTACTGAAGAACTGCTGAAGAACTATTGAAGAACTGCTGAAGAACTACTGAAGAACCGCTGAAGAACCGCTGAAGAACTATTGAAGAACTGCTGAAGAACCAATGAAGAACCAATGAAGAACCGCTGAAGAACTACTGAAGAACCGCTGAAGAACCGCTGAAGAACCGCTGAAGAACCACTGAAGAACTACTGAAGAACCGCGGAAGAACTACTGAAGAACTACTGAAGAACCGCTGAAGAACCAATGAAGAACCAATGAAGAACCGCTGAAGAACCGCTGAAGAACTATTGAAGAACTGCTGAAGAACTACTGAAGAACTACTGAAGAACTGCTGAAGAACCGCGGAAGAACTACTGAAGAACTACTGAAGAACCGCTGAAGAACCAATGAAGAACCAATGAAGAACCGCTGAAGAACCGCTGAAGAACTATTGAAGAACTGCTGAAGAACTACTGAAGAACTACTGAAGAACTGCTGAAGAACTACTGAAGAACTGCTGAAGAACTACTGAAGAACTACTGAAGAACTGCTGAAGAACTATTGAAGAACTGCTGAAGAACTACTGAAGAACCGCTGAAGAACCGCTGAAGAACTATTGAAGAACTGCTGAAGAACCAATGAAGAACCAATGAAGAACCGCTGAAGAACTGTTTGCTGCTTGTTGTTCTTTTTAATCCTCAGACTTTTATTTTGAAAATATGGCAGCACTGTGTGTGATGGGTGAACTCTGACAGGAAGAGAAGTCGACTGATGGAGACACGAAGTCTGCCAGCTTCTTTCACAACACAGACGTTCAGTGAATACTAACACACACACACACACACACACGCGCACGCACACACACGCACACACACACACACACACACACACACACACACTCACTCACTCACTCACTCACTCACTCACTCACTCACTCACTCACTCACTCACTCACTCACGCACGCACGCACACGCACACTCACACATCACGCGCACACAGAGGAAAGTTTCTTCTTCTGTGTTTTTCCTCTGCAGCTCCACAGACCATCAGACGTTCTTGTTCTGTGGTTTCAGAGTAGCTGCGTCTCTGACTGATGACCCAGTTTCATGTTGCTCCTCCTGTCAGCAACAAACAGCCGACCCTTTAAAGGTCCAGTTCACACCAATCATCAGCACACACACGCAGCCCAACAGGATAAAAACAGAATCAAACACGACTCAAGTTGTAACCCCTGGGGCATCATGGGAGCTGTAGTTAGATCATGATTATCTAACGAGTAAAGTGAAAGAATACAAACAGGAAGAACAGAATATACATTTAAATGTTTGAAACATGTGAGTGTGTTTGTGTTTGAGGAGCTGCTGTTGCTGAAGCCTCAGGATTATATTTAGTGCCTGTTATCTGACACACACACACACGCACACACACACACACACACACACATACACACACACACACACACAAACACTGACAGCAGGTTGATTTCAGGTTTTCACACCTGTCAGTCAGAACATTTAAACTGTGACGTGAATCTGTAGGTTAGGGTTCACCTGGTTTCTCATGTACGATCGTCACTGTGAACACAAACTGTCAGACTCACACTAGACTTTTATTTTGAAACACAGTTTTTGTCCCTGGATTATGATTATTATTATTATGTTTTACTCAGCATGAATTATGGTGCGAGTGTGAGCTGAGCTGCTCTGATCCGGCCGGATGTTGATGAGGTCATCACTGTGGGCTGAGTTTGATTCCAGCAGAAGAGATCAGAGAGCTTCAGACCGAGCGGAGGAGAAAGGACGTATCATTTATTATTATTATTAGTATTATTATTATTATTATCGTTATCATCAGGCTGTGAAGTTTAGACTCAATCACAGATCAGCTCCTCCAACAGAGGAGAGAGAGGGAGAGAGGGAGAGAGGGCCACGTGTGCAGTTTTCACCACTGCAGACTGTTAGAATTCAGGATCAATGTTTCAGTAGCAATCAAACTTTATTATATGTATTTATTATCTAACCCGACCAACTTTATTATATGTATTTATTATCTTACCCTAACAAACTTTATTATATGTATTTATTATCTAACCCTAACAAACTTTATTATATGTATTTATTATCTTACCCTAACAAACTTTATTATATGTATTTATTATCTTACCCTAACAAACTTTATTATATGTATTTATTATCTAACCCGACCAACTTTATTATATGTATTTATTATCTTACCCTAACAAACTTTATTATATGTATTTATTATCTTACCCTAACAAACTTTATTATATGTATTTATTATCTTACCCTAACAAACTTTATTATATGTATTTATTATCTAACCCTAACAAACTTTATTATATGTATTTATTATCTAACCCTAACAAACTTTATTATATGTATTTATTATCTAACCCTAACAAACTTTATTATATGTATTTATTATCTAACCCTAACAAACTTTATTATATGTATTTATTATCTAACCCTGACAAACTTTATTATATGTATTTATTATCTAACCCTAACAAACTTTATTATATGTATTTATTATCTTACCCTAACAAACTTTATTATATGTATTTATTATCTTACCCTAACAAACTTTATTATATGTATTTATTATCTTACCCTGACAAACTTTATTATATGTATTTATTATCTAACCCTGACAAACTTTATTATATGTATTTATTATCTTACCCTAACAAACTTTATTATATGTATTTATTATCTTACCCTAACAAACTTTATTATATGTATTTATTATCTAACCCTGACAAACTTTATTATATGTATTTATTATCTAACCCTAACAAACTTTATTATATGTATTTATTATCTTACCCTAACAAACTTTATTATATGTATTTATTATCTTACCCTAACAAACTTTATTATATGTATTTATTATCTTACCCTGACAAACTTTATTATATGTATTTATTATCTTACCCTAACAAACTTTATTATATGTATTTATTATCTTACCCTGACAAACTTTATTATATGTATTTATTATCTAACCCTGACAAACTTTATTATATGTATTTATTTTCACACAGTGAGAAACGTCAGATTTCCGTCAGACGTTCTCAGCTGAGCTGAATCAGTCTCACACAGCTAACTGTGTTAGCAAAGCATCAGCTAACAGCTAATGTGTGCTGCACTAGCTGTTAGAAGCTAGTTGCTGCAGGTTGTCTGTAAAACTTTAACATCAGTAATAAAAAGGGTGTTAGTTATGTTAGCTCTTTGTACCTAGCATAACGCAGGCTAGCAGTTTACCTCAGCTTCCGGTCTTTGTGCTAAGCTAGGCTAAAGGCCTCAAGGCTGTGTCTCAGTACATTCGTCTGAATATCAGACACATTAGAATAAAGCTTCATCAGGAGGTCATAAACATGTCTCTGCCCCCCCTCAGGTGCGGCCGCCCCCCCGCCGTCATCGGGCCGTGGTTCTGACGGGCCGACTCCCGCTTTCACACACTGAGGTCCAGCTGTTCCACCGAGTCCTGCAGCAGCTGGACTACCAGGTGCAGACATCCAGATACGCCGAGGCCGGCAGCTTCCTCCGAGAACAACACGGTAGAGTACACCTGTAGCCTGAGGGGGGCGCTACAGGGCACAGCAAACCGCAGTAACACTTGACACTGATATTCTGGTACACTGGTTCAGGTGTAGGCGAATTTGTTTTCTGTTCTTTGTCATCATGTGGTTGGTCCAGCAGAGGGCGCTGTGACTCTGTGACATCCTCTCTGCACTGTCTGCAGCACAAGGAGCAGATTATTATGAAGTGACCTGTATGAGACGGCAGCCTTCTGAGGACTCTGCAGTCACACCTGAACTCAGGAAACAGACCAACGTTTGAAAAGATGTGACTTAAGTTCATATTCCTGAATAATAATAATATAAATGTATAACATCTCTGTGTGAAACTCTGTGTGAACATACAGACGACTGTGTGTTCAAACACTAATGATCTGAGCCCACAGGAAACACACTGTTGTGTGTGTGTGTGTGTGTGTGTGTGTGTGTGTGTGTGTGTGTGTGTGTGTGTGTGTGTGTGTGTGTGTGTGTGTGTGTGTGTGTTGGGTGGAGACTTCCTGTCAGACCTACAGAGCAGCTGCAGGACAAACTGGACAGAGCAGTAAAAACACTCAGTACTTTAGATTTACCAGCTGACTGAGAGAGAGTTTAACGCGCTCTTAAAATATAAAAAACATTTAAAGCTTCCATCCCCCAAAGCATGATGGGACCTGTAGTTCTTAACCAGAAGACATGTCTACTAAAGGTGCTAAAACAGATCAAGGAAAACCTAATCTGAGCTCTCACCAAAGAGTGTTTAACTAACAGGTGTGTGTGATGATTGACAGCTGCTTCTGCCTGTGTTGATCAGAGAGCACAGCAGGGGGCGGGGCCTGATGTTTAAACCAGCAGGTGAAGCAGAGACAGACAGACAGCTACAGAGAGGGCAGCTGCTCAGAGAGACAGATATCACAGGGTGACGGTCAGAACACTCAGAGGAGAGGGAGACAGGGAGAGAGAGAGACAGAGAGACAGAGACAGGGAGAGAGAGAGAGAGAGAGAGAGAGAGACAGGGAGAGAGAGAGAGACAGGGAGAGAGAGAGAGAGAGAGAGAGAGAGACAGAGACAGGGAGAGAGAGAGAGACAGAGACAGGGAGAGAGAGAGAGAGAGAGAGAGAGACAGGGAGAGAGAGAGAGAGAGACAGACAGAGACAGGGAGAGAGAGAGAGACAGAGACAGGGAGAGAGAGAGAGAGAGAGAGAGAGACAGGGAGAGAGAGAGAGAGAGAGAGAGAGAGAGACAGAGACAGGGAGAGAGAGAGAGACAGAGACAGGGAGAGAGAGAGAGAGAGACAGAGACAGGGAGAGAGAGAGAGAGAGAGACAGGGAGATAGAGAGAGACAGAGACAGGGAGATAGAGAGAGACAGAGACAGGGAGAGAGAGAGAGAGAGAGAGAAAGACAGAGACAGAGACAGGGAGAGAGAGAGAGAGAGAGACAGAGACAGAGACAGGGAGAGAGATAGAGAGAAAGACAGAGACAGGGAGAGAGAGAGAGAGACAGAGACGGGGAGAGAGAGAGACAGAGAGAGAGAGAGACAGAGACAGGAAGAGAGAGAGAGAGAGAGAGACAGAGATAGAGACAGAGACAGGAAGAGAGAGAGAGACAGAGACGGGGAGAGAGAGAGAGACAGAGACAGGAAGAGAGAGAGAGAGAGAGAGACAGAGAGAGAGAGACAGAGACAGGGAGAGAGAGAGAGAGAGACAGAGACGGGGAGAGAGAGAGAGAGAGAGACAGAGACAGGGAGAGAGAGAGAGACAGGGAGAGAGAGAGAGAGAGAGAGAGAGAGAGACAGAGACAGGAAGAGAGAGAGAGACAGAGAGAGAGAGAGAGACAGAGACAGGGAGAGAGAGAGAGAGAGAGAGACAGAGACGGGGAGAGAGAGAGAGAGAGAGACAGGCAGAGAGACGTTGAATCATTTACATCATCTATTCAGATCTTATTAAACCACCTGAGAGCAGTTTGACACCAAACAATGAGAAGTTCATAAATCATCAGACTGAGATTCATGTTTTATGTTTGATAAAGTTTAAGGACATAAATTCATTCTTTACAGTAAACTGGGACTTTAACTGGAGTAACTGGAGTAACTGGAGTAACTGGAGTAACTGGCGTGAGTCTGCTTTAGTCTGAAATCTCAGAGAACAGAAACATCAGAGTGTTCAGCCAAAGAACACACAGAGCGTTTCCTGGGAACAACCACATGATCCTGTTTCTGTGACCATGTTTGGACTCGCTGCTTCCTGCCCCCCCCCACCCCCTTCATGGACATGGTGCGTGTAGAAAAACAAAAAGTGCAGTCTGAGTCAGAAGGCTGAAAAACTTCAGGTGATTAAAGTGTGTTTACCTGACAGAACACCTGGAACTGTTCAGGTGAACTTTTAAACCTGTTTTATGTTACAGTCTGTGTGATCACTCAGTGATGATCCAATTAAACGTTTAAAAAAACTTACAGGTGTGACTTTGTGTGTGTTACAGGTGTGACTTCCTATGTGTGTTACAGGTGTGACTTTGTGTGTGTTACAGGTGTGACTTCCTGTGTGTGTTGCAGGTGTGACTTTGTGTGTGTTACAGGTGTGACTTCCTATGTGTGTTACAGGTGTGACTTTGTGTGTGTTACAGGTGTGACTTTGTGTGTGTTACAGGTGTGACTTCCTGTGTGTGTTACAGGTGTGACTTTGTGTGTGTTACAGGTGTGACTTCCTATGTGTGTTACAGGTGTGACTTTGTGTGTGTTACAGGTGTGACTTTGTGTGTGTTACAGGTGTGACTTCCTGTGTGTGTTAAAGGTGTGACTTTGTGTGTGTTAAAGGTGTAACTTCCTGTGTGTGTTAAAGGTGTAACTTCCTGTGTGTGTTACAGGTGTGACTTCCTGTGTGTGTTACAGGTGTGACTTCCTGTGTGTGTTGCAGGTGTGACTTCCTGTGTGTTGCAGGTGTGACTTCCTGTGTGTGTGTTGCAGGTGTGGGTGGGTGGAGCCTGTTGCTGTGTCTCAGTACTTCAGAGAGCACCTGTCTAAGGAGAATCTCCTTCTCTCACCTGCAGCTTCATCAGACGGTGAGACTCACCTGTTGCTGCAGCAGCCAATCAGAGGCAGGCTGAGGGTTGCATGATGTCACTCACCTGTCTGTCTGTGTCCTCAGGTGAACCTGTTACCTGAGCTAATGGAAGCGTTCTCTGATGCAGGGGGAGGTCTCTGTCACTTCTACACCCGCTCACACCTGACAGGTGAGTCTCACAGGTACAGGTCAAAGGTCACCTGTCCAGGTAATAGCACATCAGGTGTTTATTTTGGAGCCGACACGTGTAATGTCAGATAACCTGCAGCAGACTGATGCACCTGTTTGTTTCACCGTCTCAGGAACAGAATTACCCATGATGCCTCACTCCTGTGGATTGACCAATCAGAGGCCTCGGGTTCCTCAGGACTCTGTGGACAGGTGAGCTTCAGTCTGATCACCTGCAGGTAAACTCACCTGTTCTCTGTGTTCATGTTTCTTCCTCTTCCTTACAGTCACTCTCCTGCACTGGTTGCCATGGTGAATATTTACATCCTGGTGACATCAGTGACCCCGCTGACTGCCTTCCTGCATGACATGAGCGTGGTGACAACCAATCAGGAGAGGGGGCGGGCCATGAAGGTAAAAAAACACCTGTTTATTGTTTATATAATTATCATATATGTTTATATTATATATTAATATCTTTTGTTTACATTGTTTCTGTCAGACAATCAGAAAAGCTTCTTTTCTTCATGTTTGATGTTTTACTGATTCGATTAATAAAGTTTGATTTTAACACCTGGATGATGGGGAGGGTCTATATGTAACTTTATCCTCATTCCCAGCGACACGGTCGGCCGTTGACAGAACTGCAGTCGACCTTCCTGTACGCGCTCGCGCGGACACTCACACACATGAACGACCATCTGGATTTTTGCCGAAGACACACGACACTGAGCATGCTCAGTCTCTGAACTCACCAGCTCTGTTTACTTTTCACTGATGAGTCATGTTCATCGACCGGCATCATGTTGTCCAAAATCAACACTGTTTGTCATCATACCTCAGTTAGCATCATGTTAGCTGGCGAAGTTATGTGTCAAGCTAGACTGACAACACTGACATACACACTCAGATCATTTTGGTAGTCATAACGTTAGCGAGCATGCTAAGGTTAGCCAACTAGCTCTAACATAAATACATGGCATGACTCCGGCATTGTGCTTCGTAACCAAACGGCCAATTACGCCGGCGAACCAGCAAATCATCACAAGCATCAGCGAACATTAGCCAGGCGGGGCGGGGCGGCTGCAGAGAGCTGGGATGAAGCTCTGAGAGAAAAAACGCTGCACCCATTGAGAGAACGAAGGTCTCCATGAGTCGCATGCCCTGCCGATGTTGACTCTAGTTTTCTCCCTGACGTCGGTCACTTCCTGTTTGGTCAGATGGCTTCACTAGATAAAACTTATTTTTGTTTTTATTCTTGTGTGCAGTTTGTGTTGGTGTTGTTGTGGCTGCTGTCGTTTGTTGCATCCGTCTCCATTTCACAGCCTGCGTTGTCTCGTGTTGCTCACTGTTGACTGTAGTGGTGCAGAATGAGCTCTCTGCAGAGGTACTCGCGAACGCGTCCCGAGTGCTTTACATACAAATCAGCCCACAGGTTGTTAGGGGCAACGGAGGAAGTTGGGGAAGGTCTCAATTGATCAGTTTGTCTACTATCCCTTCACACAATAAACATTGATATTTGATTGGTGGATACATGTAACATCGTACACACAGCCCCTTTAACAAACACATCTGTTCTGCAGCTGTCCTTCCTGAGCTGCTGCTGCCCCCTGCTGGTTAACCTCCTTCTCCATCTTCTCCTCCTCCTCCATCTCCTCCATCTCCTCCTCCTCCTCCTCCTCCTCCTCCTCCTCCTCCTCCTCTCAGCTCAGGGACTTCCTGCTGCAGCAGCTGGGACCAAACACTTCGCATGATGCTTTGAGGCAGGTGAAGAGGGTGACAGGTGAGGTGCTGCACGCGGCTGTGTCGACCAGTCAGAAGACAGAAAATCACAGCAGGTAAAAACAGGTGGTTCCGATGCTCACAGTGCCGTGCTGATCTATAATCAGATTCAGGATGTTTTTAAACTTTGTCTTTTAATCGTCTCAGATCATTTGAAACATCCAGGTGTGTTTTTATATTATAGATTAATTATTGATAACTGTTTGTGTGTTAAAGGTGTGTGTTGTGTTACCAGCTACTGACCTTCACTCTGCAGTTCAGCGGCTCCATCACACCTGTCATCGTCCAGGTAAGAGACAGAGTTTATTAATGGTGTGTTCAGGAGCCTCAGAGAGAGTCTGTCTTTCTGAGTGTAGTCCAGTTGCTCTTCACCTTCTCTACTCTGTTTATTATTTCCTTCTTCTTTTTACTCTCTCCTTTTCTCCTCCTATCCTCTTATCCTTTTTCTTTCTCCCCTCCTCCTTCCCTCCTCTTCCCTCCTCCTTCCTTTCCTTTCCTTCTCTCCTCTTCCCTCCTCCTTCCTTTCCTTCCCTTCCCTCCTCTTCCCCCCTCCTTCCTTTCCTTCTCTCCTCTTCCCTCATCCTTCCTTTCCTTCTCTCCTCTTCCCTCATCCTTCCTTTCCTTCCCTTCCCTCCTCTTCCCTCCTTCCTTTCCTTCCCTTCCCTCCTCTTCCCTCCTCTTTCCTTCCCTTCCCTCCTCTTCCCCCCTCCTTCCTTTCCTTCCCTTCCCTCCTCTTCCCTCCTCTTTCCTTTCCTTCCCTTCCCTCCTCTTCCCCCCTCCTTCCTTTCCTTCCCTTCCCTCCTCTTCCCCCCTCCTTCCTTTCCTTCTCTCCTCTTCCCTCCTCCTTCCTTTCCTTCCCTTCCCTCCTCTTCCCTCCTCTTTCCTTCCCTTCCCTCCTCTTCCCCCCTCCTTCCTTTCCTTCCCTTCCCTCCTCTTCCCCCCTCCTTCCTTTCCTTCTCTCTTCTTCCCTCCTCCTTCCTTTCCTTCCCTTCCCTCCTCTTCCCTCCTCTTTCCTTTCCTTCCCTTCCCTCCTCTTCCCCCCTCCTTCCTTTCCTTCCCTTCCCTCCTCTTCCCTCCTCTTTCCTTTCCTTCCCTTCCCTCCTCTTCCCCCCTCCTTCCTTTCCTTCCCTTCCCTCCTCTTCCCCCCTCCTTCCTTTCCTTCTCTCCTCTTCCCTCCTCCTTCCTTTCCTTCCCTTCCCTCCTCTTCCCTCCTCTTTCCTTCCCTTCCCTCCTCTTCCCCCCTCCTTCCTTTCCTTCTCTCTTCTTCCCTCCTCCTTCCTTTCCTTCCCTTCCCTCCTCTTCCCTCCTCTTTCCTTTCCTTCCCTTCCCTCCTCTTCCCTCCTCCTTCCTTTCCTTCCCTCCTCTTTTCTGTCATTTTTTCATTTCACCTTGCTCTCAGGTCAGTTTTTTCTCTTCAGGTGTAGTGACAGGAAACGTCCAGCAGAGGTCAGCGTGCTCACATCTCTAATTGGTCCTCAGCTGCTTTCTGATTGGTTGGTTTGTTTGTCTTCAGGTGGACGTTGATCTGAAGTTTTCTGCTCTGAGTGAAGACACGTTTGACGGACAGATCGCCAGAGATCTGATCCTGGAGGACACACTCCACTTCCTGCTGCAGACACACACACACCTGTCCTCAGAGACACAGAGACAGGTGAGGCGACACAACAATAACATTGTTAGTTTTTACAGATTATCTTCATGTTGTCAAAGTCATTCTGAGGATAAACTTGGACGACCTCAGTGAATTAAATATTGTTTATACATTTTTCAGTTAAAAAGGCTCATTCAGATTCAGACAGAAGGAGTTAACTCTGGAGTTGTTATTCTTCAGTCATACCAGTAGAACATATTCCAACATGACCCCTCTGTCTCTGTGTCTCTGTGTCTCTGTGTCAGTACGGTGGCTGCAGAGGGACAAACAGCGTCTGTCTGACACAAGCACAGTTTCTTCTTCTGCTTCAGTTTCAGCAGCAGATAAAGACGCCTTCATCTTTTCAACTGGTAAAAAAAACACTTTTCTTTTAGAGTCCAGAACTTTAACTTTACAGACCTTTTGTGTTTAAGTCTTTACAGCTGAGTTTAAACCTCACAGGTACTGATTCATGAACACCTGTCACTGATTTCTCTCTGTGTCTTTAAAGCTTTTGATTTAACTTTCAGCACACAGTAACTCATCCTTTCACCTCAGGCTAAAGTTCACTGCTTGGACATGAAGGTGTTTAATCTGAAGTCTGAGAGGAGGTGAAACATGACCACCTGTTCACACCTGCTGGATGTCTTTATTTCTCTTTAGCTGTACCCCAGCACCTCCTCCTCCTCCTCCTCCTCTGCTCCTCTCAGCGTCTCTGATCTTCAGATGTGGATCAGTCGATTCTACGAGCTCCAGAGGAACCTCAGCCTCCGGTGAGTCAGTCTGTGAACACCTGTAACTGCAGGTGTGATTGTTGTTATTAATGTCTGACGATGTTTTTCATGTTTCCTAAAGAACTGATGAGGCTGAAGAACCGACCAATCAGGAGGCAGCTTTGTCCTCTTCACAGCATGGAGGTGAGAAATCTCTGGTCTGTTCACTCTTTGTACCCATAATGCTCTGCTGCAGTTCCTCTGGTGTCCACTTGAGGCTGTCTCCAGCAGTGAGTCAGTCCCCATAGAGCCCCATGTTAAACTTTACAGCAGAAATAAACATGTTTACAGCCTGGTACAAAAAACAGTTTGGGTCTCTATAGCTCATTTCTCTCTTCATGACAACTGTACGGGGAGAATCTTTATACAGCTCACCTGTTTACATTATATTAAGGCTCAAAGAGATGCAGCATTAGGGGCGTGGCCTCTTTGACTGACAGCTGGGAGCTGGGAGCTGGGAGCTGCTAGCTGTCTGCTAGGTGTCACTTCAGTCACTGGACCTGTGTGTCTGTCTCTCAGCTTCCTGTGTGGACCCCCACCTCAGACAGATCTACACCGACCCCCCCCTCCCTCTGACTCCACCCTTCAGCCCCCAGGTAAAGCAGTATCGTGCTGAGGTGACCTTTGACACGGTGACAGTTAGAATCCGCCCAGAGCCCATCAGCGCAGCGTGTCGGGTCCACCTGGACGAGCACGGAGGCCCCAGGTGAGACCCTGACCTCTGACCTCTAACCTCTGACCTCACAGCCCAGATCACTGAAGGTCATTTCTTCCTCTGCAGGATGGCGAACTACCCGGTCGGCCTCGGCAACAGTCGGATCAGCATCCTGGTGACGGACGCCTCTGAGCCAGAGCCTGTTGTCATGACGATTTACACCGTGCATGTGTACCGAGAGAGCCGGCCCAGTCTGCCTATGTTTGGAGACCATGTGACCTGCAGCTTTGTGCAGGTGGGTCAGCTGATCTCCTACTGGCTCAGCTCAGCTTAGTCAAAACTACCACACCTGTGTCCCTCTGTCAGGACCATAGACTATATATAGAAGTAGGCGTGGCCACCGTGATGTCACACATCGGTTAGTCGTTTCCATCCTGTTATTTTGTAGCCAGAAGTGATCATATTTGGATGTGAGGGTGGAGACACTTTGTTATACATCTATTGTGGTTGTTCGCCATGGTATTGACCTGTCAATCACAGGTAGCCCCGCCCTAATTACTTCACACAGTGTGTTTGATCTTTGGTCCACTTACCTGTCCTCTGACACACCTGTCAGCCTCACTCACCCTCAGGTAGATGAGGGGGGGTATAGTCATGATGCTGCGGGGTTGTGGGGCCCCCAGTGGGGCCCCTGCAGAACAGAGAGGTCATTGATGCAGTGCTGCGTCTGCTCTTTGAAGTCTGTTCACGTGGAGAGAGAGAGAGGACAGGTAACGAGGGCAGGTGCTCAGCGGCTGCAGCCCAACAGAGTGAACAGATAAATAGCGTCTGTGTTTCCATCAAACCAAACTGCTACTTTAGATGTAATCAGATTAATTACATCATTATATATAATTATTATGTATAATCATTATGCTGTTATATAACTGTAACTGTTTGTACCACCTGAGCCAACAGAGTGTGACGGGCAAACATTAACCACACCTGGATGTGATTCAACTGCAGTTTGAGCTGGTCCTGAAAGAAACATAGAGTCTTTAGGCTAATGTTAGCATGTGTAGGCCTGTGTCGGTTAATGTTAGCATGTGTAGGCCTGTGTCGGTTAATGTTAGCATGTGTAGGCCTGTGTTGGCCTGTGTTGGCCTGCGTTGGCCTGTGTAGGCCTGCGTTGGCCTGTGTAGGTCTGCGTTGGTCTGTGTTGGCCTGTGTAGGTCTGCGTTGACCTGCGTTGGCCTGTGTAGGCCTGCGTTGGCCTATGTAGGTCTGCGTTGGTCTGTGTTGGCCTGTGTTGGCCTGTGTAGGCCTGTGTAGGCATGTGTAGACCTGTGTTGGCCTGTGTAGGCCTGTGTAGGCCTGTGTTGGCCTGTGTAGGCATGTGTTGTTAGCTCCTGGGTCGCTCTCCTCTCTGGGTCACTCTGACTCAGCCGGCCGGTTTAATAACCTCAGAGCTTCAGTGTTTTAGTTCTGCTTCTTTAACGTTCATCATTCAGCTCTGTGAGACACGATGAAGCGTCCTCATGTCTCTGTTTGGGGATCAGACTTCCTGTCGTCCTGAACCTCTGAATCCTGATCTAATCCCTGATGATGATCCGGGTGGATCAGGTCTCTGCAGCTTCACCTCAGAGTGTTCAGTCCAGCAGACTTCAGGTTCACTCTGAGGTTCTTCTGCAGAGTCTGTTTCACATCAGAGAACAGAATATATTTATGTGATATTGAATAAAAATCACTTTTATCTGTGTGAGCTTCATGATTTTACGTTGTTGTTAGCTCGGCTACATGAGCTAAAGTACAACCTGTTTTACTATAAAGAGCTGCTGTTGTTAGCATTGATATATCGATATACATGCAGTATACACACACACACACACACACGCTGTATACATTATATATATAAGTTTCAGATTTTCTTTGTCTTTTTATCTGAAATCCCAGAAACATCGAAACTCCGAGCTCAGACTGAATGTAAACTGAAGGTGTGGAGAAGTGATGTAAAGGAGGATTTCCATGATTGGAACAACCCAGTCTATTAATACATGATGAAGGTTGTTATAACAGACATATGAAACCTTTATTTAGAGCACTTTTAATACATGTTCCAAAGAGCTTCAGATAACATATTTAACGTTCCCTCTGAGGTATAAGCTTCATGTTCAGGTGTGCAGCCGACGGTCTGTGCTCCCAGCCTGCAGGATAAACAAATTATTTCAGCGTGTTTTGAACCTGCTGCAGGAATGTGGATAAATCTGCTGCAGCCTGAGAGTCTGCAGAGACAAACAGCCGACGGTGCGCTGCACAGAGAGACTCATAACGACATGTGGTTCTGATCCACAGCAAAGCCACGCTCTGTCTCCGACAACAAGAAGAAGCCTCAATATTTAACATACAATATTAAACATAATTACATATAACATTTAATATTAAACTTAAACATGATCAAACTGCTAGTCTTCATATTAAATTCATTCATCGTCTTTAAACTGAAGCAGCAACAGATGATTTCTGTTTATCTAAAGTTTCATCTTTATTAAATCATTTAACAATCAAACAGGTAATCATTTATATTAGTGTCATTTTGACATGTTTCAATATGAAATAATGTGATTGGAGCAGATTTTCTGCTGTAACATGAGAAACATCATTTTTATTTGATTTAGAGAAACCAGAGCAAAAAGTCATCCAGGTGAGACAGGTGAGACGTCTTCAAGAACTTCAGTCAGGTCCAGTTTCCTTTTGGATTAAGCTTCGAGTCTGAATGAATTATTTAATTATTATTTATTTATTTATTATTAATTTATTATTATTTATTTATTCTGTTTTATTTGTTTGTTTTCTGTTTTTAATTCAAACGGATTAAAATCAGAGCAGAAGAACGACCAAAGCGAAAACAAGAATCCAACATAGATAATAAATAAAATAAAGTTATGAAGAGCAACTAAAGAACTGCACATCAGCTAATCAATGAATCATGATGATAATAAGTTCAAATAATGAAAAAAAGTTTGACTTATTTAATGTTTAAAAATATCAGAAAATTCTGTTGGTTTTATTTCTGCTTTAATGAACAGAGACGAACGAGCACTGTTTAATTATTATTATTATAATAATGAAGATGATAATAATGATTATGATAAAGAGAATAATTATCATTATCATTATTGATAATGTGATCTCCTTCATCCCGTTCATCCTCCTCATCCTCCTCATCCTCTTCATCCTCTTCATCCTCCTCATTCTCTTCATCCTCCTCATCCTCTTCATCCTCCTCATTCTCCTCATCCTCTTCATCCTCCTCATTCTCTTCATCCTCCTCATCCTCCTCATTCTCTTCATCCTCCTCATCCTCCTCATCCTCTTCATCCTCCTCATTCTCTTCATCCTCCTCATCCTCCTCATTCTCTTCATCCTCCTCATCCTCCTCATCCTCTTCATCCTCCTCATTCTCTTCATCCCCTTCATCCTCCTCATCCTCCTCATTCTCCTCATCCTCTTCATCCTCCTCATCCTCCTCAGTCTCTTCATCCTCCTCATCCTCCTCATCCTCTTCATCCTCCTCATTCTCTTCATCCCCTTCATCCTCCTCATCCTCCTCATTCTCTTCATCCTCCTCATTCTCCTCATCCTCTTCATCCTCCTCATTCTCTTCATCCCCTTCATCCTCCTCATCCTCCTCATCCCCTTCACCCTGTTCATCCTCCTCATCCTCTTCATCCTCCTCATCCTCCTCATTCTCCTCATCCTCCTCATCCCCTTCATCCTCCTCATCCCCTTCATCCTCCTCATCCTCCTCATCCTCCTCATCCCCTTCCTCCCGTTCATCCTCCTCATCCCCTTCATCCCGTTCATCCTCCTCATCCTCTTCATCCTCCTCATCCTCCTCATCCTCCTCATCCCCTTCATCCTCCTCATCCCCTTCATCCTCCTCATCCTCTTCATCCTCCTCATCCTCCTCATCCTCCTCATCCCCTTCATCCTCCTCATCCTCCTCATCCTCCTCATCCCCTTCATCCCGTTCATCCCGTTCATCCAGTCATCCCCTTCATGCTCCTCATCCCCTTCATCCTCCTCATCCTCCTCATCCTCCTCATCCCCTTCATCCTCCTCATCCCCTTCATCCTCCTCATCCTCTTCATCCTCCTCATCCTCCTCATCCTCCTCATCCCCTTCATCCTCCTCATCCTCTTCATCCTCCTCATCCTCCTCATCCTCCTCATCCTCCTCATCCCCTTCATCCCGTTCATCCCGTTCATCCCGTTCATCCAGTCATCCCCTTCATCCTCCTCATCCCCTTCATCCTCCTCATCCTCTTCATCCTCCTCATCCTCCTCATCCCCTTCATCCCGTTAATCCCGTTCATCCAGTCATCCCCTTCATCCTCCTCATCCTCTTCATCCTCCTCATCCTCCTCATCCCCTTCATCCCCTTCATCCCGTTCATCCCGTTCATCCAGTCATCCCCTTCATCCTCTTCATCCTCGTCACGTCCTCCAGACGACCTGCGAGTCACAAATGGACTCAGAGTTAAAAGACAAAAGGTTTGGTTGGTGGACGTGGCAGCTCTCGCTCTGCTGGAAGGATGAAAGGCAGCGCTGTGTTTGGTGTTCCTCTGTCTGTGTGTGTGTCGGTATCTTTGGTGTGTGTGTGTCGGTATCTTTGGTGTGTGTGTGCGTGTTCTCTCTGAGCTCAGGTACGAACAAGAAAATCCCTGTTAAGTTTTCTTGTCTCACTTTGTTGTGAGCTGCGACGCTGCCGTGCAGAATGTGACACCGCCGCGCAGAAACCTGCAGCAGAAGAAGAAGAGTGTGTGTGTTTGTGAGGACGTGTGTGTGCATGAGGGCGGACGCTCTGATGTCAGGGCCAGACGTGGCGGCTCCCACGGGGCCCCTGAGGCCTGCTGGTCGAGTTTGTTTGACCTCTGACCTCTGACCAGGAGAGGCTGCTGGAACCACGCTCGCACAGAAGAAGAAGGAGACGGAGGAGAAGGCTTTGATTTAAAGTGAGAACAGAGGGAGAGGAGGAGGTCAGAGGAGGAAGACAGGAAGTAAAGAAGAAGAAGTGCTGCTCACTGCTCAGAAGTAAAACCTGAGCTTGAATCGTGACGTTCAGACATGTTTGTGTTTATATTTCTATCTGTCAGTCACTAAACGTCTCGTCTGCGCTGCGTCACAGGAAGTGAAGAATGTAAAGACCTGACCCACTTCCTGCTCTGTCTTTCAGGACTGTGGTCTGGTGGTCCAGCCGGGTCGCTCCTGTGGGCTCCAGCCTTTCATCCAGTCTCAGAGTCCACGTCAGACCTGCAGCTCAGGACACCAACCAGGTCTGATGTCACTTCCTGTTTCTCACCTATGAAGAGTAACACTCAACACTATTTAAAACCAGGAGCAGAAAAGACATCTCTGTCTCACCTGTCTCACCTGTTTCTCACCTGTCTCAGGTCAGTGGGTGGTTCCATGTCTCAGCTGTTCTGACAACAGGACATGTGATTGGAGGGAGGTTGCCTGGCAACCAGATGGCTGTTATCACCCGTTAGTGGACCGTCCCCTGCTGCAGGACTGCATGACAGACAGGAAGGTGAGAGCAGCTTTCTTTCCTTCCTACCTGTCTCTGTCTCTTCATCCCAGCCACCTGTCTCTCTCTCTCCTCTCACGTCCTGTTTGATATGAAATGAAACCCAAAATACTTTCTAGAATAATCTTTAGATCAAACCTTAAACAGGAAACAGGGCAGCAGGTCTGCACAGGTGGACAGGTGTCCTGATGGTTGAGGTGTATCACCTGTGGTCCGCCTCTCTTCAGGTGTTATTCATCGGCGACTCGACCAATCGGGGGATGATGTACTTCCTGATGGAGCGGGTGAACTCCAGTCTGGAGGACTGGGGAAAGGCTCACGACCTGCTGGTCTACAGGAACCTGAACGCAGCACGGACTCAGGTCAGCTACTCGTATTACCCTCAGTTCTGGTTAGAGAAGAACCACAGACCCACCTTCAGACAGGCTCTGCTGCACCTGATCGACAGGTGAGTACACAGGTGGGGTTATTACTGAAAGGTCATGTGATGTTTGTGTGCTGATGGGTCTGTTTCCTGAAGGTCACGACCTCTGGTGAACTCCAACATGACCGTTCTAGTGGTGGGAGGAGTCCAGTGGCTCAACATGGATCACCTGAGGACGGTCAGAGAGGTGCTGAACAGGTGAGAAGATACATCCCAGTACGAGTTAATACAGTTTATCTTCAGCTTCCAACGATGATTCTTCATTGATCGATCCTGCCTGCGTTACAAAGATGTACAACACACAGATATTCTGACATCACTTAAACTGTGCTGCTAGCAAAGCTTCAAAAAGACCTTTTAGCCAAAGTTCCACACAGATGTCTCGTCTGTTTGATTGTTTGTTGTCTTTAGAAAAACAAGCTGCGTTGTTTATTTCATGTTTTTACATCAGTGTCATCAGCGTACAGGTTTACATCCACCTGAGACTCAATAACAGGGGACCTTACAAGGAGCCCTGTGGTACACCTGATCTGTTTTTTAGGTTTTATTTACTTTTTGATTTATTGTATTTGATTTAATGACTCCTTATAGATATATATAAAACCTTTCTTAAAGGTTTTTATGCTTTGAACATTAGAACTTGACATTAGACTTCCAGGTTAATAGATTAGGAATAAGGTCAGGGTTTAGGGTTCCTACTGTCAGGTATTTGTGGATACTGTGACAGCACATGGTCACTGTTTCAATCCTCCCTCCTCCTCAGAGAGTCTCTCAGTGATATCCTGGTGGTGGTGAAATCTTTGGGGATGGGTTTCCATCTTCCTGTTGACGGGATCCGGTCTCTCAGTCTGGTATGATTCTGTCTGTTGTTGTTTCCTTATACATGTGGAGTGAGAGGGTTTTTGTTTGTTCACTGTCTCTTCTTTTTTAAATCTTCATACTCTCCTTTTACCTGGACCTTTGTTGTTGTTTTGTTTTTGGGGCTGGTCTTCCAGAAAGAGATCCAGGAGCTCTACAGAGAGAACCTCGACATCATCACCACAGCAAGGCATCATGGGTACGAGGTGATCGACACGTTCAGCATCACGATGGGTCGGTATAAAGAGTTCCTGCAGGGACGGTGTGCCTGCCACTTTCATGAGGTAATAGAACTTTATATATCGTAAAAAAGGTTTAGTGGTCCTCGGATCATTCTGAAAGGGACATGATAAAAGTCAGAACTGACAGGGAGTTCCTCAAGGTGAAGGTCTCGGTCCTCTTCTGTTCAATAAGACGCTTCAGGATCCAGCTGAAACCACCGAGCAAAGAAAAAGAGCAACAGTGTATTACCCTTTCCTGTCTGAGAAATGTTGATATGGGTCATGTAATTTACTTAATGTAAGATCAATGTAAAAAAATGTACTTGTTTGAATTAACAGCTTATCAAGAGACTTTGATTTACAGATAAAGATTATGGTGTTCTCTAGGAGCTGTCATCTAGGATGCTTTCTCGTTCCTCTATTTTTTTCTTTATGCATGTTTTATCACTTTATGCAGATGATACAGCTGTGTATCTAAGACTTGTAAAACTCTCTCTAAAACAAATGAAAAGACACAACCGTCCTGGACCAATCAGAGGTCTTTTTCTGCTTTGATAACACAACTTTAAAAGCTGTTGAACATCATTACAAAACATTACAGCTAGGTGTGTTGTCTTCTTCCGCTGCTTTCACAGGTGGAGAAGTTTTGGTCCTCAGAAGACACAACGTCCACAGCCAACAGAACGGGACCTGCACTCAGCAGCCAATCAGCCGTGCCGGACACGGACCAGCAGGCATGGCCTAAAGCCTCATTCTATCACGTGAGAGGACCAGTCAACCAGGTGTACTCCGAGATCCTTCTGAGCCGCCTGTGTCCCATGACCAGAAACTGAACACCTGAGCGTGTGTGAGTGTGTGAGGACTTACCTGTCTCCTTCACCTGCAGCAGGACTTGAATGTGAAGGTCAGCAGGGTCATAGGATGGGGGATGATCAATGGACTGTTGAAAGAGTAAAAAGAAACCATGAAGGGAGAAACAGACATCGATGTGTGTCTGAACTTTTTAAGGTCCAAGCTGAAACAAATTGAAACTCTTAAATTAAAAACGAGAGACAGGAAATCAGCTCATTTACAAGCTGAGACGTTTCATCCTGTTTTAATAAAACTCCTAAATGTTTTATTTATGAACCAGGAGATTTTCAGTCTGTGCTAAAGATGCTAATCTGTACCTTCTTATTCCAGCTTGTTGCTTATGTTTGTTTAAGCTAGTCTTTAAAGTTAGCCCTAATGCAAAATGTGAAACAGCCGGTTTCTTATGAGCACGCTCGTATGAAAAGGGCACGACTCGGCTCTTACTGTATCGTACACATGCTACGTTTTACTGTGCGCTAACTCATCTTTACAGTGTCCAAGCTAGTTTATGTACATGTACGTGTGTACTTACTAGTTTTTAGGGATGATTTACAAGTTTTACTTCACACCAGCTACTTTCTAATGTGTATTTGCTAGTTTTTATAGTTCCTTAATTAGCTAATAACTAAGCTTAGTGCACTAGCTAGTTAAAGTACATGCAAGTTTCTACTGTGTACAAACTGTCTTGTTCCTACAGCGGTTTGTTTTAGAGTCCAGCCACATCCTGTTGGTTTCTAATGTTTACTAACTAGTTTCTATTGCACACCAGCTCTTTCTAGTGTGTACTTACTGGCACATTAGCTAGTTTTAGTACACCCTAGCTAGTTTCTATTGTGCATTTGCTGTTCTCTACTGTGCTACAGGTAGCTTCTAATGTGACCAAGCTACATTCGAGGTGCTGGTTTCTGGTGGGTACTAACTAGCTTGTTATGTCCACCAACTGCTAGTTAATGACTGTGCACTAACTAGTTTGCCAGCTCACCAGTTTTGCTGGTCTGTGTGCTTGTTAGCTAGTACTCAATCTGTGCTTACTAGCTTCTTTGGCTCCTAGCTGGTTTCTGATGTGTTATACTGTTTTCTAAAGTAGCTTCAGTTTTATACATAAAAGGTCTCAGTGCAGCTCGTCTGCAGTTCTCAGCAGGTCGTTTCTGTATCAGTCATATTTAAAGAAATAATCTCAGAAGTTCTCAGTTTCGTTCTATGTGGCGCCCCCTAATGGTGATATACGGTAATTGCGGGAGGACACTTCCCAATTTAACCAGACGTCCACGGTCGGCTCCGGTTGTAACTCTTGATTTTCCTGGCTGACGGTCGCTTTCCTTTTCAGACTGTTTGCTTCATCTGAGCGTCGAGTTTGTTTCTTCTTCTTTGGATTTTCACTTCTTGTTGAAGTTGTATCTGTAGTCATCCATCTTTTCTTTGTTTGTTCAGCCATAGTAGATTACTGTTTACTTGCAACACTTGCGGAGAGTGGAAAAGCAGCCGCTTAGCTCCGCCTACCCTCTCTGGCAGACCAACCACTGCTGGCTGATGGAAACGCGTCAGTGGTCCATCGGCTCAGTCACCATTGTTACCTCATTCAGAGAGAGAGAGACGTACAGACATTTATTTACACGAACATCTTCCAGGTTATATCTTTAAGCTCTCAGCCTGTCTGTCTCTCCACATATATGTGTTTATAAGCTCTCAGCCTGTCTGTCTCTCCACATATATGTGTGATTATAAGCTCTCAGCCTGTCTGTCTCTCCACATATATGTGTGTTTATAAGCTCTCAGCCTGTCTGTCTCTCCACATATATGTGTTTATAAGCTCTCAGCCTGTCTGTCTCTCCACATATATGTGTTTATAAGCTCTCAGCCTGTCTGTCTCTCCACATATATGTGTTTATAAGCTCTCAGCCTGTCTGTCTCTCCACATATGTGTGTGTTTATAAGCTCTCAGCCTGTCTGTCTCTCCACATATATGTGTTTATAAGCTCTCAGCCTGTCTGTCTCTCCACATATATGTGTTTATAAGCTCTCAGCCTGTCTGTCTCTCCACATATGTGTGTGTTTATAAGCTCTCAGCCTGTCTGTCTCTCCACATATGTGTTTATAAGCTCTCAGCCTGTCTGTCTCTCCACATATATGTGTTTATAAGCTCTCAGCCTGTCTGTCTCTCCACATATATGTGTTTATAAGCTCTCAGCCTGTCTGTCTCTCCACATATGTGTGTGTTTATAAGCTCTCAGCCTGTCTGTCTCTCCACATATGTGTTTATAAGCTCTCAGTCTGTCTGTCTCTCCACATATGTGTGTGTTTATAAGCTCTCAGCCTGTCTGTCTCTCCACATATGTGTGTGTTTATAAGCTCTCAGCCTGTCTGTCTCTCCACATATGTGTTTATAAGCTCTCAGCCTGTCTGTCTCTCCACATATGTGTGTGTTTATAAGCTCTCAGCCTGTCTGTCTCTCCACATATGTGTGTGTTTATAAGCTCTCAGCCTGTCTGTCTCTCCACATATATGTGTGTGTTTATAAGCTCTCAGCCTGTCTGTCTCTCCACATATATGTGTGTTTATAAGCTCTCAGCCTGTCTGTCTCTCCACATATATGTGTGATTATAAGCTCTCAGCCTGTCTGTCTCTCCACATATATGTGTGATTATAAGCTCTCAGCCTGTCTGTCTCTCCACATATATGTGTTTATAAGCTCTCAGCCTGTCTGTCTCTCCACATATGTGTGTGTTTATAAGCTCTCAGCCTGTCTGTCTCTCCACATATGTGTTTATAAGCTCTCAGCCTGTCTGTCCCTCCACATATTTGTGTGTTTATATACCTCAGTGTTTTTGTGTGTCAGATGATGAACCAAAGATCATTTCACGTCTTATTTGTTCCTCTGTTGATATTTTCTCTATTTTCCGACATGTTTTTGTGCCTTTGTCTGTGAACATGTTGACATGCTGGAAATGATGAATAATGAATATGTAAATGTTTCTGCTCTGTAAAACAAACACATTAATAATCAACCTGTGAGCACATGACCTGTCTTTACTCTGTGTATTAATGTGCATCTTCTCACTTTAAACAGCACTAAATATGTTTTGATGCACGTTGTGATAACTTTGTCATAAAGTCGTAAACTCACCTGCTGTGCTGTTTTTCATCTCTCACTTGTTTTTGCTGCAGAATAGTTTAAAGTCAGTTATCTTATTAATTATTGATCTTATTAAATTATTTTTGAAAGTTTAAGTTTATTACATCTGAAAGAGATCCGTGAACTCATTCGTATACTATTTATTTCTTTATTGGTCAAAGTGATAAAAGGTCGTTTTCTTCATATCTGATGTATTTTGTTGGTTTGGTTTTGCTGGTCGATCATCGCAGATGAAATTAGGAGTGAGCACATAATTAATAAGTTTGGAGTAAACAATAATTAATGTCTCTTTCTTAGATGTAGAGTTTGTCACAGTTTGTTTCAGCTGCAGGTTTCAATATCAACACTTGAATGGAGTTTGGTTTAGTGTCCTTGTTTTGTTCTCTATAATAAGTGTAAACCAAACTCCACTCAAAAATCAGAGTTGTTTCTGATTCATGTGGAACCGAAACTCGTTCATAAATATCAGAGATCAGATGTGAAACGTGCAGCTGTTTTATGATGCACCAAAACATAGAAAACATTTCTGAATAACCTTTACAGTGTTTAAAGTGACGTCATAGTTTATCTAGTAGGGTGTGTGTGTGTGTGTGTGTGTGTGTGTGTGTGTGTGTGTGTGTGTGTGTGTGTGTGTGTGTTGAGCTCTATAGTAAGTCTAACCGTCTAAAACCGTATTTAAGTCATCACGGATCAAATGACAGATTGTCACATAAACATGTCAACTTCTTCTGTCCGTCCAATCAGCGTCCAGCTGTGACGTCAGCGGCTGAATATGCTGGTCCAATGAGGATCCTCCGGGACTCAGGTTGGTCCAGGGGGTCCAGCTTCTGACCCGCAGAGTGAGGACCGGTTTGAGAGCCGAACAGGAGGGTCTTCATCACATCATCGCGGACACAGAGCAGGACGCGGACCACTAACGCTCCGAGGCCAGGATCAGTAACCCGCGCCTGGACCGGGTCTTAGCATGAGACAGAGGTTGCTGATGGACAGACTGAGAGCGCAGCCCGGAGGCGCCGATACATGAGGAGGACATGGAGACACGGAGCTGTGCAGCCCGACACATGTGCACCCTGACCCTGCTGCTGGTGTCCGTGTGTCCGCTCTGCTGCAGCTCCAGCTGGATGTGAGTATCAACCTGATCAGAGACATACCTGCGGAGATGCAGCTCAAACAAACTCCTGTAAAGAAACGGTCGGTTTAAGAGTTACCGCTCACATTTATTTTAAATCAAAAGGCCTTTTTTAATTGTGATTCGTCCAGAGTTTTATCTTTGAACAGACGGAAACAAACCGCCTGAATGAAGTTTGAAATCTGGGACTTAGAATATTAATAAACAACGAGTTAAGTTTGGGCTGCCGACGAGGCAGTGGATAAAGTGCTGGTTCATCTGAGCGCGCGGGTTCTCCGCAACAACCTCCCGAGATCTACTAAAGCCAAGCCGAAGATTAGGCTGGCGCGTGTTTGTTCTCAGTCACACACGCTTCAGATAGAAACGTGTTGAGGCGAGTCCGGGGCACAAGAACACTTTGTCTGACACACAGAACAAACACATTTAAAGGTTAGAAACATGAAGTCTCCGTTTAATTAAATATAATTGTATAATAAAGTATAATAATCAGCCTTTGTGTGTTCAGTGAGTGTGAGCTGATTCTACTCCTCAGTGTGGATCTGCTCACACACACACACACACACACACACACACACACACTGTACCCTCTGAACCAACAAAGACAATAAAAGGCTCTCTCTCTGGGGCGCTCGCGCTGCTCTTCATCTGACCATAAGAGCAGATCAATCAGGCATCTGTTTATATTTAGAGAGCAGAGAAACAATGTGATCGATCCTCTGGAGGTGCTGATCCACTCTGTCTATGACTCTTAGCTTCTAACCTCCCTCTCTGCGGAGTGTGAGCCGCCAGATGACTGTTACTCTGACACCACTAATAATGTTAAACTGATTATATTGATATTATTATAGTCAATTATGTCATTCTGTTTGTAGGATTAACCCGGCCTGATTGTGGTCTAAGTGTGTTGTATTGTTCCTGATGATGGACTCTGAATGTTTTGAATGAGGTTTGGTGCTCCTCTGCTGACTGAGAGCTGGTGTGGTGTGTGTCTCAGGTGGCTGGGTGTGACCTCGGCGGGGGTCCCGGAGAAGCTGGGCTGCTCTAACCTCCCTCTCAGCCTCAAACAGCGCGACCTGTGCCGGAAGAAGCCGTTCCTGCTGCCCAGCATCCAGGACGGAGCGCGGCTGGCCGTGTCCGAGTGCCAGAGCCAGTTCAGACACGAGAGGTGGAACTGCTCCACCAGCGAGCAGCCGCCTGTGTTCAGATACGAGCTGACGAGCGGTGAGGACCCAAAACCTGTTTTATATCTCTAATTAATTCTGTTCATCACACTGCAAACAATACCTGTGCGCCTGAAACTCCAGGTGATACTCAGCCGTCAGGTGAATCCACCTGAGCCCAGGTACTTTAAAGTATCCTACCTACGTCAGTGCTTACAGCTGTTTCTCTCTCTTCTAAAAACTTCTGCAGCAGGTTTTTGAGGAATAATTAAATGTAGATGAATCACTGCCGTGAGGAGTCACGTGAGTTCACTGATCGTTTCTGTTTCTGTGTGGCCCTGCAGGGACCAAAGAGACAGCGTTTATCTATGCAGTCATGGCGGCGGGGCTGGTCCACGCCATCACGCGCTCCTGCAGTCAGGGGAACACGACGGAGTGCGGCTGCGACGCCCGGCTGCAGGGCGGAGGCTCGGCAGCAGACGGCTGGCACTGGGGCGGCTGCTCGGACCACATCCAGTACGGCACCTGGTTCAGCCGCAAGTTCATCGACCACACCGGGAAAAACACGTCGACCACCCGCGGAGGGTACACGCTGAGTGGCATGAACCAGCACAACAGCGAGGTGGGACGACAGGTGAGGACGACACCTGAGGAGACAAGTTAATGTCCTCAAATAATATACACACACACACACACACACACACACACACACACACACACACACACACAAACACACACACACACACACACACACACAAATAAATATATGTACACATGAAGTCTTTGAGCCATGGTGGCGCTGTGGAGCGATGTTCTGCTGATCCTTGTTTACTCTGACAGGCTCTGTGACCCCATGTCATCTGACCCTGCATAATTCCATGCTATTCCACTGATGGACTGTAGGTGGCAGTAACAGAGCAGAGTGCAGCAGAGAGACTCTAAAACATGAAGATAAATGATATTAATTAAAACACACATGAACACACGCGGTCACAAGGTGGGGCTCGAACACGCGGTCACAAGGTGGGGCTCGAACACGCGGTCACAAGGTGGGGCTCGAACACGCGGTCACAAGGTAGGGATCGAACACGCGGGCACACCATGGGGATCGAACACTCGGCCCCCACTACCAGAATCAGAATCGGGGTTGATTGCCAAATAGGTTAGCACCTCCGTCATCAGTAGAGCTGGGTATCCATAAGAATTTCTCGGTGAGGGTTATTTCAGTCACAGTACCAGAGCAGCTCGGACCTGGTGCGTTACCAAAATGTTTAATGTTTACAATAACAATTGACCCCAAAGAAGTGACATCATGTTCTTTTTATTTAGCATGACCAACACACAGCAGTCAGCAATATGAACAATGTGATGAATGAGACAGCTGATGAACATGTGGCTCACGAGCATGAAGAACAAAACCACACAAGACTGAGAGAGAGGGGGAAATTCTACGGTCGTTCGAATCCCGATCCACACTCCATACCAGTTGGTGGCGGTAATGCACCATAACGTTGTTTGCTAACCGCCATAAACACCATAAGAAGTGCAAAACTAACTCACATATTCATGGACGCACTCACGATAAAAAGAGTCCATCAGCGATCACTGATGTCTCCGAAGTTGGTGCAGTAAACAAGTCCGGGCACGGCTCCCTCACTGCTGTGTTTCAGGGGGATGTGCTGAGTCATGCTGCATTCAGGAGCGCTCAGAAACATGAGTGATCAGACACATTTTTACACATTTTTTAAAGATCGATCTCGGGAATTATTAATCGATATTGGGTCATTCAAATGAGAATCGATTTGAATCAGAAAAAAAGATTTCTTTAAACCCAGCCCTGGTCATTAATCACGTTTGAGTGTGTAAGGCTCAGCGCTGCGTCCTGAAACAGAGATGGTGTTTCCTCTGTGTTTAAACGTCTCCTTCGTGTCTCTGCTGACTCTTCAGCATTAACCAGCACAGCTGTGTCGTTTCCATGATGCTCTAAGCAGAACAGCTCAGGCTGTTCACACCCCGTCAGGATAAAACATTTAATAATAATAATAATACATTTTATTTATAAGCGCCTTTCAGGACACTCAAGGTCGCTGTACAAAAAACACAAGCAAGAGTAAAAACACCAACAAGAGTAAAACAAACCAGATAAAATAATTAAGAGTGGGTGAGGGACAGTGCTGAGAGTTGGGGAGAGTAGGTGAGGCGGAACAGATGGGTTTTGAGATTCGATTTAAAGATGGGGAGGGTGGTGCAGTTTCGGAGGTCGGGTGGGAGAGAATTCCAGAGCTGGGGAGCAGAGCGGCTGAAAGCTCTGGCCCCCATGGTGCTGAAACACCATACACCAAACATTTACAAAGTCTTTACTTTCTCCTCTTCTCCTTTCTCCTCCAGGCAATCGAGGGGACGATGTCCACAGACTGTCGTTGTCACGGCGTCTCCGGCTCCTGCGCAGTGAAGACGTGTTGGAGGACGATGGCGCCGTTCGAGCGTGTTGGCGTGTACCTGAAGGAGCGCTACGAGCGCAGTGTTCAGGTGTCAAACCGCTCCAGGAGGAAGACCAGGAGGAAGGAGCAGCGTCACCTCCCTGTGGACAAACAGCAGCTCATCTTCTTCAACAAGTCTCCGAACTACTGCCTGGAGGACCGGCGGCGCGGCGTGGCCGGCACCAGGGGGCGCCGCTGCAACCGCACGTCTACAGGCTCAGACAGCTGCAACCTGCTGTGCTGCGGCCGCGGATACAACACACACGTGGTGAGACACGTCCAACGCTGCGAGTGCAAGTTCGTCTGGTGCTGCTACGTCCGCTGCAGGCGCTGCGAGAGCATGAACGACATGCACACCTGCAAATAAAGACAACTTACCTGTAAATAAGACCAGAGTACACCTGTAAATAAAGACTGCACACCTGTGAATAAAGACAACTTACCTGTAAATAAAGACTGCACACCTGTGAATAAAGACAACTTACCTGTAAATAAAGACTGCACACCTGTGAATAAAGACTACACACATGTAGATAAAGAATGCACACCTGTAAATAAAGACTGCACACCTGTAAATAAAGACCGCACACCTGTAAAAAAAGACTGCACACCTGTGAATAAAGACAACTTACCTGTAAATAGCTGACCAGAGTACACCTGCAAATAAAGATGAGGAAACACCTGGAGATAAGCACACCTGGGGTTAGGGGTAGGTGATAAGGTTGTTAATTAAGTGAAGTGAATGAATGAGGGTCTGTGATTGGTCCACAGAGACTATCATAACCAGAGTTATCTCAGACACTTTACGGACAGAGCAGGTCTCGACCGTACTCTTTGTTATTTAGAGAGAGACCAACATGAATCACCACGAGCAGCACGTAACCTTCCTTTAACAGGCAGAAACCTCGAGCAGAACCAGACTCATGCTGAACATCTGCAGAGACTGGACGGGCTGGGAGAGAGAGAGAGAGAGAGAGAGAGAGAGAGAGACAGGCAGACAGAGCAACAACAACAACAACAAATGTTCTTTTTACAACAACAATTTATATATTATTTTAAACATCAGTCTGTCTCCATCTCTCAGCTGAAATCTTTATTCAGATTTATTTCAATATATTTATATAATATATATATGATATATATATGTGTGTGTGTATATATATATATATATATATATATATATATTATAGATATACTAATATGTTTATATAAGATCCTGTGTGACTCAGAGTGATTCTGTTTCTGCAGGTTGACGTGATTTGTAAAAACAACTCTGTCCTGTTAGTACACACACTCAGCACTTTGTGTGTGTGTGTGTGTGAGTGTGTGTGTGTGTGTGTGTGTGTGTGTGTGAGAGAGAGAGAGAGAGAGAGAGAGAGAGAATAGCAGGAAATCCTGGACTGTAAATAAGATTCAGTTGCTCTTTTCTCTTTCCTGAAACTTTCTGCTCTGTCATCACACAGAGCTGATGACACACACACGCACACACACACACGCACACACACACACATACACACGCACGCACACATACACATACACACACACTGACATGGTTTTACTCTCACTTTTTAGTGTTATGTTATTTTATTAGATCTGATTTTTCTGTTAGGCTGTAAAAGTATGTTTTAAGATTTTCTTCTTCCCCTTCAAAATAAAAGCGTTGATTTCACTTTGAGTTTATTGATCAGTCTTTGAGAGGTGACTTCACTTTAACTGGCATGAATTCATAAAAGAGTTGTGAGGGGAGATTCTTTTAGATTGAAGTGATCCCGGTGCCCCCCCCCGGTCTGTGTGACTCTCAGTGGGAGCTTCAGTGACTAAATGAACATCATGCTGTGTTGAAGAAGACTTGAAACTAGAGACTGAGACCATAAAGTCATTAGGAACATGTTTACTGAGGGAATAGATGAAGGGAGAAGGAGGAGCATGTTCTCATAGACTTCTATAGGATCAGGAGAGGAGGAGGAGCATGTTCTCATAGACTTCTATAGGATCAGACTTCCTTATAACCAGTGGAGTCACCCCCTGCTGGACATTAGAGAGAATGCAGGTTCTCATTACAGGCTCTTCTGTTTTACAGTTTGTGGTTCAATCAAACATCTTTTTACATCATGACAGAGATTAACAGTCAAACAGTCTGTGAGCAAAGAATCAGACGAGTCAGCAGCAGAGCTTCAGGAAACGGGGGGGGGGGGGGTGAGGGGATGAGGGGGGGGATGAGGGGATGAGGGGGGGGTGGACCCCTGAAAAGCAGGAGCGACGCGGACACACTGAGCACAGACGGGCTGAGAGGACAGAAGTGATGGAGTCGAGTTTAAAGCTGCTGTTTGTCTCTCTGATGATGATGGCGACCTGCGCTGCTTCACAACAGGTACTGACTTTACATTCACTCTCTCATTCACTCGTTCATTCACTCGTTCATTCACTCGTTCGTTCAGATATTTGAGCATGTGCAGCTGAAACATTCTGTGTTGAGTTAAACTCTTCTGACTGTTTATACAGAAGAATAAAATGAACACCATGTTTTATTTCAATATCAAAAATACTTGACGTTAAAAAAAGGATATTTTCATACTGTGGAGGGTTCAGATTCAGATTGTTGTCGATCTGTGACTCGGTGTTCTCCTGTCGTAGTTTGTCTCTTTAGTTTTGAAAGCTGCTCCATAAACGATCAAACTGTTGATTCTCTTCATTCCTTCATTAATCATCTTTTATTTTGGTGATTCTTTCACTGAGGTTTGCTTCCAGGTTTTTACCTGTTACAGGTTGTTTGAAAAGGTGATGGGATGATAAATTATTTTATTGGATGTTTTCATCACTGATCGCCTTTAACCTTTGACCTGTGTGTCTGTTTCCTGGGGGGATCAGATCGAGCTGATTGCCAGAGCAGCGAGTATTCAAAGTCACTTCCTGTTTACACTCTGACCCCGGATGTTTCTGATGTCTCAGGGTTTTCTCTGCTTCAGTACATTTTATATAAATATAAACATAAAGTTTGACCTTTGACCTCTTTCTTTGTGTAAATAAGTGTTAATGTTCTCTCCTCTCCGTCAGCTGTGATGAACACACAATAAAGTCTGTTTGTGTGTTTGTGTCAGAACTTCTGCTCGAACTCGACCGTGCTGAGGACTCGCACAACGTGTCACTCCTGCAGCATCAGTTTGTTGGTTCCCTGTCCGTCCGGATACAAGCTGACCCCAGGATCCAACGCACACGACTGCAAGTAAGCAACACAACACTCTTTCAAAATAAAGGTCCTTTTATGCAACTCCCTCCTTGCAGGCCTTTCTGCATGCACAGTGAAACCTCTGCAGATGATCCAGAATGCAGCAGCACGATTGGTCTTCAACCAACCCATAACGGCTCGTATCCCTCCGCTGTTCGTATCTCTCTGCTGTTCCTATCCTTCCGCTGTTCGTATCCCTGCACTGCTCGTATCTCTCTGCTGTTCGTATCCCTCCGCTGTTCGTATCCCTCCGCTGTTCGTATCTCTCCGCTGTTCGTATCCCTCCACTGTTCGTATCCCTGCACTGCTCGTATCTCTCTGCTGTTCGTATCCCTCCGCTGTTCGTATCCCTCCGCTGTTCGTATCCCTGCACTGCTAGTATCCCTCCGCTGTTCGTATCCCTCCACTGTTCGTATCCCTCCGCTGTTCGTATCCCTGCACTGCTCGTATCCCTGCACTGCTCGTATCCCTCCGCTGTTCGTATCCCTCCGCTGTTCGTATCCCTCCGCTGTTCGTATCCCTGCACTGCTCGTATCTCTCTGCTGTTCGTATCCCTCCGCTGTTCGTATCCCTCCGCTGTTCGTATCCCTCCACTGTTCGTATCCCTGCACTGCTCGTATCCCTCCGCTGTTCGTATCCCTGCACTGCTAGTATCCCTCCGCTGTTCGTATCCCTCCACTGTTCGTATCCCTCCGCTGTTCGTATCCCTGCACTGCTCGTATCCCCCCGCTGTTCGTATCCCTCCCCTGTTCGTATCCCTGCACTGTTCGTATCCCTCCCCTGTTCGTATCCCTGCACTGTTCGTATCCCTCGGCTGTTCGTATCCCTCCGCTGTTCGTATCCCTGCACTGTTCGTATCCCTCCACTGTTTGTATCCCTCCGCTGTTCGTATCCCTGCACTGTTCGTATCCCTCCGATGTTCGTATCCCTCCACTGCTCGTATCCCTCCACTGTTCGTATCCCTGCACTGTTCGTATCCCTCCACATATCCCTCCACTGGCTCCCAGCTGCCGCTCGCTTCAAATTCAAACCCTGTCGCTCGCTTACCAAACAGCAACAAAAACGTCTGCTAGTGAATTGAGGATGTATTTTATGCTGACTAGGATTTTCATGATGATGACTATACGGATCTTGTTGATGTTGGTGATGATGCTCTGCCTGTCAGCACCTGTGTCCAATCACACCTGAAGCTGTGTGTTGGCTCTCACTGACTCCGCCCCCTCCTGTCTCGTTTGTTGCTTGTGTCGTATTATCTCTCAGATGTTTGTCTCTTTGGACTAAAGTGTCTGCTACATGAAACTGTAACACTGTCAAATTAAATATACTATTTATTCATATTCTTATATATTTATTACCTGTACAGGTACTACATCAGGACGGCCAGTCTGAAGCTGTCCATCAGCGGCTGCTCCTTCGAGTGCTACAGGGAGGAGGAGGTGAAGAGCTGCTGTCCTGGTTTCTGGGGTCCAGACTGCATCGGTACGTTCATGTGAAAGTGTCAGTAAACATGGAGGGATCATCCTCTGAGGAGCAGGAAGGTCACCTGTGAACTTCACTTCATTTTCTGGATCCCTTGTTGTTATCAGCATTGGTCAAGGTTTGAGTTTGACCTATCAGTGGTGCTAGAGGGAAGGTCAGGGGTCACTAACATCTGAAGGTTCATGTTCTGGAGAGCAGGATGGATCAGGATGTTGAAGTCTGAACTTTGATCTGAAGAAAGACAAGAACAGGGTCTGATGGTCTGATGGTCTGAGGGTCTGAGGGTCTGATGGTCTGAGGGTCTGATGGTCTGAGGGTCTGAGGGTCTGATGGTCTGAGGGTCTGATGGTCTGAGGGTCTGAGGGTCTGATGGTCTGAGGGTCTGATGGTCTGAGGGTCTGAGGGTCTGAGGGTCTGATGGTCTGAGGGTCTGAGGGTCTGATGGTCTGAGGGTCTGAGGGTCTGAGGATCTGATGGTCTGAGGGTCTGAGGGTCTGAGGGTCTGAGGGTCTGAGGGTCTGAGGGTCTGATGGTCTGAGGGTCTGAGGGTCTGAGGGTCTGATGGTCTGAGGGTCTGAGGGTCTGAGGGTCTGACGGTGACCTCCAGGTGCCCGGTGTCACATGCTGGTCCTGCAGGATGCTCATCAGTCCTGCAGGAACCAGGACTTCCTTCCTGTGCAGAGTCTCAGTCAGCAGGACACAAAGTGCTGACGCTCACAGGAGGAGCTGCTGTGACGCTTCATGATTTCAGGGTTAACTTGTAACCAGCTGCTTGGGAGCCGGAGGGTGGCCGGTTCAAGTCCCGCTACGGACCAAGCGTTGAATTGTGGCTGGTAGCTGGAGAGATGCCTGTTCCTTTCCTGAGCACTGTCGAGGTGTCCTTGAGCAAGGCACCGACTGTCCAACTGCTTTGGGGGCATGTCACTCTGACACCTCTCCATTAGTGCATGTCCACTGGTTCCTGTTTGTGCATGTGTGTAATTTGGGCCTTTACGTGTGTAGCATGTTTGTCCGAACGCCTCGGGGATGAATGAAGTATCTGTTCTCTTCTTCTCTTCAGTCAAGTGTGAAAGGACACGCCCTCACAGGGACACAGGATCTGTTACTGAGCAATCATTCAGTGGACCATTCATGTGTTTTGCTAACTGTAACACAACCACACAAACAAACTTACAGTCAGGTGACCTGGGATTCACACCTTTGACCTGTGTGTGTCTGCATGTGTGAAAGGTCAGGACTCAGTCAGGAGTCTTTGTCCTGTGATGAGCAGAGATAAGAGACGCTCAGAGGAAGAGGAGGAGAGGGACACACAGGAAGTGGAGGGATGATCTGTTTCCTGTCACACAACATGAAAACAACACTCCACAAACTGTTTCCTGTGTGTGTGTGTGTGTGTGTGTGTGTGTATGTGCGCATGTGTGTGCGTGTGTGTATGTGCGCATGTGTGTGCCAGAGTGTCCAGACCGGGCTGACAGACCCTGCAGTGACAGAGGAACCTGTTCTGAGGGACTGGGAGGGAATGGGACCTGCAGCTGTCAGGTGACAACACACACACCTGGAATAACCACACACACACACACAAACACACACACACATACATTTACTGATGGAGTCACATTAAACATAAACACTGTATATGTTCACAACTGCAACCCTGATGTATACAGACTGTGTTTAAGTGTCAGCAGGAGCACAAACAGACCTGATCAGTGCTTTTAACTACACTTCCCATGATGCTCTGGGGGATGTAAACAGGATGTAATAATATGGTAGAATAATGTGGTTATTGTATATATGTGTGTGTGTGTGTGTGTGTGTGTGTGTGTGTGTGTGTGTGTGTGTGTGTGTGTGTGTGTCATACATTCAGGAGGGCTTTGCAGGAACAGCCTGTGAGGTTTGTGTACCTGGTCGTTATGGGACCACCTGCAGCTCAGGTGAGTTTAAATAAAGTTTAATACATAGTTTTTTTTCTCAGTTTACGCATCGTCATGTATTTCTCTGTATTTCTGTGTGTGTGTGTGTGTGTGTGTGTGTGTGTGTGCAGTGTGTTCCTGTGTGCATGGTCTGTGTGAGTCTGGTCTCAAAGGTTCTGGTTCCTGCACCTGTTTCTCTGGATATAAAGGTCCAAACTGTGATCAGGGTCAGTCTCTGCTCTTACTCATTATGTACTCGTTAAGTTAAAAAGGTTCACTTTAAGTTAAAGAAGAAGATGATTTTTTTAACCACAAACAGACGTTACATCGCTCTCTTCAAACACACCAGACTCCACCGATCAAAATCATGACGTTTCCTCACCGAACACAGGAGCTGCTGCTCCCTCCAATAAGTGGTCCGTTTGTGTTTTTGTGAGTTACAAATATTTTTTGGATCCAAACTAATTGTTTAAAACACCAGAACTACACAATAACACAAACACACTGAGACACCGAGGCAGCTGTACACCACTAGTTCTGCTATGTAAAATCCCAGTTTTTATGAATGGAGTCTGGTGTGTTTGCAGAGAGCGATGTAACGTCATGTAGGGATCCTTTCTGTAATATAGTCACACACTTAGTGTGTATTAAGACCAGTGCTAATTGTGTCCTGTGTTCAGAGTTACCCATGTGTCACCTGTGTGTCACCTGTGTGTTCAGAGTTACCTGCGTGTGCGGCTCTCGGCTGTCAGCAGAACTCTCGCTGTATGGAAGAAGCTCTGACGGGTCAGCTGGTGTGTCAGTGTCTGCCGGGGTATCAGAAGTCTGGAGATCAGTGTTTGTGTGAGTTAATATAACTTATAATGATAATACTAATGATGATAATAATATACAAACATCATTAATAATATTTCAACTCCCGATCAACCTAAACAGTGAGTGTTAGAGTAAATGTCACTAATGGGCCTCCATAGACGTGCAGCTTGACCTCTGTACTGTGCATACTAGCAGCGTTAGCTTAGCATCGCACTCGTCTTATTAAAAAAGAATTCATGTTTTTTAGGCCACTTTGTTAGTTTAAAAGACTTTTATGATTTTCAGGTTTCAGAAAAATGTCGTGTTTTAATTCTTTCTTTGTCACGTCAGAGTTCATTTGGTCACAGACGTCTTGGTGAGGCTAATTACACCAAAACGGTTTGTCTCTCCTCCGTGTCCTCAGCCGTTAACCCGTGTCTCCAGCCCGTCTGTCACGTCCACGCCTCCTGCGTCCACACGGGGCCAAACCAGCACCTGTGCGCCTGTAACGCCGGCTACAGCGGGGACGGACGCGTCTGCATGGCCATCGACCCGTGTCAGATCAGACAGGGAGGCTGCTCCGCCGAGTCCGCACGATGCGTCTACGACGGGCCGGGGAAGGTACGGAACACCTGGGGCGGGGTCAAGATCAGGATCAGATTATAGATCAGGATCATATCAAAGATCAGGATCAGATTATAGATCAGATTATAGATCAGATTATAGATCAGGATCAGATTATAGATCAGATTATAGATCAGGATCAGATTATAGATCAGGATCAGATTATAGATCAGATTATAGATCAGGATCAGATTAAAGATCAGATTATAGATCAGGATCAGATCAAAGATCAGGATCAGATTATAGATCAGATTATAGATCAGGATCAGATTATAGATCAGATTATAGATCAGATTATAGATCAGGATCAGATTATAGATCAGATTATAGATCAGGATCAGATTATAGATCAGGATCAGATTAAAGATCAGGATCAGATTATAGATCAGATTATAGATCAGGATCAGATTAAAGATCAGATTATAGATCAGGATCAGATTATAGATCAGATTATAGATCAGATTATAGATCAGGATCAGATTATAGATCAGGATCAGATTATAGATCAGATTATAGATCAGGATCAGATTAAAGATCAGATTATAGATCAGGATCAGATCAAAGATCAGGATCAGATTATAGATCAGATTATAGATCAGATTATAGATCAGGATCAGATTATAGATCAGATTATAGATCAGGATCAGATTATAGATCAGATTATAGATCAGGATCAGATCAAAGATCAGGATCAGATTATAGATCAGATTATAGATCAGGATCAGATTAAAGATCAGATTATAGATCAGGATCAGATTATAGATCAGATTATAGATCAGGATCAGATTAAAGATCAGATTATAGATCAGGATCAGATCAAAGATCAGGATCAGATTATAGATCAGATTATAGATCAGATTATAGATCAGGATCAGATTATAGATCAGATTATAGATCAGGATCAGATTAAAGATCAGATTATAGATCAGGATCAGATCAAAGATCAGGATCAGATTATAGATCAGATTATAGATCAGATTATAGATCAGGATCAGATTATAGATCAGATTATAGATCAGATTATAGATCAGGATCAGATTATAGATCAGATTATAGATCAGGATCAGATTATAGATCAGGATCAGATTAAAGATCAGGATCAGATTATAGATCAGATTATAGATCAGGATCAGATTAAAGATCAGATTATAGATCAGGATCAGATTATAGATCAGATTATAGATCAGGATCAGATTAAAGATCAGATTATAGATCAGATTATAGATCAGGATCAGATTATAGATCAGGATCAGATTATAGATCAGATTATAGATCAGGATCAGATTAAAGATCAGATTATAGATCAGGATCAGATCAAAGATCAGGATCAGATTATAGATCAGATTATAGATCAGATTATAGATCAGGATCAGATTATAGATCAGATTATAGATCAGGATCAGATTATAGATCAGATTATAGATCAGGATCAGATCAAAGATCAGGATCAGATTATAGATCAGGATCATATCAAAGATCAGGATCAGATTATAGATCAGATTATAGATCAGATTATAGATCAGGATCAGATTATAGATCAGATTATAGATCAGGATCAGATTATAGATCAGGATCAGATTAAAGATCAGGATCAGATTATAGATCAGATTATAGATCAGGATCAGATTAAAGATCAGATTATAGATCAGGATCAGATCAAAGATCAGGATCAGATTATAGATCAGGATCAGATTAAAGATCAGATTATAGATCAGGATCAGATCAAAGATCAGGATCAGATTATAGATCAGGATCATATCAAAGATCAGGATCAGATTATAGATCAGATTATAGATCAGGATCAGATTAAAGATCAGATTATAGATCAGGATCAGATTAAAGATCAGATTATAGATCAGGATCAGATTATAGATCAGGAACATATCAAAGATCAGGATCAGATCAAAGATCAGGATCAGATTATAGATCAGGATCATATCAAAGATCAGGATCAGATCAAAGATCAGGATCAGATTATAGATCAGGATCAGATTATAGATCGTCCTTCACACTGCAGACTCTGTGATGTAACTCGGCCCTGAGCTCCTGAACTTTGCAGCTCTGACAGAGAAGCTGATCTGACACACTCAGCAGATCTGGGAAAGAGGGAATCACTCATGTACATACAGGTCCTTCAAACGATGTACACCATTACTGCCCCAGATCTGAGAAGCAGAGTGTATCACAGAGGGTGGGGGGAGGAGGATGTACCAAAGGGTTACACTTGTAGCTCTATAAATCTAATGCAAGAGCTGAACCACGCCAAGCTGGGATGAGGTTTTAGATTATTAACCCTGTGTGTACCTGCTGTGTTGTCAGTCTCACTGTGAGTGTCTACCTGGTTTTGAACACCTGTCTGGGGGCGGCTGCAGCCTGAAGGAGTCGTGTCGACCTGAATCCTGTCACAAGAATGCAAACTGCACCACCGTGGGACCCGGGCGAGTCCAGTGAGTCTCTTTGTTCATCTGATGGATCTTCACATGTTTATGTATGACACTCACCTGTCCCTCCCCCCTCAGGTGCACCTGTCTCCAGGGTTACCTTGGTAATGGTAAATTCTGTTACGGGAACATCATTCAGCGTCTGAACAGTCTGAACACGGAGCCGGGGGGCCAGTGGAGGGGTCAGCTGAGCAACGCCATCCAGCTGTTCAGTACGATGAAGATTTACACTTTATCATTTATTTATTGTTTGTTTATTATTTATCTAATTATGTTTACGTTAATATAACAACACACTCACCTTTTACATGAACACAGACCTCTTCCATAACTTACATTTCTGTTTGTGGATGTTTTCATGACGTGCTGAAAGGTTGATTTTTAGCTTTAGCCACGCTCGCTGTTTCCCCTTGGTCCCAGTATTTATGCTAAGCTAACCATAACATGACTCCAGCTCTGTACTAAATCAGTGAATGTAGCCGCCTTGAAGTCACCCATTGGTTTAGACCACTGTTAGCCTCCTAAACTCATTAGGAACATGTTTACTGAGGGAGTACATCAGGAGAGGAGGAGGAGCATGTTCTCATAGACTTCTATAGGATCAGACTTCTGTCTAAAACCAGTTGGACTTTTTATTTTCATTAACACTAACAATGAGTGTTTGTCTTCAGGTTCTGTGTCGTGGCAGCTGCAGAGTTTGGGTCCGTTCACTCTGTTTGTCCCGACCAATAAAGGCTTCAGAGGAACTTCAGTAAGAGCCAATCGCATTCACTCAAACATGATGAACCTTTAAACCTTTACATTATTTTAATGAGACAGTGTTTGTGTGTTTGTTGAGCAGGTGAGGACTCTGACCTCTGACCCCTCCAAAGCTAAGTACCTGTGTAAGCTGCACCTGGTTGCTGGGGTGATGCCATTCAGCACTCTGAAGAAAACAGACGTCTTTTACACTCTGACGGGAAAATCAGCCGAGATAGACACCTCAGAGGGGGTACGCTTCGTTCATCTGTCATAACAAGCTGACTTTAAAACACGAGCAGAGGATGACCTTAGTTTGCTTTGCAGAGGTGACCTGGGGTCCGTTTCAGAAAGGAGGTTCAACAAAGCCTCAGTCTAACCCCGGCCTGTGGTTTGACTTACTCCGACAGCTGATCAGAGTTAGTTCAATCAACTCTGAGCAGGTTCAGCAGGAGTTAAAAAGCCAGCATTAATGGAGCCCCGACACCACGATTCACCATGGCAACGTTACACAAAAACAGGTCCTCCTACGTCACACCAGTGGAGCTCGAAATCCTCACGCGGACGTTCAGCGAATACGAGCATGTTTTTAGAAACATAAAGTAACACGGCTGCAGCTGCAAAAGAGAGAGAAGCGGCTCGAGTGAACGCGTCAGTTTGAACTGGTCTGTTTATTTAATACTTAATCACGACCGGAAGCTAAAATGTATATTAATTTAGGAGCAATGCAGCGGGAGAAAAAAACATACATGGAAGCAGCTAAAAATAAAACAGCAGAACATCATTGAAAGGTGCGGCTCAGGCAGAACAGGCTCATGGCTGAACCTCACTTCAGTCAGATTTTAAATATGAAACAGATTAAATATCATTCAGTGGCTGTTTTAATGTGCATCAGCTTTATCCCTAACATGATGCTGACTTCACATACATTATAATTCATGTTGATTAAACTGAATGTGTTAGTTTGAAAAAAAAAATCCAATAACTTACGGCGTCTTATCTGAGCGCTCTCGGCAGTGGTGGTGGAAAATCTACAAATGATGACTTTGACACAGATTTGTCTTTTGATTTTTTTATCATAATTATAAAAGACTTTTGCAAAGCGGTCAGAGCAGCACAGAGACGCACGTGAGACGGGCTGAATGAACGAGGAAGTGAATGAGGGTTTTATATTCTAGAGGGAGGAGACGGAGCGAAACTCTGAGTGTCCTGAAGAAAACCTGCTCGCGACCAGGTGAGGTTCACAGACACAGTTACCATAGTAACCAACTCAGAGTTAAAGTTACCTCTCTTTCTGAAACGGCAAACCCGAGGTTTCCCTCATTTCAGGGTTAACAAACTCGGGGTTTTCACTGAACCCGCTTTCTGAAACGGACCCCAGGTATGAAGAGAGGCAGAAAGAATAAAACATGTTATTGTCTGTTTTTTTCAGGACTCTCAGACTAAGATCCGTCTCCATGGCAGCAGAAAGAAAGGCGTCATCATCCAGTCTGACGTGTTGGCGTCCAACGGGATGATTCACATCATCAACAAGCTGATGGACAGCGTTTCTCCCACCGTGGAGAGCAACGCGCAGGTATAAAAACATCGCATATATACGATCAGTGGTGGAAGCAGGTTAAATCCACTTCATGCATTCACTGATTCATTGGTTTGTTCTCTACATGAACAGGAGAACCTGAAGAGGATCGTCTCTGACTGGGGGAAATTCGACAAGTTCAAGTCTTTGCTGGAGGTAGAAAGTTTCTGTAGCTCACCTCTCAGGTCTGTTTCTGTTTTTATAGAATGAAGGGAAAAATCCCTGATTTATTATTTTCTAATAAATTGATAAGCAAACCAGAGAAACATTTAGGCACTCAGATGAGATGTGATCACATAGAGCTCATTTCCATCTGTAGTCCTTCAGCAGGTGAAGGTAAACACTGATGATACACCTGTGTGTCTAATGAATCTACATCAGTTCAGTTTATTTGAATCATGGCTGAAGCACACCTGTTCTCTGAGCAGAAAGCTGACCTGGCATCAGTCCTGGACAGTCCTGGTCCACTCACCGTCTTCGCTCCCAGCAGCTCCGCCTTCGACAGGATGGCTGACGGACACCTGGAGTACCTGAGCAGTCCTGAGGTAAGAACCAATCAGCACGGCAGGTACTGTATCTGTTTGTTATTAATTACCATTAAACTGTTCTCTGCTGTGAACTCTCACAAACTCTGAACGTTCAGGGTCACCACAAGCTGCTGGAGCTTCTGAGGAACCACCTGGTCCAGTCCACCGTGGTCAGTACACCTGTCTGCTCACCTTTAATATCTAACTTCAGGAAACACCTTTGTCCTTCAAATCTTCTCATGACGATTCTGTTCCTGTGAAGCTGGAGGTCTACAACGCCGTGTCCAGTCCCCGGATAGTGACGATGGCCAACCAGGTTCTGACCTTCAACGTGACCGAAAACGTGAGATCTCTTTCCACCTGTACCACCGTCTCTATCTCAGTGACACCACCTGTACCACCGTCTCTATCTCAGTGACACCACCTGTACCACCGTCTCTATCTCAGTGACACCACCTGTACCACCGTCTCTATCTCAGTGACACCACCTGTACGACCGTCTCAGTGACACCGCCTGTACCACCGTCTCTATCTCAGTGACACCGCCTGTACCACCGTCTCTATCTCAGTGACACCACCTGTACGACCGTCTCTATCTCAGTGACACCGCCTGTACGACCGTCTCTATCTCAGTGACACCGCCTGTACGACCGTCTCTATCTCAGTGACACCACCTGTACGACCGTCTCTATCTCAGTGACACCGCCTGTACGACCATCTCAGTGACACCACCTGTACGACCGTCTCTATCTCAGTGACATCACCTGTACGACCGTCTCTATCTCAGTGACACCGCCTGTACGACCGTCTCTATCTCAGTGACACCACCTGTACGACCGTCTCAGTGACACCACCTGTACGACCGTCTCTATCTCAGTGACACCACCTGTACGACCGTCTCAGTGACACCACCTGTACGACCGTCTCTATCTCAGTGACACCACCTGTACGACCGTCTCAGTGACACCACCTGTATGACCGTCTCAGTGACACCACCTGTACGACCGTCTCTATCTCAGTGACACCACCTGTACGACCGTCTCTATCTCAGTGACACCACCTGTACGACCGTCTCAGTGACACCACCTGTACGACCGTCTCAGTGACACCACCTGTACGACCGTCTCAGTGACACCACCTGTACGACCGTCTCTATCTCAGTGACACCACCTGTACGACCGTCTCAGTGACACCACCTGTACGACCGTCTCAGTGACACCACCTGTACGACCGTCTCTATCTCAGTGACACCACCTGTACGACCGTCTCAGTGACACCACCTGTATGACCGTCTCAGTGACACCACCTGTACGACCGTCTCTATCTCAGTGACACCACCTGTACGACCGTCTCTATCTCAGTGACACCACCTGTACGACCGTCTCAGTGACACCACCTGTACGACCGTCTCAGTGACACCACCTGTACGACCGTCTCAGTGACACCACCTGTACGACCGTCTCTATCTCAGTGACACCACCTGTACGACCGTCTCAGTGACACCACCTGTACGACCGTCTCAGTGACACCACCTGTACGACCGTCTCAGTGACACCACCTGTACGACCGTCTCTATCTCAGTGACACCACCTGTACGACCGTCTCAGTGACACCACCTGTATGACCGTCTCAGTGACACCACCTGTACGACCGTCTCTATCTCAGTGACACCACCTGTACAACCGTCTCAGTGACACCACCTGTACGACCGTCTCAGTGACACCTTCAGACAGTCCAACATTCGTAAACCCAAATCGTCACAGAGTGTATCCAAATGAGAACTGTAGAATTTCAAAATAAAAGTACTTCCTGGTTTGTTTCTCTGACACCTCAGCGTGTTTGCGTGTGAAGCTACCTGTCAGCTTGTGTCAGCAGTAAAGTGATGCAGCTCACATGAATGAAACGTGTCCCTTGTTTGATGTTCAGGGTCAGATGTTTGTGGACGGCGCGGCCGTGCTGGAGGCAGCCGTGGAAGCTAAAAATGGATGTCTGTATGTGATAGATGGAGTTTTGACTCCACCCTCCATCCAACCTGTGCTGCCCCAAAGATGTGACATCACCGAGAACAAAATCATCAAGGTGAGCTTCAACATCCACCATATTGTTTTTCCCAGAATTCATTCTGGCTCCTGAAGAAAATACAAATGATTGATCTGTGGTCATTGGTATTTGTCGACCTCGTGCTGTGACCATGAGCCGTTTGGTGACCTCTTGTGTTTCAGGGTGAATGTGTCAGCTGCTCAAAAGTCAAACTGTCTCAGTGCTCGTCTGGAGTCTTTACGGTGAGCCGTCGAGTTTTACACATATTACTGAATCTGTATGAATGTCAACGCATGATCAGAAACATGACGATGCTTCTCTGCACTGATCAGGGCTCCTCCTCCTACGGATGTCTTTACACTCTGTCCCTTGGAAAACCAGCAATTAGGATCCCTGCAACAGGCTGCTGGCCTCTGTGCAACACGACTGTCACGGTAAACGCACATCATTATGACTCTGGTGTAACGAGCAGGTCGTAGAACATTTCTTCAGATGAATATCCGGACCAACTGGGATTAAACGGCCCCACCTGTGTACTCTGTTCAGACTCCGGCATGTTGTAAAGGTTTCTATGGTCCGGACTGCAGTCCCTGTCCAGGTGGATTTCAGACTCCGTGCTCCGGACACGGCCAGGTCAGGTTCTACACACCCAACACTTTCCTCATCAAACTCTGAGAACCTAACGAAGATGAGAACGGTCTTTAAAGAAGTTCTTTCTGTCGTAGTGTTTCGACGGGATCGGAGGAAACGGATCGTGTGTCTGTGATCAGAACTTCGGAGGCTCTCGCTGTCAGTATTGCTCCGCCCACAACAAACACGGACCAAACTGTGACTTAAGTAGGTTTTAGTTGTATCTTGCTGTGACATCATGTGATGTCATGATGATGGAGGCACCTGTGTCATACCTCACCTGTGTGTCCTCAGCCTGTCCCTGTATCCACGGTTGGTGTGATAACCGTCCGGGCTCAGGCGGGCGGTGTAAACCGTTCTCCTGTCTCATGGGTTTCACCGGTCAGTTCTGCGAACGCAGGACGGCGGCGTGTGGCGTTCAGGCTCAGTTCTGTCACGCTCATGCAGGCTGTGACTTCAGCCAGGGAATCCCCAGGTGAGATTACCTGCATCACTTTAAACGTCGAACTTGTGATTGTTTTTTCTTATGATTATCATAAATCACACGTCAGGTAACTGTACACTGACGAGCACCTGTGATGGAGTACGACCTGTTTGGACCTCAGTGTCTTACTTTGTTAGCAAAGCCCTCAGTGCTCCTGGTTCACCTGTCACCTGTGAACACCTGCAGAGCAACAGATGACCAGCTGGGGGCAGCACTGGGACACAGTGTGTTGCTAAGAAAAGAAAGTGGTTCGTGGTGACTTCATTATAATTCAAGTTATTCAGTGTGTCTGCTGTATGTGTTTCTAGATGTGTTTGTAAACCTGGTTACCAAGGAGACGGGATCACCTGTGTGGAGTCGGACCCCTGTGCTCCGCCCCTCCGAGGCGGCTGCAGCGTGAACGTACGATTTGATTCAACTCTGAAATCGTTTCTGCAGAACTTAAACTGTGTTCTAAGGAGAACGTTATATCTGCCCTGGTGTGTGTGTGGGTGTGCGTGTGTGTGTGCGTGTGTGTGTGTGTGTGTGCATGTGTGCGTGTGTGTGTGTGTGTGTCTGTGTGTGTGTGTGTGCTGGCGCCCCTGCAGGCCAAGTGCATAAAGACAGGACCAGGCACTCACTCATGTCAGTGTCTGAGCGGGTGGCGGGAGGACGGAGACGAGTGTCAGCCAATCAACAACTGTGACCGTCCCGACAAAGGAGGCTGCCACCCAAACGGCACCTGCATCTTCGTCGGACCTGGACAGGTAACGTTCCATCAGGTTTGATCAGCACATTTTGAGATACAGATTGAGTGTGTGAGGAATCTGAAGACCACGTTGGTGTGTTACTGTGAAAGATGTCGTTAGCGTTAGCACACACGTCGATAATAAACCAGAGAACAAACTGCTTCACGTCGTTGTCGAACGCAGAGTGACTGCACGTGTAAATCCGGATACAAAGGAAACGGGTGGGACTGTGAGGCCGTGAATCAGTGTGTGACTGCAGACGGAGGCTGTCATTACCTGGTGAGGATGATGCACCTTTCTTCATCATCGTGTTAACTTCAACCAGACAGCCAATGAAAACCCAGAATGATGCACCTCCTCCTCAGGCCAGCTGCCGCCTGCTGTCCTCTCAGTGGACGTGTGTCTGTGATGAAGGGTACATGGGAAACGGACGGATATGTTACGGCACAGTCGGACAGGTGAGCGCTAACAGGTAACTGAAGGCTTAGCTCTGATGCGTCTTTATATTAAGTTTGTTTTTGTGATGCTTTCAGGAGCTGATGGCTCTGCCGGACGCCTCAGAGTTCTTCACATGGACCACAGTGAGTTGAACACCTGTGATGAACACACGTCACATGTCGTCCCCTGTAAGTGTTTTGGTTGCTGTAGTGGCCTCACAGATGATTCATGTCGTGGCAGGAGTCCGGTCTGTCCTGGTCTCTGACCGATCAGAACCTCACCCTCCTGGTTCCAACATCTGACGCCGTCGCTAAAATGTCCTCAGAGGACAGAAACTTCTGGACCATGAAGGGAAACCTGGCGAGTCTCATCAGGTCACAGCTTCACCTGAAACTTTTTGTAATTCAGATTCGGCTCAGAGTTTGTTGTTTGCTGACGTCTTTTTTTCTGACCTGTGAACTTGAACAGGATTTTTAAACGCTTCCATCTGTCCTGTATCACAGACATCACATGATCCCAGGTATCTATCCATTATCCAGCCTGAGCAACCTCTCCTTTCTGACTTCCCTCCTCAAGACGACACTTCCTGTTTCAACAACCAATGAGGTGAGTCCACAGGTGGGACAGGTGGGTTTACTGTCATTTCTGAATACAAGATTACGTTTGAACTTCAGATAAGAGACTTAGTAGTGAGAGCTCCATGACTGTGACACGTGTGTAACATCAGTCAGTTTGATCGTCACACGTTGTTCTGTTCTCTCAGCTCACAGCTGTTGGAGGAGCGACCATCACCACATCCAACGTAGCTGCTACCAACGGACTTATCCACGTCATCGATAAGGTACAAAGCTAATGCTAATGCTAACAATGCTAATGATGCTCTGACAGCTGTGACTCTCTGTATCTGACTGTTTCTGTCCTCCATGTGGTTTTTCTGTCTCAGGTTTTGGTTCCTGACAGGAAGTCGAGTGAAGGTCTGCTGGCGACTCTGGCTCTGAGGCCGGACTTCTCTCTGTTCAGATCGTATCTCATCGTACGAACACACAGACACACAAACACACGTGACACCCTCTGCTGTAACTCTGGATTCATGTTTGTGATGTGTGTTCTTCTTTCAGGATTACAACCTGACAGACGAGATCGAACAGGCAGATGAGTTCACCGTATTCGCTCCCACAAACGCCGCCATCGCTGATTATCTAAAGGAAATGTCTGTCACGGCCATGGTACAGCTTTGAGTTTAAATCAGACCCAACAACATGTGTGTGTGTGTTTTATTATAAACTGTGTGAAGCCTGAAAGAGACTCATCGTTAAAGAACTTCTCGAGTGTCCACTTGACTTGATGCGTCCACTCCGAGTACGATAAACAGAAACAACTGATCATATCAGTGACGTAAAGAAAAGTTTAAAGTTATGTTCATGGTCATCTTTAATCGTTGAAATAGCAGTCGTGGCTTCATCAGCGCTTCAAGCCTCCCTTTTCTTTTCAATCCAACCAAAAGCACAAACCGTTCACAGCGAACACAGTGACTCCTCTCTGACTCTCCCTGTGTTTGTGTGAAACACCAGAATGATTACAGCGTAACTGTAACACTGAGCTGTGACATCAACCGTTTTCTGTCTCTGTATTAATCATCTCTGTGCTTTTATTTTGTCAAACAGGATGTGAACACAACTCGGTACCACGTGTTGGCCTCGGAGCGTCTGTTAAAGACGGACCTGCAGCCCGGAGGACACAAGGAGACGCTGCTCGGGTTCTCCTTCCAGCTCGGCTTCTTCCCCCGAGACGGGAAGGTCCGAATCTCAAATACCATCCATATCCTGATCACAGGTCACCTGATCACAGGTCACCTGATCACCTGGTCACAGGTCACCTGATCACCTGGTCACAGGTCACCTGACCACTGGATCGTGTGAATAATATGCTACAATAATCTTATACTGTGTTTCACTTCCAGCTGTTTGTGAACGACGCCCAGATGAACTCGTCGAACCTGCTGAGCGGTAAAGGTGTGATTCACGGCCTGTCCGCCGTCCTGACGATCAACAGGAACCGCTGCGATGAGGCCAAATACAGCAAAGTCCTGGTAACGTCTTCACAAACAGGAAGTTGATTCAGACACAAACTCACCTGCTGATCAATATTCACTAACTTCACCCTTGTCCTCCACAGGGAGCCTGCGTGGACTGTTTGTTCCCCCAGAATAAAATCTGCCCCAACAACACAAAGCAGGACGTAAGACGTGCCTTTAAATCACAGACACGGTCACTAAGCTAAACTCAGCTAAATGAATATAATATAAAAGTCAACATAATCCAGAGCGTGTCTTCACAGGTCACACAACTGAGTTTACAGTGAAATGTTAAAATGTCGTTTGATTATTTAAAGGAGATGATTCTGAAGGTCACTAACGTCTCACGAGCTCATGTTTAACATTTAAAGGTTTTAAAATCCCCGCACACCGTCTAACAGGCCGAAACCTCGCCTGTTGAAGGTCTAGAACCAAAACGTTGCAAATAAATATCATTTAGACAGCGAGCGGGAGTTTACACCTGTTCCTCTCCACCTGTTGTAAAACGGATGTGCGAAGCGTTTTTCAATAACACAGGTAGACAATAAAAGCGTTCGATGTAACAGAAGAAACATTTCATTTCATCCGTCAATAAGAACAAATATTAAATCATTTACAACAAATAAAAAACGTTCTGTGCAGAAAACTGAAGAACGATATGAAAACAGTTGATTGGTTCAGATCTGAAGTGGACCCGTCTGAAGTGTGAAGTGTCCTTTACAAGAGCAGTAACCTTTACGACGACATGTGAAAGAACATTACAGCACGTACAGCACCTGACACACCTGGACCTGTGCACCACCTGAGCTCACACTAACTGACTGCTGTCTGCAGAAATCCCTCAAGATGAGGAAGTGTATGCTCGAGCGGACGTTTGAAGGAGATCGGCTGCTGACGGTCGGCTGCAGAGCCACCTGCCTGCAGACACACATCGTACGTCATCTGTCTGCCTGCCTGTCTGTCTGTCTGTCTGACCATCTGTCTGTCTGTCTGCCTGACCATCTATCTGTCTGTCTGCCTGACCATCTGTCTATCTGTCTGACTGCCTGTCTGTCTGTCTGTCTGTGTGTCTGTCTGTCTGTCTGTCTGTGTGTGTGTCTGTCTGTCTGTCTGACCGTCTGCCTGACCATCTGTCTGTCTGTCTGTCTGTCTGTGTGTCTGTCTGTCTGCCTGACCATCTGACCGTCTACCTATCTGCCTGTCTGCCTCTCTGTCTGACCGTCTGCCTGTCTGCCTGTCTGTCTGCCTGTCTGCCTGTCTCTCTAACATGGGATCTGGTTGTACCTGACAGTAAAGGTGAATCTGTGTGCAGGAGCGGAGGTGTTGTGGGGGGTTCTTTGGGCAGCACTGTGAGTCATGTCCCGGGCCGAGGGGTCAGCCCTGCTCCGGTAACGGCCTCTGTGTGGACGGAACGGGAGGGACGGGAGCCTGCCAGTGTCATCGAGGCTTTAACGGGACGGCCTGTGAGAGCTGCCAGAGCGGGAAGTACGGAGTGCACTGTGATCAGGGTACGAACACCTCCTCCATTATCATTACGCTGCTCTACACTACATTACACTACATTACATTACACTACATTACACTACATTACATTACACTACATTACACTACATTACATTACATTACACTACATTACACTACATTACATTACACTACATTACATTACACTACACTACATTACATTACACTACATTACATTACATTACACTACATTACATTACATTACACTACATTACATTACACTACACTACATTACACTACATTACACTACATTACATTACACTACACTACACTACATTACACTACATTACACTACATTACATTACACTACACTACATTACATTACACTACATTACATTACATTACACTACATTACATTACACTACACTACATTACACTACATTACACTACATTACATTACATTACATTACACTACATTACACTACATTACACTACATTACATTACACTACACTACACTACACTACACTACACTACACTACATTACACTACACTACATTACATTACACTACATTACATTACATTACATTACACTACATTACATTACATTACATTACATTACACTACATTACATTACACTACATTACATTACATTACATTACATTACACTACATTACACTACACTACATTACATTACATTACACTACACTACATTACACTACACTACATTACACTACATTACATTACACTACATTACATTACATTACATTACATTACACTACATTACACTACACTACATTACACTACACTACACTACATTACATTACACTACACTACATTACACTACCTTACATTACACTACACTACATTACACTACATTACACTACATTACACTACACTACATTACACTACATTACATTACATTACACTACATTACACTACACTACATTACATTACACTACATTACAGTACACTACATTACATTACATTACATTACATTACACTACATTACACTACATTACAGTACACTACATTACATTACATTACATTACATTACACTACATTACACTACACTACATTACACTACACTACACTACATTACATTACACTACACTACATTACACTACCTTACATTACACTACACTACATTACATTACATTACACTACATTACACTACACTACATTACACTACACTACACTACATTACATTACATTACACTACACTACACTACACTACATTACACTACATTACATTACACTACATTACACTACATTACATTACATGACATTACACTACATTACACTACATTACATTACATTACACTACACTACACTACACTACATTACACTACATTACATTACACTACATTACACTACATTACATTACATGACATTACACTACATTACACTACATTACATTACATTACACTACACTACACTACACTACATTACACTACACTACACTACACTACATTACACTACATTACATTACACTACATTACACTACATTACATTACATGACATTACACTACATTACACTACATTACATTACATTACACTACACTACACTACACTACATTACACTACATTACATTACACTACACTACACTACATTACATTACATTACACTACACTACACTACACTACATTACACTACATTACATTACATTACATTACACAACATTACATGACATTACATTACATTACACAACATTACATGACATTACACTACATTACATTACACTACATTACATGACATTACATTACATTACATTACACAACATTACACTACATTACATTACATTACATTACACTACACTACATTACATTACATTACACTACATTATATTACATTACACTACATTCGTTACATTACCCTACATTACACTACATTACATTACATTAAATTACATTACACTACATTACATTACATTACATTACACAACATTACACTACATTACATTACATTACATTACACTACACTACATTACATTACATTACACTACATTCGTTACATTACCCTACATTACACTACATTACACTACATTAAATTACATTACACTACATTACACTACATTACACTACATTCATTACATTACACTACATTACATTACATTACATTACATTACACTACATTACACTACATTCGTTACACAACTCAAAATAACATTACGCTACATGACATTACATCTTCCTTCCTCCCTGTGCTTCCTGTGCAGACTGCAGCTGTAAACATGGCCGCTGTAACGAGGGGCTGAAGGGTGACGGGACATGTCAGTGTGATGTCGGCTGGAGAGGAGTCCTGTGTGACGAGAGTAAGACGACGACCTGAGACCAGTTTATATTTTAATAATCAAGTTTTGACCAAACAAGATAAAAATCTTAGGAGACGAGGGACATGAAATGGAGTGAATTTGGAGATAATTTAACTGTTATAAAAATACAGTTTTAATTATTTAATGATGTCATGATTTATCAAGAAAAACTGTTAATAAATCATAGTTTGTATTTTGATAATGGCTATGTGACTTTAATGTTTTAATATTCAAAGAATAATGTTCAGTTAAACATCACAGATCTTTGATGAGCTGTTCTTGTTGCAGAAATTGAGTCTAAAGCTGACGAGTTGTGCGGGTCGGTGAAATGTCACACAAGTGCAAAGTGAGTCACAAACTTTAATTTTCTGATCATGTTTAAAAACACTATCTCACCTTAACACCTGAAAACGCTGAGCGAGAAACATTACAGGGTTGAGACAGCTCTGATTGGATAATACCTGCAGGACTGCAGTAATATTAATATAATAGCAAAGACATACTTTCCTTGAGTGAGTATCACTGTGACATTTTACATGTCTTATATGTGTTTTAGTATTAATATAAAAACATTTTAACTTATAATAAAATGTTTTAGTATTAATATAAAAATATTTTAACTTATAATAAAATGTTTTCGTATTAATATTAATATAAAAACATTTTAACTTATAATAAAATGTTTTCGTATTAATATATAATATTTTACAATATTATTATATGAAGGAGAATGTGTCGGGTTGTCACTAAACACTTCTTAATATCGTTGATTCATCTCGTCTCTCAGCTGTGTGATCGGACTGTCCGGCTCTCTGTGTATCTGTGCTGCCGGGTTCGAAGGAAATGGAACTTCCTGTCAAGGTAACAATATGGCCGCCTCAGGTGAACCAGGCACACCTTAGGTATTTTTAAACCTGCGCTCTGTTTGTACTAATTCGTGTGTCGAAATGACTCAAAGGAACAAAAGCTTTTGGAAACAGTCCAGTAGGTAGCCTCCGCCGTAGCTGCGAAACGGACTGGGGCAAATGCGCCCAATCAAAGTACGTCCACTAAAAGTGCTTGTTCTTACCACTCATCCTTTTTTTAAAGAACAAGATCCTTTTTGTGTAACCAGAAACAATGACATTTCTAGATTATTTTGGGCACATGAAAAAAACACGGTTACACAGCCCTGTGTAGTGTCTGAGGTATCATCCCTGGACACGCCTGGCCATCGAATTCCAATGCCTCATCTTCATAGTCGAAGTCAGGTAAATATTCAGCCATGGCTTTTGAAATATATTCCTGCTGGCAGTCCTCCACGTAAACAAATCCTCTCTCCAATTCTAACTCACGCTTCCACCGTCCGGTCTGGTAACATCTCACCATCTGCGTGATTTCAAAGCAAGACTTCTCCGAGAGCGAGACTTCTATCTATGGTTATACAAAAAGGGAACATTTCCGTAATGTTGTCGGACACCAGGGTAACAATTTGGGCAAAACACAGTGGACGTAATTTGATCAGAAGTTTTTGTTCCTATGAGTCATTTCGACACACAAATTTGTACGAATAGGCCCCAGGTTTAAAAATACCAAACTTCTCCTTTAAAGAAGAGAAACGATTAAGTTCATGTGTGTGTGTGTGTGTGTGTGTGTGTGTGTGTGTGTGTGCGTGCAGCTGTAGACCCATGTGCAGTGGCAAACGGGGGCTGCAGTGTGTCCGCGGTGTGTAAGAGGACTCGGCCCGGCCTCAGAGACTGTGTGTGTACCAGCGGATACTCGGGAGACGGACTTGTGTGTGTCGGTGCGTTAACTGTTTTATTTTTTAACTGTAATAATAATTTACTTATAAAGACATTTTTTGGGGTTTTTTTTTTGTTCAGTTCATTCAAGAAAGTAAGAGTTCCAGGATATAAGTGATGTGTTCAAGTGCTGCAGGACCTCTGTGTTTCTTCCACAGAAATAAACCCCTGTCTGGAAGGAAACGGAGGTTGCCACGCCAACGCAGAGTGTGTTCATGTTGGACCAAACAAAGTAAAGAAATGTTTGAGTCCCTGATTGAGGTTTTTAACATAAACTTTATGTTCTGATGGTTCATGTTGTTGATCGTCTGTGCAGACTTCCTGTTCCTGCAGCGACGGATTCTCAGGTGACGGTCAAGACTGCAGGATGATCAACCTGTGTCGAAAGGTGAGTTTGAGTCAGTTCTTGTTTTGACTGAATGATTCCATGTGAAACATCATGACCTGAGAGCTGCTGATGTTTGCAGAAAAACGGTGGCTGTCACCAGTTCGCCAAGTGTAACATGACAGGTCCAGGTGTTCGGATGTGCACCTGTATCAGCAACTTTATCGGGGATGGACTCACCTGCAGAGGCACAGTGGGGAAGGTGAGTCGCAGAAACCCCCCCCCCCCCCCACACACACACACATTAAAGATAATATAATGTTAATATATAAAATGTGCTCTCTGCAGGAACTCATCAGGAGGAAGCTCACTGACTTCTACATGGGCCTGATGGTGAGTGAGGCTGCTCTCTGCCGCCCCCTGCAGGTGAGTTCAGACAGTGACTTTTATTCTGTGGTTTCAGGTGATGGACATTTCTCTGAAAGGTCGCGGCCCGTTCACCGTGTTTGCTCCAACAGCTGACTCCTTCAAGAGAGAGGGTCCAGACGCCAGCAGGGTGAGCGGCTTACACCTGAACACCCGTTAACGAAATGTACTATAAATTATTAAATTATTCTTATTCTTTTTCCTTTTTAGTTGAAATCGTTGAGGTCGGACAAAAATAAAGAAGTGTTTGCCGCCATCCTGCGCAGCCACATCGTCATGTGTCACACGCTGCTGCCCGCTGACCTGAGCCGACCCCGTAACCTGACGTCTCTATCCGGACTCGTCCTGACCACCAGGTCCAGCCAGGTGACCAATCAGAGAGCAGGACTGGGACTGTGGACAAATATAATCTGTTAACAATGGTTATTTTTATCCATGAATTAATCCATGTGTGTCTCTGTGTCTGGACCAAATGTAGGATCAAAGATGTCAAAGACGATCAAAGACATAAAAACGTGTTTTGATTGATGTACTTTTGAATGTGACTGTTTGTGTTTCATGTTTCAGGGCAGCATTTTCATCAACGAGGCCAACGTGACGTACAGCCACGACATCAGCACCAACGGCGTCTTCCACGAGATCAACAAGATTCTGGTTCCTCCCGAGGCCGACAAAATAAAAGACCCAGAAGTCCCTGTGAGTCCGCAGCACAGCTTCTAATCAATCTATTGCTGAGTTTCATATTAATCTATAAATGGCTTGTTTAATAAATTGTTTCAATGATTGATTGAACTAATCAATGAATTTTCTGATGAATGTTTTCTTCCTGATCTCAGCTGAACCTGTCTGACGTGGCTGAACGTCACGGTTATACAACCTTCTACAGACTGCTGGAGGTAAGAATAATGATTTTATCTGAGGACTTTTAAATTGTCTCGACGTGATTGTCAGACAGACGGCTGCCTTATGATCCACCTGGAGCTCAAACATGGTGCCCAACAACAGAACTCAGGTTCGGATCAGGCCAACCTCACAAAGAGCCCCGTCCAGAGAATCTGTTTATGTTTACGCTGTAGTGAGACAGATCTCAGCCCACCTGTGACTAGATACAGTGAAACTGCCACTCAGCGGAGACAGATGGACAGGCGCTCCACAGCTGAAACAGAACGCCGGTAGTTGGTGTCCATCAGAGAAATCCTGGTACTGATCCGAGCTAACAGCTCATCACACTGGGCACTGGTCGGCCTCAAGGAGCTTCCCCAACATTTCTGGAAGGTCGAGTGTTCGCAGGTTGTGTTTAACCAACGTGAATAAAAAGAGTTCTATCCCCATCTCTGCTGACTCCCACAAGTCTTTGCAGAACATCCCAGTACTTTAAAGTGGGTGGACCTCAATGGAATCAGCTCCCTGTGCTCCTTCAGGCCTCGGGGTGGTGTGTGTTGTTGCCAACGAGGTCCATAGATAACAACGAGACAGACCCTGAGGACCGAGGACAAATCTAGGATCACATTTCACAGGACAGTTAATGTGACCCAGGAGTCACAGCTGGTTTAATAATGGAGGGAATCACACACCTAGAACAATCAGGTGAACAGAACTCTCACCTGTGTCCTGTTTTTGAAAGTCTTTTTTGATCTTTAATGTCTCAGGACTCAGGTGTGATGGACCTGTTGAATGACAGGACATACCAGCCGCTGACCATCTTCCTGCCCTCAGACAGCGTCATGGCATCTCTGCCGCAGGAGCAGAAGGACTTCCTGTTCCACCGAGACAATCGAGCACAGCTGCTGGAGTACCTGAAGTTCCACATCCTGCAGGCCCAGAAGGTCAGAAACAGAAAAACAGTGATTGATCTAAATGCACCTTCATAAACAGGCAGAGGGAAATGTTTGGATGAAAGAAAACACAGAGGTGATCTGGAACTTTAACTGTGATGTGTTGATGATGTGCCACCACTCTTTACTGTCATGAAAACAGTTTCTCTTCGTCTACTCTCAGATTTATGCTGAAGGTCTGATCCACCTGGACTCGGCTCGGACTCTGCAGGGTTCATCGCTGTCCTTCAGCTGTGGAGGGATGGATGCCATCGTAAGAACAGGAAGCACAGATTAATGAAACCAAAGACGAAGAATTCTCAGAGGGAACTTGTTGATGTTTGTTCTCTGCACAGGGGGAAGTGTTTATTAATGATGGAAAGTGCCGGATCGTTCAGAGACACCTTGTCTTTAACGGCGGGATCGCCTACGGGCTAGACTGCCTGCTGACTCCACCAAGCCTTGGAGGACACTGTGCCAAACAGATGACCTTTGACCTTCAGGTAAATCCTCACTTAACTGTTTCAGTCCCACAGAACACACCTTAAACTAGTTAAAGCCTACAGAGACCAAACTAACCAAACAGGTGATTTTACTCAATAAACCAAGACTTCCATCCCCGTCCTCGATGCCTTTTAAAACAATATTTGAATTGATTCATATTGTTAGAAATGTTCAAAGTAAGAGTTATGGTGCAAACCAGGAAAATCAACTTCCCCGGTTCCAGTCCAGCTGACTGTGTAGAATGTATCTGCAGTAAACTTCAGGACAGAGCAACTAACAGGCTAACATTAGCATAAACACTCATAGCAACCAGTGGTGGATGTTACAGTCCGAAAGGAACCTGTAACCCTAACCCTTCAACCACATTCTGTTGTTTCTTCTTCTGTGGTAGATGAGCTGTGGACTGTGCACCTCCTCAGCTTCTCGCTGTCCCAAAGGCTCCAAACTGAAGGTCCGAGTGTTCATCTGTTCACCATAAACCAGCTCTGTCTATCAGAAACCTGTCTGTCAGAATCCTGTCTGTCTGATCATCTCTGTGTTTTGTCTTCAGGAGGTTGAGAAGTGTGATCTCCCAAAAATGTTCGTCGCCAAAAACTTTGGCTGTCGTGGAGTCTGCACTGTCAACTTCTGGAAGCCAAAGTGTTGTCCTGGTTACCACGGACGCGACTGTCTGGGTGAGATGGCGCTGTCTGATCCCGACATAAAGCATGTCCTCAACATGTCCTCAACATGTCAACATGTACACATGTCCTCAACATGTACACATGTCCTCAACATGTACACATGTCCACAACATGTACACATGCCCTCAACATGTCCACATGTCCTCAACATGTCCTCAACATGTCCTCAACATGTCCTCAACATGTGCTCAACATGTGCTCAACATGTGCTCAACATGTGCTCAACATGTACACATGTCCTCAACATGTCAACATGTCCACAACATGTACACATGTCCTCAACATGTACACATGTCCTCAACATGTCAACATGTCCACAACATGTACACATGTCCTCAACATGTACACATGTCCTCAACATGTCAACATGTCCTCAACATGTCAACATGTCCACAACATGTACACATGCCCTCAACATGTCCTCAACATGTGCTCAACATGTGCTCAACATGTCCTCAACATGTCCTCAACATGTCCTCAACATGTCAACATGTCCACAACATGTGCTCAACATGTGCTCAACATGTCCTCAACATGTCCTCAACATGTCAACATGTCCACAACATGTACACATGCCCTCAACATGTCCTCAACATGTCCTCAACATGTGCTCAACATGTGCTCAACATGTCCTCAACATGTCCTCAACATGTCCTCAACATGTCCTCAACATGTGCTCAACATGTCCTCAACATGTCCTCATTGTGTCTTCAACATGTCAACATGTCAACATGTGCTCAACATGTCCTCATTGTGTCCTAAACATGTCAACATGTACACATGTCCTCCATACATGTTTGAGTGAACAGCAGGAGAATCTATTTAAATCAGTGGTTCTCAAACTGTTTCTGTCATGCCCCCCTTTGGAGAAAGAAAAATTCCAGGCCCCCCCGCCCCAACAAAATTGTCACAAAAGTTTAACTTTTATTTAAAAAAAACTATTTCAATTGCTCCATCAGACTTTTTCAAATAGAAATATAACAAAATGTGCAAAAACTTTTTCAGAACAGTAACAATAAAGTTCAATCTGTGCTAAGAAAAACAACAAACAGATTTTTGCTGCAGCTGTCAGACTTTCGGACATATAACACAGACAGGTCTCTCTGCATCTCCGACCATATTCGTTGTAAATCCAAGAGCAAGATAAGTGTCGTCATATTTTCTTGACGTCTTGGATTTTGGCAGTTGGTCAGTGTTAACGTCGGCCGACGTCGTGTTGTTGGTATCTGACGAGTCAGCTGTTTTTGTTTTCGCCCCTGTTATATATTTGTCCATTGGCGATGCTAGACTTTTTCTCTGTGTGTGTCTGAATGTGAAATCTGTCATGGAAATCACCAGGGCAACACGCTTGTGTACTGTGCCACCCAAAATGAGTCCGGGTTGTCCGACGTCAAAACATAGTTCCGCCTGCTACATTATCCAACCCAAAAAAAAGGAGTGCCGACGCGCCCCCCCGTCATGCCGCCGTGCCCCCCGTCATGCCGCCGTGCCCCCCTGTCATGCAGCCGTGCCCCCCGTCATGCCGACGCACCCCCCTGTCATGCCGCCGTGCCCCCCGTCATGCCGACGCACCCCCCTGTCATGCCGCCGTGCCCCCCGTCATGCCGCCGTGCCCCCCTGTCATGCCGCCGTGCCCCCCGTCATGCCACCGTGCCCCCCAGGGCGGCGCGCCCCACAGTTTGAGAATCACTGATTTGAATGTATGTATAGAAACAGTATTTTATTTTGTGGCTTTCTCATCGTGAAACATTTTGACTCTAAAATGACACAGTGACATCATGAATATGCGAATGAGCCCTTGATGACATCATGACATTATTATGACCACAGCTGTTGATGGATAGGATGTCTCTCTCTGTGCAGTATGCCCCGGCGGCGTCTCCTCTCCCTGCAGTAACCGAGGTAAATGCGATGACGGTCACCTTGGTAACGGCACCTGTTCCTGCGAGGCTGGTTTTGGGGGCGTGGCCTGTGAGCTGTGCAGTGACGGGTTCTATGGAGGCAGCTGTAAAGGTGAGTAGCAGTCACACAGTTTCCTGTCTGATGTCTCTATGATCTCTGACGGTTTGTTTCCTGCTCCTCAGCCTGTAACTGCTCAGAACACGGGTCATGTGACCAGGGACGGACAGGTACAGGTGCGTGTTTCTGTGAGGCCGGGTGGACTGGAGAGCGCTGTGAGAGCCTGCAGGGTGAGTCCAAGACCATGTTCGATACCTGGATCTTATGGTCCACTGTGTGTACACCTAGTCTGAAGTGAAACATGTAAACATCATGTGTGTGAGGTGTGTTTAACAGGTGTGTGTGTGTGTGTGTGTGTGTGTGTGTATTTCCTGCAGCTGAGGTCTTGGAGTGTTCTCCGTCCTGCTCTCCCAAAGCTGTCTGTCGGGAGAACAACACCTGTGTGTGTCGGCCATTTTATGAAGGAGACGGACTCACCTGTACAGGTAAATACAAACATATAATAGTTAATTTCTTCAGAACCTGAAAATCATCAGTTGTTTACGTTTTCTTCTGTTTTGAAGTCATGCAGCGATTATTTCTCTCTCTGTCTCTCTCTGCCCGCCTCCCTGCAGTGATGGACATCTGTAGTGTCTGGAATGGGGGCTGTGCTAAAGGAGCCAGGTGTTCTCAGATAGGGGAGCAGGTGAGCTGCACGTGTCCTAAAGGTCACCACGGGGATGGCTTCACCTGTCTGCCCATCGACCCCTGCGTCTCCGGGGACAACGGTGGCTGCCACGAGCACGCCACATGCACCATGACGGCTCCGGTGAGGACGGGTTACTAATACAACTCTAGTTCTCAGCATTACATGCGTCTGATAGAGTAACATGTGACTTCCTGTGTGACCAGGGAAAGAGGAAGTGCACCTGTAAGGACAACTACATCGGAGACGGACTCACCTGTGAGGTCAAACAGCTGCCAATCAGCCGCTGTCTCCAAGACAACGGACAGTGTCACCAGGACGCCAAATGTACCGACCTCCATTTTGAAGGTAAAATATTTAACGGCTAATTAATTCTTTATTTCTTATAAACGTGACGTCATTCATTGAGTGTTTAAGTGATAATGAGTTCTGGTCCTGATGCTGCAGCTACAACAACACAGCAGGTATCCATGTAGCACACTTTACACAAAATAAGTGTGTTATAATGTGTGTGTGTTTTCTGCTGTTGTGTTTGTGTGTAGATTCAAAGCTCGGTGTGTTTCACTACCGTTCAGCTAAAGGTCAGTACAAACTGACCTACAGTGCAGCTCAACAGGCCTGCACTGAGGAGGGAGGCAGCCTGGCTACGTACACACAGCTGTCCTACGCTCAGCAGGTCAGTGAACACAACACAAACATCATATCTCGTCATGGTGTGTTCTTACATTGAATTTGATGATGAGAAAATGTTTAAAATAGCAGCCTTTAAAAAGATTAGTATTTCAACAGATAGTTGATTAAGTCACTGCTGTCTGCTCGTCCTGTCGGTCTCTGGCATAGACTGTAAATAAAGATGGCCGACATGACAGCTTCCCAAAAGTGAAGCCAAACCCTCTCTGTCGCCCCCTGCTGACTGGCTGCAGTATAGCTCATAAAGCCCGCCTCCTCCATGTTAACAGATGGGACATGAGTCAAACTAGAAAATCAAAATACACGTCAAATACATTTTTCTCAAACATGGTTTCTGTCATTATAGTTAGTTCTTATCCTGCTGATTTATGTCACAGTGTTCATTTTTCTCACAAGTTTACTTTTAATTAGTTATTTGATGCTATAAAAAGGGGGTGTGGCCTCATGATTGACAGCTCTGTGGACAAATGGGGCTCCTGCACCGTTCTGTTCCCGAGTAGCAGAGTAGAGGAGGAACGGCGAGAGGAGACGTAACTAACACTAACACTACAGTCAGTGAACTTTAACCTCAGACCGACACAAGAAGCTGTTCTGCTGTTAAACACGCCGGCGTGCGGGATCCTCGCTGTTTGTCGGTAAGTTAAGTGTGTGTTTGGGTTAGCAGAAGTGGCTACAGCGGCTCCACCCGCCGATCTCTACTGTGCAGACTCTGGCTCCAAATGATGTCACCATCGCAAGACAGCAGCGCCTATCACGGGGCTGTTCTGGCTTCAGTTTCCTACAATGGAGCAGATGGAGACGCCTCGTCCATCTTTATATACAGTCATTGGTCTCTGGTTTAAAGCTGCTGTCTGCTTGTCCTGTTGGGCTCTGTAGGGTGGGCTGAACATGTGTGCTGCCGGCTGGTTGGACCAGGCCCGGGTGGCGTACCCAACTACCTATTCAAACCCCCAGTGTGGCTTCGGACACGTGGGCATCGTGGACTATGGCACCCGTAAAAACCTGAGCGAGACCTGGGACACCTTCTGCTTCCGGGTGCAGGGTGAGAGGACACGAGCACATGCACATTTATTTTAAACTTACAGGCATGTTCTCTTCTTATCCTTCCAAATGTGGTCATTACCAAATGCTGTTGTTGACAATTGGATCATACATGATTGCTGATTATTGATGATCAATACATCACAGATACCAGTAAAGCTTCTCGTTGTTTCAGAGGTGAAGTGTGAGTGTAAGCCAGGTTACGTAGGAGACGGTTTCAGCTGTGTAGGAAACCTGTTGCAGGTCCTCGAATCCACTCCCAACTTCTCACACTTCCTCACGGTGAGTCAGAATCAAACGCTTGTGTTTGAGGTCGAGTCACATGACACAAATCTAAAACTGATCGATACATCTGGGATCTATAACTGGATAATACTCATCCCAGTGAACATGTGATTATACTAATGTCTGGTTATTTAACAGTGAAAACATTTCATTCTTATTTCTGCAGCAAGTCCTGAACTCGTCTCTGGTGTCGCAGTCAGGGAAGCAGTTTGTGAAGCGTCTCAGCAACCTGACGCTCCAGTCGACGCTGTTTGTACCCGACAACGACGGCCTGCCCGACAACCAGGTGAGTCCCTGCTGAATAATCCACCTCACAGCTGATCTGAGAAAATGTGCTGCTGCATTTGTAATGATTACATATCCTCACCTGTGTGCTCCCTGCAGACTCTGTCCACGCGGGACATTGAGTTCCACCTGTCGGAGGGTCAGGTTCTCCTCCTCAGCCAGCTGAAGAACGGAAGTCGGATCAGAACTCGAGTCGGCGGTCTGACCGTCCTCGGAGTCACTGACCTGCTCAACCCCTCAGCTCTGGTCAGATTTAATGCTACTTCGAAACACTAGGGGGCGATACTGTCTGTACTGTCCCCTCCCACAGAATTATCACATCAAATAGGAGTCACAAATGTGATCATGTCTGAACCACACAATCCAGTTACTGCCTTTTTAAGGATGCAAACAGCAACAACAGCTGACTGTGATTGGCTGAGACTCCTGTCAATCAAAGCAATCATGCAGAACATAGCTCAGTTTAAGTCTGAATGTTTGAGCTCAGGTCGTCCTGCAGCTCCACGTTTACACACGTGACTGTCCGAACATTAAAAACCTTCGTCACCTTTCAGGCATCTCGTTACGTCAACGACCGCTTCATCACTGACTCGGACATCCTGGCTTCAAACGGGATCATACATGTTCTCCAGGGACCACTGAAAGCCCCGCCCCCTCGCCTGGAGGTGAGTATTGTCATAATATCACAGTATTCACGAACAATACTGTAACTCAGCGGTTTTCAAAGTGTGAGGCACCCCTCCCCTGGGGGGCGCCAGAGGGTTTCAGGGGAGGCGCGGCGTGAGAAAAAAATCAAACAGCTAAATATGTGTAAACATCCGGTTAGCTAACTTCTGCGGTGTGTGGGGCGATTGTTTAACCACAGAGGCCGACAATGATCAATGAGTTTGTTCTGTTCTGCAGTGGGTCCCACATCAACCGCGTGTGCGCTTCATAGACGCAGGGCCCGATCGCTCACCTGGCACAAAGCAGGCAGTGGTCTTAATCAGGTGGCACGTTGCTACGGACCAACAAAACCCTGCTCTAAAGTCTACAGTCTACGGCGCAGTCTGTCCCTGCTATTTAAAGAGCGCATTAGTAAGATTGGCTTACGTCGGCCAGTTCACAACACGCGAGTCTCTGCGTGTTACGAACACGGGGACGCGCCGAGCATGTGCTGACAGTGAAATCAAGTTGTTTATTTAGGACTGTGGGACGCAAGCGTCGGTTCCCCTTCGCTGCTTCTCATCACATTCATTTGCACGTCCTCTCTCCTCGGCTGACCCGGAACCCCTCGCCCTTCTTCCAATTTCTTAATTGCACCTGGAGGAGACGAGGATCGAGGAGAGAGGAGGCTCCAGGAGGAGGTCTGAGCGAGGACACACAGGTGGATCCGTGATGTGATTGGTCGTAGGACACACATCACTCTTTATTCTCACCGCGCGGATCGACAGAAAATATAACAAGTTATATATTTATATAAGTTTAATGATCCATGGTGGTGAAATATATTATCACACATCACAACCACATCACTACAGACACGATCGTCTCATGACAGACTGCTATGGCATCACACAACGCAGCAGGAGGCCGATCCTGATCAGTGTCCTGATCAGTGCGCTGATCAGTGTCCTGATCAGTGCGCTGATCAATGCGCTGATCAATGCACTGATCATGGCTTTCGGTTTGGTGCCGATCTGGTGAGGCTGAGAGACTTGGACTCGTGCTTGAGGCCCGACGGACGGCGAGCTCTCCATCACGTGCGCTCATTCTCACACACACGGTGGAGAGGTCGTTTATCATAACGTACTACCTGTGGTACCGACGCTCGCAGCGTGTGATCCAGCAGCAATGAGTAGATGAACATGGGGGGGGGGCTCACTTTCCCACACTTTGAAAACCCCTGCTATAACTAATAGTTTTTCCGTGTTTGACCTTTGACCTTGCCTGTGATTGTTTCTTCAGATGCATGTGGCTCATAAGGCGGGGGTGGGGGTCGGAGTGGTGGTTCTGGTCGTTCTGGTGGCAGCAGTCGTCTTTGTTGGATACCACTTCTACACCCACAAATCGAAACCCTTCCACTTTCACTACTTCAAGGTCAGACCGTCGGCGTCCTGAGTTTCACTGATCGTTTCATGACGACGTCCCGGCTCCCATCAGCTTCATCTGACATCTGACATCTGCATGCTAACCGCTAACCGCTAACCATCGGTTCTAGATCTGAAATTTAACTTGTGATAAATTCGCTTGATGCTGTTTCACGAAAAGCTTTCAGCGTTTAGATTTCTCGACTTCCCTGAATGCATCATAAATGATGGCTCCGCCCTCCGTCTCATGTTACAGTAGTGTTCTTCTCCTCGTGAGGACAGACCTGACAAAGCTTCATGTTGTTCCTAATCTGCATCATGATGTTGTTCTTTCAGCAAACTGAAGAGCCGTTAATTAAAGTCGATCACAAGAAACTCTGTTTCTGTTTGGGCTTCATCCCGCTGCAGTAAGCCAGAGTGCAGCCTCTGTGTAACTTCCTGTTTACAGTGAGACTGAGCTGTGTCCGAGACCGCATACTAACATACTGCCTACTACAGACTCAAACAGTATGTACTGCATACTGCCTACTCACCTGACTGTTAGGATGCCGTTGGCATCATACTCAGAGCCGTCTTCTCCGTATCACGTGACTTAATCGTTTACGTATGTCCGCTCTGATCTCCGGTCCATCTCCGCCAGAGTAGAAGCCGAATAGCTGCAATGCATTTTGGGGCGGTTGAGTACAACCAGTGATCCCGTCTCATACTCAAACATCCGGGCCGATAGGGTTTACATCCGAGCATTTCTCGCATACACAAAACTGCATACTATGAGATGGGAACGTTTGACTTACTAACAAACACATACTTTGACGTCACGTTTAGTATGATTAGTATGATAGTATGCGGTTTCGGACACACCCAGAGACTCAGCACAGACAGATGAATGGGCGCTCCTCCGGGGGATGGGACGAACCGAGAGATGATAGCGTTTATTTAGCAGACACATCTGGAGGGAGAGTTTACCTTTGATCTGAACACACGGTCGCTTCTCGAGCTGCTGACTGGACTGTAAACGATGCAGCGCACGGAGAAGGACGTCTGCGCTGGAAGTCACTCAGTGCTGGCTACACCGGACGTCCCCGCAAAATTCACCGTCGCTGCCAGAGGATATGTCGTCAGACGATAGCTGATGGGTTCTGAGATTGATGCCATTATTAATGTAGAAAACATTATTCAGAGATTTAAGTGTAACATGAAAATCAATGCCTTCACTGACTCGTGCTGACCTTTGACCCCGTCACCCTGACAGGAGGATGAAGCAGAGGAGGATGAAGCAGAGGAGGAAGCTCCACCGCCTGCAGCCTGCCCTCGCAGCATCTGTAACCCGGTTTATGAAGCCGCTCCAGAGCCTGCGGAGTCCAACACGTCTGCCGTCACAGTGAGTCAGCAGCTCAGTCACACGTTCAACACATAAACTAATGATGTATGAACAGTTATAAAAATAAGTTACACATGTAGTTTCATGTCCATAAACTGTACAGCAGCATGTTGGTGTTGAGTTCAGACTTCCTGTTTGCAGGCGGAGGACAAACACGAGGTGGTGAACGGAGGCTCGTATGACCTGCTGCAGGACAGCTGAGAGGAAACCTGCTGCCTGCTGGAACCTTTACAACAGCCTTATACCTCTGTGGACCGGCGGCCTTCCGCGGACCGGCGGCCCTGCGTGGACCAACGGCCCTGCGTTAGCTTCCAAATGTCCCACTTCACTCAGGTTCGTCTCTGAGGACTGAACTCTGGAACCTGACAGATGGAGGAAATCACCAGAGCTGCAGAGCCACATACACACACACACACACACACACACACACACACACTCACCACACACAGAAAACACTGATGATGCGTTCAGGTGCTGAAGTCAAATGTCTGGAATGTTCAGAAGTGTCTGTTAAAGCTGAAAGAGGTTTAAATCCTACCTGTGAACTTTAGCACCTTCAGTGATGTTTCAGGACATGAACACGTCTGATTTCCTGTCAGTTTGTTTCATTTTACATTTTCAATCAAAAAGATTTCTCCATAGCAAAACATTTTAAGCTTTTGTCGTGTATAAAAGGTGATTAAAAGCTGCAGAGACAAAGATTTGTGCTCCATGCGTCAAGTGTTTCTAACTAACATTCACTAACTGTTCAAACGGATCAACAACAGTCTGAACTCCAGCTTCACTTTCCTTTCAGGAGCTCCTACACGTTATTTATTTCATAGAGGCTGAGAGGAGGTGGAAAGCCAACATGTGATTTTAGAGTATCTGCACAGATTCAAAGATCTGAGAGGACAAACAGCTTCCAGATCAAAGTTTATTTTTTTAACATTTAGACGTCTTCGGTCAGCTCAGAGAGCCAGGAGTGATAATCTGACACTCTGGAGAAAATGGCGGGTTTGTCTGCATCACACCGGCTGCTGCCCCATGTGACCAAGCCAAACAGGAAGTAGGAGCCACGCTTCCGACACACCAGCGGCGCTCCCTGGTCCCCCTGCAGAGAGAACATAAAGGTCTTAATGTGAACATGATATGCGTTAGATCTTCTTAAAGTGACAATAAAGCCTCCATAAGGACGTTACCATGCAGGAGGCGGAGCCTGCAGGATGTGAGCAGACATGAGAGTCACTGATGAGTCCCCCCCACTTCTCCCTGCAGCTTGTCTGATTCACCAGAGTCAGTCCGGCCTGGTGCAGCCGGTTCGGATCAACGTCCGCTACAGAAGACGGGAGACAAGAGAACAATGAGATACGATGATCTCAGCTGGGCGCAGAAACAAAACGTGTACAGATCACCTGCTGCACTCGTTGATCCCCAGCCGGTCGTCACACAGGACCAGCTGCTGTCCAGCTCCTCGTCCTCGTCAGGGACACAAACCGGACACACATTAGAACCTGAGACCAGAGGGCAGATTCAGTGTTTCACTCAGCCTTTTACTTTGTAGTATGACTTCCTGTTTCCCTGAGTATTTAGGTGTTCTCACTGAATCTGGCGGGCGTGCTGAGGCGGAGCAGAGACAGGTCGGACTTTGGGGGGAAGCTACCGTCCTCGGGCAGGTTGAAGACCTCGTCCACCGGAACGGTCTGAGACGAGGAGAACCGGAGGTCATGGACTCCCAGAACCACCACGTCCTCTTTAGCTCTGCAGGGACAGACAGCAGACCCAGAGTCAGACCGACAGTAGCAGTAGTAGCAGCAGTAGCAGTAATAGCAGTAGCAGCAGTAGTATCATTAGCAGCAGTAGTATCAGTAGTAGCAGTAGCAGCAGTAGCAGTAATAGTACCACCTGACATTGCAGTGTTTGGCGGTCAGGACCCAGCGGCGGTGGATCAGCGTTCCGCTGCAATAGTGCCGTCCGGCGGCCTGCAGGCTTACTTGCCAGGGCCAGGAGAAAGGGCAGGACTCTGAGACATTCTCCACAGGCACCGACGCCAGACCATTCTGGGACACTGAGAGACCTGCGAGGCCTGGAGCCTTCCGACAGCTGGAGCTCTGCTGCTTCCCACACCTGTCCTCTGAGTCCAGGAGAACAGATACAGTCATAGAGCAGTAGTTTAACAGCAGAAGATCGACCATAGATTAAAATATTAATAGTTTGATGTAAAACCTTCAGCAGTGACATCGTCTGCGTACAAGATGTTTGGATCACCTGTGAATGAAACACATCATTAACTTTTTAGATGGCAAAACACTCGTACAGGTAAACAGCTGCTGGATCACCTGTGAGACTCACTCAGGATGTTTGAAATCCACTCTGTATGTTGCTGGATGTTGGTGTAGACTCCTGGTCTCCTGGCTCGTCCACAACCAACCCCCCAACTCACCAAACCTGCCAACTCATACCTGCTGCCTGTAAAGCAGGACAGAGGACCGCCAGAGTCCCCCTGAGACAGGAACAAAACACGAAGTTAACAAGAGACAGGAAGTTAAAGACAGGAACAGGAAGTTAACAACAGAGACAGGAAGTTAAAGACAGAGACGGGAAATTAAAGACAGGAACAGGAAGTTAACAACAGAGATGGGAAGTTAAAGACAGGGACGGGAAGTTAACAACAGAGACGGGAAGTTAAAGACAGGGACGGGAAGTTAACAACAGAGACAGGAAGTTTAAGTCGAGTCAATTGCTGTGTTCAAATGTCATACTACACTAGCAGTACGTCCTGATGTGGCCTACATGTAGTCTGTAGTATGCAAACAAAAGCTAAATGTGCAGTATGTCAAAAATACCCGGATGTTGTACTGATTCGGAGAAAATCTCCAGTATGCATCCAGTAAAGCACTGGAACGTCACAACGGCAGATGAAGTGACGGACAGCAGCAGCACTCCAGCAGAAGGGGGCGCTATAGCTAAAGAAGCAGTGGTTATTGTTAACTTCCACCAGGCATAGCATACTGCAAAATGAATTTGAAAGCTCCTCCATACTACAGACTACCGCCCAACGCAGTATGCAGCATATAGCATGTAGTATACAGTATGTAGCATGTAGTCTGTAGTATATAGCATGTAGTATGTAGTATGTAGTATATAGTATGTAGCATATAGTATGTAGCATGTAGTATGTAGCATGTAGTATGTAGTATGTAGCATGTAGTATGTAGTATGTAGCATATAGTATGTAGCATATAGTATATAGCATGTAGTATGTAGTATATAGTGTTTAGTATATAGTATGTAGTATGTAGTATGTAGTAGTGTGTAGTATATAGTATGTAGTATGTAGTATATAGTGTGTAGTATATAGTATGTAGTATATAGTATGTAGTATGTAGTATATAGTATGTAGTATGTAGTATGTAGTGTGTAGTATATAGTGTGTAGTATATAGTATGTAGTATATAGTGTGTAGTATATAGTATGTAGTGTGTAGTATATAGTATATAGTGTGTGGTATATAGTATGTAGTATATAGTATGTAGTATGTAGTGTGTAGTATATAGTATGTAGTGTGTAGTATATAGTGTGTAGTATATAGTATGTAGTATATAGTGTGTAGTATATAGTATGTAGTATATAGTATGTAGTATGTAGTATATAGTATGTAGTATGTAGTGTGTATTATATAGTATGTAGTATGTAGTATATAGTATATAGTATGTAGTGTGTAGTATATAGTGTGTAGTATATAGTATATAGTATATAGTGTGTAGTATATAGTATGTAGTATATAGTATATAGTATGTAGAATGTAGCATGTAGCATGTAGTATATAGTATATAGTATGTAGTATGTAGTATATAGTGTGTAGTATATAGTATGTAGTATATAGTATGTAGTGTGTAGTATATAGTATGTAGTATATAGTATATAGTATGTAGTATGTAGCATATAGTGTGTAGTATGTAGTATATAGTGTGTAGTATATAGTATGTAGTATTTAGTATATAGTGTGTAGTATATAGTATATAGTATGTAGTATGTGGAATGTAGCATGTAGTATGTAGTATATAGTGTGTAGTATATAGTATGTAGTATGTAGTATATAGTGTGTAGTATATAGTATGTAGTATATAGTATATAGTATGTAGAATGTAGCATGTAGTATGTAGTATATAGTATATAGTATATAGTATGTAGTATGTAGCATGTAGCATGTAGCATGTAGTATGTAGTTTGTAGTATATAGTATGTAGTATGTAGCATGTAGTATATAGCATGTAGTATATAGTATGTAGTGTATAGTACGGCATTTTGAACACTGAGCTGTGTCCGAGACCGCATACTAACGTGCTGCCTACTACAGACTCAAACAGTATGTACTGCATACTGCCTACTCACCTGACTATTAGGATGCCGTTGGCATCATACTCAGAGCCGTCTTCTCCGTATCACGTGACTTAATCGTTTACGTGTGTCCGCTCTGATCTCCGGTCCATCTCCGCCAGAGTAGAAGCTGAATAGCTGCAATGCATTTTGGGGCGGTTGAGTACAACCAGTGATCCCGTCTCATACTCAAACATCCGGGCCGATCTAGTTTACATCCGGGCATTTCTCGCATACACAAAACTGCATACTATGAGATGGGAACGAACGACATACTCATTTTTACGTCACGGTTAGTATGTTTAGTATGATAGTATGCAGTTTCGGACACACCCGGCCATCGTCCCAGTCTGAGCCCTAATGGCCCTTTTGTCCCTCTTGTCCCTCAGTCTTACCTGGCAGGCGTCGGCTCCTCCCCCGGTCTTCCCGGCACAGAACATGGAGGGTCTCATCCTGCCGAGGTAGTACTGGTTACAGACACCAGGGTGCAGGATGGTCACATTCACCTCCTGCAGTCTGTGAACTCGAGGACCATCTGAAGAACCAGAGACCAGTCAGTCCACTTTCTTTCCTGAATTCATAACTCGGAAAATTCATGTGAATTCCGCATCAAGTTGAAACAACATCTCGCATAGTCTACAAAAGTTTTAGTACCCATCTTGCTCAATTGTCGTCATATTACGCTGAAACATGGCGGAGATACATTTTTTAAAACTGAATTCATTCATTTTACCGACGCCGATCAGTTGGGGAAGTTATATTTTAGCATCAATCCTGATAACAAGTCATGTAAAACCAAATCTGACACCAACTCCCAAATAAGTGAAAGATCTTTTGTTAAAACGCTCTGAGTGTAGAGCCGTCTCACTCTCTCGGGTGGAGCCCCAGCCAGTGATGGTGCACTTTCTGTCCGGGGGGGGGGAGGTTAACCAGACGTTGATGGGTCGGACGAACTGGTTGAAGACAAGCGGTTGCTGCAGCTTCAGCAGAGCCACGTCGCTCTCTTTGGTGCGAAAGTTGTAGCCATGGTGTGAGATGATCATGGAGACGCTGACCAGCTGGACAAAGACACAGTCACTTTACGACCAGGCGGACATTTGACATTAGTCCTTTATTTTATCACCTCAGAAAGCTGTGACCACACACCCACAGTCCTCCTTGTGTGCTGACGGTTTACCTGCAGCTAAAGCCGTTTACCTCTTAACCTGGGCAGTATTTTAAATATAGTCAGGTCAAATAGGTTTTAGTTTTTCATGCACCAGACTCCATTCACAAAAACATCATTTTACCTCACAGACCAGGAGCTGCTTTGGAGTTTTAAATGTTAGTGCAGATCAAACACTTCATTTATGTCACACAACATAATGTCACAGTTTGTGTCTCACTTGTTGTCCCGGTTCGTGAGGATTGTCCAGGTCATGTTTTCCAGCCAGAACCGTCCAGAAAGAAGCTTTATTGTACCTGCAGACAGAACCAACATCATGACCCATGTTCTGATCTGGGTCTGAACCGGGTCTGACCCGGGTTCAGGTCACTAACAGGTGACCTCTGACCTCTTGAAGCAGTGTGCTGCGGAGATGATCCACAGTGGCCCGATGACGGCGCCCCCGCAGGCCGGCATGGAGGCGAAGCAGAGAGACACTTGCCAGGGCCAGGAGTGAGCCCAGGCCTCCTGCCCCCCGATGATCCTGGTCTCCATCTCCTGCTCCGGGCGGAAGACCCGGACCCCCGACAGGTCTGACACCACACACACACACACAGACACACACACACACACACACAGACACACAGACACACACACACACACACACACACACACACACACACACACACACACACACACACACACACACACACACACACACACACACACACACACACACACACACACACACACACACACACACACACAGTGTTAATGTAAAGAATACTGTCCATATGTTGCTTGATATTTGTGTGTGGTCAACAACTGTCTACAAATCAAACAGAAAAACGTTCACTTTATTTTAATATAGTTTAACATGTTTAAAGAGCTGATTGTTGATTCTTCTTTAATAATGATGTTTTCTTATAATCTCAGTTTCAGATTAAATCTGTTGGAGTTGTTAAACTCACCGCTGAATCCAAAGAGTTCAGAGAAAGTCTGATTGTCCTGCAGAGTTTCATTCTGAGTCACATTCAGCTGATCCTGGATCTGATTCACACCTAAAGAGACAAAACACACCTTCAGTGAATCACCAACAGACTCTTTGAAAGCTGAGAAACACTGACATTAAAATCTGACCTGAGATCAGCTGTTAACAGTGTAATATAACAGACCTGAGATCAGCTGCTAACAGTTTAATAGAACAGACCTGAGATCAGCTGCTAACAGTGTAATAGAACAGACCTGAGATCAGCTGCTAACAGTTTAATAGAACAGACCTGAGATCAGCTGCTAACAGTGTAATAGAACAGACCTGAGATCAGCTGCTAACAGTGTAATAGAACAGACCTGAGATCAGCTGCTAACAGTTCAGTATAACAGACCTGAGATCAGCAGAGTCTCACCTATGCTGAGTGTAAACAGACTCACAAACAGCAGACAGACCTCACACAGCTTCATGACTCACTGACGATCACACTGACTGATCCACACACACTCTCTTTAATGAGTCTCACACACACACCTGTGTGATTAGAAACACCTGCAGCTTCACTGATCGAGCAGTCAAACGATCAGGTGTTTTCAGGTTTATACAGTCAAATATTTACAGTTTTTATATTTACTGTTTGATTAACTTTAATGTCATTATAATTACACTATTTTAATTAATTATATTACTGTAAATATAATTAATACACTCTTATTTATCTGTTCAGTGAAAAACACGAACATGAAGATCAAACGTTTAATGAACACGTAACTAGTGTCTGTGTGTGTGTGTGTGTGTGTGTGTGTGTGTGTGAGTGTGAGAGTGTGTGTGAGTGAGAGTGTGTGTGTTATCCTTGTCTTTGTGAAATGTTAAAAAGTTTAGTTTGATAAACTGTTTAAAACTCACACACACACACGCACACGCACACACTCTCACTCACACACACACACACACACACACACACACACACACACACACACACACACACACACACACACGTTTGTTTATAATATTGAATAATAATGATTAATGTTTAATTATTCATAAATAAATGTTTTCTGTTTTTTTAATAAATAAATGTTGAGAGTTGTTAGATAGTAACTGTGACGTCACGTCTCCCGGTGACTAGATGTATGGCAGTAGGCTTTTATTGTGGCAGTGCCGAAGCGGAAGTGAGCCCGTGTTGTACCTGTCGGAGATCCTCGCTAGCGCCAGTCGGTCCGGATCAGCTGATCGGTGAGGATGTACACCCGGGAGATCCTGGATGCCACGCGCGCTCTCCTCAGCGCGGGAGGAGCCCTGTACCTCCAGGAGCTGCACCGGAAGCTGCTGGAGAGCTGCGACATCAGCGAAGAAGAGTTCCTTTTCATAATCCAAGGCTGCTCCCGCTTTCTGCTGGTCCGCGGCCCGGCGGGGGCCGGTGGGGAACGTCCGGAGGACTGCACGGTGGTCGCGCGGACCTCCCTGCGGCTGTGCGACGCGTACTGCCACGAGAAGTGCGCGGAGAGCGGAGCCTGTCAGCATCTGCACCTGTGCAGGTTCTTCATCTACGGAAACTGTAGGTTCGGGAAAGGCAGGTGAGCCGCGCGCATGCACTCAGGTGTGTCAGTGACAGGTTCATCACAAATGCACGTGTGAACAGCTTATCACTGTGTTCTTCTATTCGGGCTTCCGTAGGTCTTTAACAACAGCAGAGTTTTTAATGTCATTTATTAAACTGTAATACATATTCAGAGAGGACTACTTCCTGTGTTCCTCCACGGCGGAGTGATACTTAGACCTGCAAAGAGAAACGAAACTGAAGGAAACAGAAACTGAAGCTGCAGATAGTCAGAAAATACCATCAATAATTCACATCAATAATTCATATCAATAATTCGTGTCATTAAAATGTTCCTCAGTAACTTTTAAGTCAAACTATCTGACGTCAGGACATCAGACCTCACTGATGTCATGGAACAGCTGATTGTGACGCGGCTTTTTGATTTGCAGAGAAACGAAACAAAGGCACTGAAACGCTTCAGACTGAGCGTGGAAACGTTTGTATTTGAACACAAGTCATGAAAAGTGATGCATAATATTTAAACTGTTGAGACTGAGATCATCTGATAGATGATGAATAAATATGTATATATTTATTATATTAATTTAACATCATCAGGCGTCTCTTCATTCGTGTTTCAGGTTAATCTGACTCTGAGGCCAGAAGTTTGTGGACTTTCTGAATCAAACGGTTTCATTTAACTTTGACTTTAAAATCTGATTTCAGTGATGTCATCAATGTATTTTAATTATTGCGTGATTTTTTGTTACGCCCCACCCTGAGGCGGCCCTATGGGGCTAACAACCCAACGAACTCACAGGAAACACCTTAAAAAAGTCAAAACCAAGGGATTTATTATAGACAATACTAACAACCAAATTAACTGAAGGATAACCAAAGCAACTAGATCACAACAACACAAAATCCCAGTCTGAGAGGCAGAACCACAGCAGTCCCCACTCCAGAAGCCTCTCCCCTTCAGATGCCAAGTCTGGGGTTTTTAAGCATCCAAGACGAGGTGAACCTCATTGTGCAACCAGCAGGGAAGAGCTGGGAAGACAACAGAAAGGCCAAAGGGACAAACAGTGCAGGGAACACATACAGCTGTAACAATTTTAAAGCTGACTTCATCGACAGAAAAATAATCAGCCAACGTTTTGATAATTGACTCATTGTTCCATTTCCTGTTTTTAACCAAGTTAAATTCATAAAGTTTGATCTTTAAATATATTAAATGTGGAGTCATGAACAGTTTTGATTCATCTGATTAAATGAAGATTATTTTTAATTTTGACAGGAAGTCGTGTAAATTCTCCCACGACGTCCGCTCTGATCACAACTTTCAGTTACTGAGAGAGTGCACGCTGCACGAGCTGCACGAGGACGAGCTGTTCCTGCTGCTGCTGCAGAACGACCCCACCCTGCTGCCCGAGGTGTCACACACACACACGCACACTCACTCACTCACTCACTCTCTCAGACCCCCCTACTGTGGTCTAAGGCCCCACAATGTCTTCATATCCTAACACATTCTAGTGGGCCTGATTGATCTTTATCACAATATCAAACGTAATAATCAGGTCTGTTCTGGATAACTGTGTTCACACTGGCATGCCATGTACACACAATGATACTGTGTGTAGTGGGAGGCGCGTAATTCCAAACTCGCCTAGTGCGCCAACATGGTCCTGACTCTCACACACACACACACACACACACACACACACACACACACACACCCACACACACACACACACACACACACACACACACACACACACACGTGAACATTTGAATCTGTAGATGAAGTCTTCATCGCTGTGATTTTACACTGACTCTTCTGCATGTTTTTTTTAAGTTTGTTTTTTTTCATATCTTTATTTAAACCTGAATCACTTTCTGCAGTTTCTGTCACTGTCTTCATTCCTTCTCTTGGAGACGAACAAAAGAACGAATCAGTTTCTGGGTTCTGTGGGCGGGGACAGAGAAGATCCTGCTAGGTGATTGGACGATACACTCAGACTTTATGTCATAACGCAGTATCAATAAAAAAAGAGAAGAAGAAACCGTGAAGAGAAGCTTGGTGAACCTCAAACAGAAGCTTTCAACAGGAAGTCAGAGGAAAAAAATAGATCAAAAAAAATCAAAAAAATAAAGATTGACTGACGGACATTTCTGCAGGTAATCACCAGAACATGGTTCATCTCTCGGTGACAGGTGGTTGTGTCCTCCCCTTCAGGTGTGACCTGCCATTGTCTCCTCCCCCTCAGGTGTGACCTGACATTGTCTCCTCCCCCTCAGGTGTGCTCTCACTATAACAGAGGCTCAGCTCCTCTCGGCGGCTGCACCTTCCAGGTGAGCTGCACCAAAGTGCACCTGTGTCTGCACTTCATTCAGGGCGACTGTGCGTTTGGGCTCAGGTGTCAGCGTCAGCACACCATCAACCAACATGGCCGCCGCATGCTGGAGGAGCGAGGACTGAGCGGGGAGCTGATCCAGGAGCTGCCCTTCATCTACAGAAACGTCCACCACCTGAGCACAGCCGGCACAGGTGAGTGTCACACACACACACACACACACAGGTGAGCCACACCCCTGTCACACAGGTTGTATTGATCTCAGTGTGTGTATGTATGTGTGTGTGTGTCTCAGAGAGCGGTCCTGACTCGACCTCTCAGGTGGATGGAGACGAGATCTGTCTGCACTTCATCAGGAGCAGCTGCAGGTTCCTCAGTGAGTTCACCCTCATCATCATCACCGTCAGTCTGACTGTCACCTGATGATCATGTGACGTGCAGCTCAGGTTTGCTTCTGCTCGTCCTGCAGCTTCCTTTGATCTCCACCAGGGGGCAGCAGAGTGACAAAGTTTAGACGTAATAAAAACATGATGAACTGTGTGTTCATCTTAACAAAGAATCTAAAAGTTCTTCTTAAAGAAGAAGAAGACATTTAAATGATTGAACTTTTACAGACCATAATAACCTCTTTTGTTTTCTATTATCATTGAAACAATCAGAATCTTTGAAGGCACATTTTCTCTGCAGGCGATGTGTTGATCTGTCTTGACCTCAGAATGCAGGCTGATTAAAATCAGTACTTTTTAAACAGGAGTCTGGTGTGCTGCGCCTCCGTTTTATTGGGACTGTATTTCGTCTCCAGAATTTAATAAAGTTCTGTCTTATCTTTGTGCAGACGAGTGTCGTCGTGTTCACTTCCACCTGCCTTACAAGTGGGAGGTGTTTGACGGCTTCACCTGGACATACCTGCGGGATATGGAGGACATTGAGAAGGATTTCTGTGACCCGTCCAAGTCTCAGAGGTCAGAGGTCACGTCTTTGTTCAGGTATGAAGATGATCTGCATTTGATCAGGCAGTGACCTCAACTTTTCTCTCTCTGTCCTCAGCTGGGGTGATCAGCCCGTTGACTTCCTGCTGATGAGGCGGGGCCTACAGCCTGTTCGCCGTCTCTCCACGGTTTCCTCAGCAACTAAGCCACCTCACTATGTCCTGACCACTGATTGGCTGTGGTACTACAAGGGAGACCAGGGGGGCTGGGTCGAGTACGGACAGCCAGTGAGTTGGGCTGCTTAAAAGAGGAGGGTCAAAGGTCAAAGAGTTCAGTAAGGACTAGTTGTAGAGTTCTGGGGACTAGCTGTAGAGGTTAGGAGACTAATTGTAGAGGTCTGAGGACTAGTTGTAGACGTTAAGGGACTAGTTGTAGAGGTCTGGGGACTAGTTATGGAGTTCTGGGGACTAGTTGTAGAGGTTGGGTGACTAGTTGTAGATATTAGGGGACTAGTTATAGATGTCTGGGGACTAGTTGTAGAGGTTATGGGACTAGTTATGGAGTTCTGGGGACTAGTTGTAGAGGTCTGGGGGCTAGTTGTAGACGTAAAGGGACTAGTTGTAGAGGTCTGGGGACTAGTTGTAGAGATCTTGGGACTAGTTATGGAGTTCTGGGGACTAGTTGTTGAGATCTTGGGACTAGTTGTAGAGGTCTTGGGGACTAGTTGTAGAGGTTAGGAGACTAATTGTAGAGGTCTGGGGACTAGCTGTAGAGGTTAGGAGACTAGTTGTTGAGGTCTGGGGACTAGCTGTAGAGGTTAGGTGACTAGTTGTAGATATTAGGGGTCTAGTTATAGATGTCTGGGGACTAGTTGTAGAGGTTAAGGGACTAGTTGTAGAGGTCTGGGGACTAGTTATGGAGTTCTGGGGACTAGTTGTTGAGGTCTGGGGACTAATTGTAGAGGTCTTGGGGCTAGTTGTAGAGGTTAGGAGACTAATTGCAGAGGTCTGGGGACTAGTTGTAGAGATCTTGGGACTAGTTGTAGATGTTAAGGGACTAGTTGTAGAGGTCTGGGGACTAGTTATGGAGTTCTGGGGACTAGTTGTTGAGGTCTGGGGACTAATTGTAGAGGTCTGGGGACTAGTTGTAGAGATCTTGGGACTAGTTGTAGATGTTAAGGGACTAGTTGTAGAGGTCTGGGGACTAGTTATGGAGTTCTGGGGACTAGTTGTTGAGGTCTGGGGACTAATTGTAGAGGTCTGGGGACTAGTTTTAGAGATCTTGGGACTAGTTGTAGACGTTAAGGGACTAGTTATAGATGTCTGGGGACTAGTTGTTGAGGTCTGGGGACTAGTTGTTGAGGTTAGGTGACTAGTTGTAGATATTAGGGGACTAGTTATAGATGTCTGGGGACTAGCTGTAGAGGTTAGGAGACTAATTGTAGAGGTCTGGGGACTAGTTGTAGAGATCTTGGGACTAGTTGTAGACGTTAAGGGACTAGTTGTAGAGGTCTGGGGACTAGTTATGGAGTTCTGGGGACTAGTTGTAGAGGTTAGGTGACTAGTTGTAGATATTAGGGGACTAGTTATAGATGTCTGGGGACTAGTTGTTGAGGTCTGGGGACTAGTTGTAGAGGTTAGGTGACTAGTTGTAGATATTAGGGGACTAGTTATAGATGTCTGGGGACTAGCTGTAGAGGTTAGGAGACTAATTGTAGAGGTCTGGGGACTAGTTATAGATGTCTGGGGACTAGTTGTAGAGGTCTGGGGACTAGTTATGGAGTTCTGGGGACTAGTTGTAGAGGTTAGGTGACTAGTTGTAGATATTAGGGGACTAGTTATAGATGTCTGGGGACTGGTTGTAGAGGTTAGGGGACTGGTTATGGAGTTCTGGGGACTAGTTGTAGAGGTCTTGGGACTAGTTATGGAGGTCTGGGGACTAGTTATGGAGTTCTGGGGACTAGTTGTTGAGGTCTGGGGACTAGTTGTTGAGGTCTGGGGACTAGTTGTAGAGGTCTGGGGACTAGTTATGGAGTTCTGGGGACTAATTATGGAGTTCTGGGGACTAATTGTTGAGGTCTGGGGACTAGTTGTAGAGGTTAGGGGACTAGTTGTAGAGGTCTGGGGACTAGTTGTAGAGGTTAGGGGACTAGTTGTAGAGGTCTGGGGACTAGTTGTAGAGGTTAGGGGACTAGTTGTAGAGGTCTTTATCCTAAAGCAGGGGTGTCAAACTCAATCAAAGAGGGGGCTGAAATTAAAAACACACTTAATGTATCGACTTAAATGGACCACGGTATTTAAGCTTAACTGCTCCCAAAACATCTCATAGGTTTGTCCTAGAAAAGCAAGGGTATCAAAAAGAGATGAGATTTAAAATAAAAGACACGAGGCAATGAGGCATCAAAAACAGCCAGAAAACTGTTTTTCTATATATTTAGTTTTTTTAATTATAACCGTCAAGCAAAATAAGAATGTTTTAAATGTGATCAATCTGGTGAAAATGTATGTGTAAAGTATTTTCCTCGTAAGCAGTCTTACTAGTGATTACAGGAAAAGGTGTCTTACGCCCGTTTGCCTGAGCCAGATGCTTGGCATCTTTCTTGGCTGCAGGTTCATGAATGTTTAGGATCAGGTTCTGAGCTGTGGACACTCTCAGGATGGAGTGAAGGTGTGCATCAGTGAGACGACTCCTGTGTGAGGTTCTGTTCATCTTCATCACAGAGAAAAGTTGCTCTCACAGCTATGTGCTTAAAAACATGCAGAACATTTGAGCAGCTTGTAGGTGTGCAGCGCTCACAGAGTCATGCTTCGCCTTGAGTGTGCCATCACAGTTCTATCAGCTGTATTTGGATGTTTACAGATTACTGAGCAGTTCTTATTTAAATTTCTCAGCTCCAAAGTCGGCAAATCGTTTTGTGAACTCAGTGCCAAGTGTGCTCAGCGTAAGAGCAAAATGCAGAGTTGGAACACGGTGGTGGAGACCTGGTTTGTCATTGCTTGGCAACATAAAAAGTGACCCAAGTGTCCTAACTGCAGCTTGGCTTGTTAAGCTCTCACTGCCTCATACATGTCCGCGATCACACGGAGGTGTCACGCAGTGAGAAGCTCCGTTTCATCGCGTAGAAATGCCAACTTGCACAGCCGGTGCCTGCAGGTTTTGATTGGCTTGCCAGCGGTTGCAGTGCATTTTGGGATTTGTAGTACCAGCAGTTTGCGTGCTGTATGTCGGCGGGCCAGTTATGATAGACATGTGATATTATCTCCCGGGCCAGGTATTATTGTTCCGCGGGCCTTGAGTTGGACACCTGTGTCCTGAAGCATCAAATAATGAATGTAAATTCAGTTCCTCTTTGGATCCGGACCGTGAGAGTCGGGTTCTGATCCTCTTTACTCCCTCAGGATGAGAAGCAGCGCACCACATCAGTGACCTCGAGGACTCTGGAGGTCTCGTTTCAGTTGGACAGAACGGCTGACGTCCATGTGGTGAAAGGGCAGAGACAGTACATCCTCAGCTTCACAGGTAACACTTCCTGTCACTTCCTGTCAGGGGAACTGTCCACAGACTCGGGAAAATCTTTGTTAGGAAGTCCAGAGTCGAGACAGGTAGGTCATGACTGATGTTCATAGTCAGGATGAACAAGTCCCAAGTCCTGTGTGAGTTAAGACGAGTCCAAAGACAAGTCACAAGTGCGGACAGGTTGACCCGTGTCAAGTCAGGTTTGGTGTTATTTCTGTGTTGCCATGCGTCAGCAGTGGAATGTATCGAGGACAATCTCTTCCTCGTTGGTGTTTCTGATTTCTTCTTCTTCACGGCAGACATGTACCAGAGGAACCCCAAACACAACACCAAGAGGAGGGTTCGCCGTCGCCCGCGCTTCGTCTCCGTGGCTGAGGTTCAGCGGCGGGCAGCTGAGTAAAGAACCAGGACCTGCTGTTGTCGGGTCTGTCCAGCCTGCACCTGATCCAGAGACTTCTTCTGTTTAACACGGCTGTGATCCGTAGTGTTTCCTTCAGGTCGCTCCGCTGACTTCACACTTTACTGTAGAAACGTTCTGACGAGGACGAGTCTGTTACGGAGGATTTTTGCGGGTTTACAGGCTCAGACTGAAACAGGTTTGAATATTCATGAAGTTTACTTTCGATGTTCATGGTCCTCAGAGGATGAATCCTGATGACTTGGATGATCACATGACTTGTTCCACTTCCTCCAACAACATACTCAGCTAATGACCTGCTACTACTACTGTTAGCTAACAATGTTTACAGGATGTAGACAGAAAGCCAAAGACATCCCGAGTGTCCAGCAGCTCAGCACGGTCTCTCTTTTAGCCTCTTTGATTCTTTGTGAATTTTGTTTATGAAAGTTTGACTTCTAAGTTCTGAGACCAAAAAGACAAAACACAAACGCTTTGCTGTCTTTAAGAGACATCAAAATGTCTGAATTTAATTATCAATCAAATCATAACCAGAGTTATCTCGAGACACTTTACAGACAGAGCAGGTCTAGACCGTCATGAACCACCATGAGCCGCACTTAGCAACATAATTAAACAATTACTTTGTTAGCGAAAGCTAGAGCTGCCATGACAGCGTAGTGGAGCCACTAAAATCACGAAGTGCCGAATAAACAACCATAATTGTTCTTTATTTCTAAATGTATAGATTTTATCTCGACATATAAAGCCAAGTAAGGATTTGTTCTGCTGCTCGATTTCTTGGTTGTTTAAATTGATAAAAATGTCAATGAGGTTTTGAATGAGCTTTTCTTAGTTTGTAAACAGAACCTGTAAGTTCTGTTTGTAGCTCCACAACATCCTGTGTGCTTATAAATTATAAAATATAAAATAAGAGACAAATTTGGACTGTTACAGAAAATAGGTCATATTTTTAAAGATGTCTTTTTAGCGATGTGATAACTTAAATGATTTCCTCTGCGGGTGTTTGGTTTGATATCTCTTCATGTTCCTGGTTAGTTTATGTTCCTTTGGCAGCAGCGGCAAACAGCTCATTTTAACACTCTGGCATGTTTCAGCATTAATGTGTGTGTTTTTCTGTGATACAATAGAAAGATCTTGGTGGATATATTTGAGACCTTTTGTACAGATTTATTTTACTATTTTAAAGCTATTTTCAGACTTACACTTTGTATAAACGTATGTTTAAAGAAGCGTCTGTGCTCCTTTTATTGAGTCTGTTTTTATCAAACTTTTATATGTTTGTAGAGAAAACACCTGAACCCGCTCTCTTAGCGTCGCATGGCTGAACTTCCTGCTGGAATATAGTGATGTCAGGATTTCAATGTTTAGAATTTTATTGTGAAAGAGATTAAACATATCGGCGATCATGTTTAATTTTTGAGATCCTGTAAAATTGACTGACATTTTCAGGAGGTCCTGACTGTCCGCTTGGAGGTTTCTTATTCGTAATAATGCACACTAGCCTTTAACATGCTAAATGTATGCTATGCTACCACATCACACTGTTAATGTATTAGCAAGGCTTTCTCAAAAGCATTTGTGGCTAACTATTACATGCAGGTCATGTGACAGGAAGTTGTTTCTCAGCACATAGGCCCTCAAATAGCAATGATACAGACGTAGATATTGATAGATATCTATATACATACAGTCATTGGTTTGTACCACAGGTGGCGCTACAGAGTTTTGATCACACACAGAAGTAAACGTCAAAGACAAACGCCCTCCAGGCCACCGTAGATTCTGATTCTGGACTTTAATGATGAGATTGTTACAGATCAGACATAAATATTATAAAACATGTAAAAATAGACTTTATAAAAAAAGATTTAAAGGTTTCAATCTTTATTATTTTCATGTGATTTACACTAAGATTGACCCGGTTCTGTCAGGATGCTGATCCCAGTCCTGCTCCGCGCGCGCGCGCGTGTGTGTGTGTGTGTGTGTGTGTGGAAAAACAAGATGTCGTTTGAATTGTAGATCCGGATCACCTGACGCTCAGCAGGCGGAGCAGGGTCGGACTGGTACCGGGACCGGACGAGCTCTGAATCCATCTGACTGGTCCGGGAGCAGCCGCTCCGGGTCCAGGTTACCGGGCTCGGTGTTTGTCTCGTGCAGAATGGGGAGGTGAAGCAGACTGCGGACTGATGAAGGTCTGATTCCGCGGGGACTCTCCTCCTCCTCCTCCCGCGCAGGGAGCGCGCCGCGCGGCTGCAGAGAGGCGTGACGCGCCGGAACCGCATCTCCAGGATGGCAGGTAGGTTTGATATCTGTTTGAGGATTTAACCTGTAATGTTAGCACGGCTCGTCTCGGCTCGGCCCGGCTTTCTCTCCATGTAAAGCCTGTGTTTTATTGATCCGTGCTGCTGCGGCTCTGATCCGCATCGCCGGGACTCGGTGTCGGTGCGGCGGCGTGGATGCTCCAGCTGCGGCTCCGTACCGCTTATATGAAGCAGGGAGGCGGATCCGCACCAGACCCGGTTCATTACGGGAATCAGATTCACGGTCGTTATCACGTTAAACCGGACCGGAGCGGGTTATCAGGGCCCGAATGTTCTGCAGCTGTGACCCGGGACGGAGCCTGAGACACGGCATGAGAGCAGCGGTGTGTCCGCGGAGGAGGGCCGGGAGGGGGGAGGCAGGCCGGGGGTCTGTCCGGTAATGGGGTCAGTGTGAGAGGAGACCGAACCGAGCAGAGCCAGTCCAGCAGAGGTGTAAGCGGCCTGGATCTGTAAGCTGAGCAGGCCGGAAAAGAACCGTACAGAACCGGACAGGCCCGAGCAGAGAGATCAATGATTCATGAGGAGGAAAATAATGAATATGAAACATTGAAAATATTCAGCTGAGACAGAAAATCAGTCAGAGCATGGATCTGTCAATCAAACGTTCCCTTCAGTGCAGCTGAGAACCTGTCCGATCATTAATCACTGACTGTTCTCAATTAAATCTGTATTAGTTTAAAGTTTGAAGGTGAAAGTCTGTGTTGCGTTCAGGTGTCTGAAAGGAGTTTCACAGAGAACCTCTGATGAACACATGAATGCATCCTTAATATAAAGTATTGTGTACTTTCACTGCTGATGCTTTACTTCACTCTGATACATTTAAACTTGTATCACGGGATTTCTACACTGCAGTAAAATATCAGCTTTTATTTTGAAGGTGAAACATGGTCAACATTTCCCCCATGTTTGTATTTAAGAGAAACTCTGCTCACACTGCCCATGAACCTGCTCATGCTGGTCATACTGCTCATACTGGTTATACTGATAATACTGGTCATACTGGTCATACTGGTTATACTGATAATACTGGTCATACTGGTCATACTGCTCATACTGGTTGTACTGGTCATACTGGTCATACTGCTCATACTGGTTGTACTGGTCATACTGCTCATACTGCTCATACTGTTTACACCTTTCCTCTGGTCTGTGTGTTAAATGAAAGGTTAAAGGTCAATGCATGAACCTGGTATCTCTGTGGTCCAGGTCCTCCTGACCCGCCCTCGCCTCTCTGCTCCGGGATCGAACCCGCAGCTCTTTGAGGACGATGGACCCTGTGAACCCACCGGGCCCCAGCTCCAGGACCAGGATGGATCCTAGAACCTCAGCCTGCAGACGCACGCTCGCTGTGATCCTGCTGATGGCTTGCGTGTGTATTTCCATGGTGACATCGAGCTCACCTGCTGCAGGTGAGATTTGAGTTGTAAAGGGACTGTCCACAGATGTTATAGGTCAGGGAGGCTCTGATGAAAGACACTGCCCCGTTGCATTATGGGAAATGTAGGCTTCATGGTTGAGGGAGAGTGTGTCTGTTGCTCAGATTTAAACCAACCCTGGCAAAATAAAACGCCAGTATAAGTGTACAATATACTGAGAGCAAAATAACTTCTGAAAAGCCTGAAACACAAAACTTTCCAGACTCCATTAACAAAATCAATAATTTAACCTCACAGAACACAGGAGCTGCTGGTCTACTGCTGCCTCAAGATGGTAGTTTGTTTGTGTTTATGTGTGTTACAAAAGTATTGTGTTGGAGCAGAAGTAACCGTTTAAAACCCTAAAGTCACACAATGACACAAACAAACTAACCGATCGAGGCAGCCGGAGACCAGCAGCTCCTGTGTCCTGTGAGGTTAAATCAGTGTTTTTCTGAATGGAGTCTGGTGTGTGTGCAGAGAGCGATGTAACGTCTGTGTGTGGTTCAAACAATCATCTTCCTCTGTAACAAAAAGGTCTATCTCTGTAGGGATCCTTTCTGTCATGTTGTCACACACTTAGAATAACAATCTGAGCCTGTCAGTGGAAACAACAAGAACTTTTAGTGGACGACCTTTGACCCATCAAGGATTATGTTGCAGCCATTACAGCCTGTTTCACTGCTGCAGGATGAACACATCTGCTGGAGACATTCACACACTGTGTGTTCCTGTTAAAAAAGACCAGAAGCAGATTTTAAGGTCTGAGCAGGATGTCCACTTACTTTTGGCCCAAAGTAAAGTTCTGTCTTCAGGATTGTTGGACAAAAACTATTTGTGTTCACCTGTGTTACTTCATAAAATGTTACAGGCGTGTCAAGAGCTGTTACTGTAGCTGACCTCTGACCTCAGAGCAGGAACTATCTTATAAGGATGTGTGAAGTGTGTCAGTGAAGCAGAAATAAATCTTATTGTGAGTCTTTATCCTCCTCCATGTCCTCGTCCTCCCACTAACACTGAGTCAGACTGTCCACACACACACACACACACACACACACACGCACACACACACGCACACACACACGCACACACACACACACACGCACACACACACACACACACACACACACACACACACACGCACACACACACGCACACACACACACACGCACACACACACACGCACACACACACGCACACACACACACACACACACGCACACACACACACACACGCACACACACACACACACGCACACACACACACACACGCACACACACACACACACACGCACACACACACACACTGAGGGGGTTTAAATAGATCATCATTATTTATATTCAGTACAGTGATGAAACAGAGCACACGGGTGAGGTTTATCTGTTACGATGAAGTGAACTCTGACAGACGAACAAAGTGAAACTGTGAGCTCTCAGGAGGAGTCATGACACATCTGTACCTACACACACATCGTTCCTCACTCAACCTCTGAACACACCTTCTGTCCTCTGATGCTGAGATATCCTCTGGGAGTGACAGGCATCTCTTACGGTGTAGCCAGCGGTTAGAGATAAAGGACTTCCTGCTTACACCTTCTTCTCCGTGCGCAGCATTGTTTACAGTCCCACTAGAAACTTTAGAGTTAAAGATGAGAGACGTCATCTAAGAACAGATTGCTAGCTGTAAGCATGCTAATAAAAACACGTAAATCATGAGATGAAGCTGATGGAGTCAGGATGGTGTTACAGAGGATTGTGCTCTTCCTCTTTTGCTCTGCACTCAGACTTTTTCCTGCATACATCGAACCCTGCTTATACATGATTGGTCGATACTACTCGGACTACAAACAGGCTACAAACAGAAACCAGAACACTTCCTGTTCTGAAGTCCTACAGTTTACAGAATCTGCTAATAGAGATTCCTATCTGCTTTTTCAGCAATTAAAAACACTGCAGCCCCAGCTTTTATTTTGAAAGTAGGAGGAAGTGTTTGACAGTATGACCCTTCACTTCCAGGTGAAAAAGTGATGCTCTGCTCTCAACCTGCATGCTTCACATACTTTACTACTACTTCTTACCACAATGTCTGTCTGTCTGTCTGTCTGTCTGTCTGTCTCTCTCCTCTGTCTCTCTCTCCGACTGTCTGTCTCTCTCCTCTGTCTCTCTCTCCGACTGTCTGTCTCTCTCCTCTGGCTCTCTCTCTGACTGTCTGTCTCTCTCCTCTGTCTCTCTCTCCGACTGTCTGTCTCTCTCTCTCTCTCTCTCTCTCTCTCCTCTGCTCTGCACATGATGCTGCCGCAAAGCACGGCATCACCACGGCAACCAGGCACAGGATGAGAGCGAGTCAGTCAAGGCTGTGTGTGTGTGTGAGTGTGAGTGTGTGTGACACAAAGACAAATAGGTTTAAAAGCACTGCAGAGGAAAGAGAGCAAACAGGAGGAGAATCACGACGTGTTTAGATAAATAGATTATGCTGCTGAAACATAATATTCATGTTTAGATAATCAAAGCTAACAAAAGCAAAGAAACATTATAAAACCAGACATTAAAAAGTAAAGATAAAAATATAAACAGCTAAAAGAGGAAACAAAAGCTTCCTAAATAATGTATTAATGTATTATTATGCTGAATATGTTTAGATATGAAAAACAAGTTAACACTGATTCATTCATTCATCCATCCTTATTCCCTGTTTCTCTCTGAGGGTCGAAATTAATCCCTCTGTCATGTCTGTACGCTAAGTATGAAGCTACAGTCATCAGCTAATTAGCCTAGCTTAGCATAAAGGCTGTAAAGATTGAGAACAGAGGGAAACAGCTAACCTTGCTCCCTCCAAAGGTAACAACAGCAGCTCTCAGCTCACCAATTAACGCGTTATATGTCGTTTTTATTCGCACAAAAGCTGAAGTGTGGGGGCGCTGCTTTAGCTCAGTGGGTAGAGCAGGCGCTCCATGTACAGAGGCCACAGTCATTGATGCACCGATCACAGGTTCGACTCCTGGTCTGCTGTTCATTTGGTGCATGTCATCCCCCACGCTCTACCCCCCACACTTCCTGTCTCTCTTCAGCTGTCCTATAAATCAAGGTGAAAAGCCAAAAAAATAATCTTAACTATAAAAAAACACTGAAATGTGAAAAACAGTCTATGGTTGAAGTGCCAATTGTGTACTACTTTGTGAAAAACAACAGTGTATCCATCCACCCAATGTTTCTCTGCAGCATCACCAGCTATCCATCTAAAGATTAACATCTGTCTATCTAACGTTGGTCAGGACTCAGTTTTGGTTCGGACTCTCAGTTTTGGTCAGGACTCTCAGTTTTGGTCAGGACTCAGCTTTGGTCAGGACTCAGTTTTGGTTAGGACTCAGTTTTGGTTATGACTCAGCTTTTGTCAGGACTCAGCTTTGGTTATGACTCAGTTTTGGTCAGGACTCAGTTTTGGTCAGGACTAAGCTTTGGTTATGACTCAGTTTTGGTCAGGACTCAGCTTTGGTCAGGACTCAGTTTTGGTCAGGACTCAGTTTTGGTCAGGACTCAGCTTTGGTCAGGACTCTCAGCTTTGGTCAGGACTCTCAGTTTTGGTTAGGACTCAGCTTTGGTCAGGACTCAGTTTTGGTTATGACTCAGCTTTGGTCAGGACTCAGTTTTGGTCAGGACCCTCAATTTTGGTCAGGACTCAGTTTTGGTCAGGACTCTCAATTTTGGTCAGGACTCAGTTTTGGTTAGGACTCTCAGTTTTGGTCAGGACTCAGTTTTGGTCAGGACTCAGTTTTGGTTAGGACTCAGCTTTGGTCAGGACTCAGCTTTGGTCAGGACTCAGCTTTGGTTATGACTCAGTTTTGGTCAGGACTCAGCTTTGGTTATGACTCAGTTTTGGTCAGGACTCAGCTTTGGTCAGGACTCAGCTTTGGTCAGGACTCAGTTTTGGTCAGGACTCAGCTTTGGTCAGGACTCTCAGCTTTGGTCAGGACTCTCAGTTTTGGTTAGGACTCAGTTTTGGTCAGGACTCAGCTTTGGTTATGACTCAGTTTTGGTCAGGACTCAGCTTTGGTCAGGACTCAGCTTTGGTCAGGACTCAGTTTTGGTCAGGACTCAGCTTTGGTCAGGACTCTCAGCTTTGGTCAGGACTCTCAGTTTTGGTTAGGACTCAGTTTTGGTCAGGACTCAGCTTTGGTCAGGACTCAGTTTTGGTCAGGACTCAGTTTTGGTCAGGACTCAGCTTTGGTCAGGACTCTCAGCTTTGGTCAGGACTCTCAGTTTTGGTTAGGACTCAGCTTTGGTCAGGACTCAGTTTTGGTTAGGACTCAGCTTTGGTCAGGACTCAGCTTTGGTCAGGACTCAGCTTTGGTTATGACTCAGTTTTGGTCAGGACTCAGCTTTGGTCAGGACTCAGTTTTGGTCAGGACTCAGCTTTGGTCAGGACTCAGTTTTGGTCAGGACTCAGTTTTGGTCAGGACTCTCAGCTTTGGTCAGGACTCTCAGTTTTGGTTAGGACTCAGTTTTGGTCAGGACTCAGCTTTGGTCAGGACTCAGCTTTGGTCAGGACTCAGTTTTGGTTATGACTCAGCTTTGGTCAGGACTCAGTTTTGGTCAGGACTCTCAATTTTGGTCAGGACTCAGTTTTGGTTAGGACTCTCAGTTTTGGTCAGGACTCAGTTTTGGTCAGGACTCAGTTTTGGTTAGGACTCAGCTTTGGTCAGGACTCAGCTTTGGTCAGGACTCAGCTTTGGTTATGACTCAGCTTTGGTCAGGACTCAGTTTTGGTCAGGACTCAGCTTTGGTCAGGACTCTCAGCTTTGGTCAGGACTCTCAGCTTTGGTCAGGACTCTCAGTTTTGGTTAGGACTCAGCTTTGGTCAGGACTCAGTTTTGGTTATGACTCAGCTTTGGTCAGGACTCAGTTTTGGTCAGGACTCTCAATTTTGGTCAGGACTCAGTTTTGGTTAGGACTCTCAGTTTTGGTCAGGACTCAGCTTTGGTCAGGACTCAGCTTTGGTCAGGACTCAGCTTTGGTTATGACTCAGCTTTGGTCAGGACTCAGTTTTGGTCAGGACTCAGCTTTGGTCAGGACTCTCAGCTTTGGTCAGGACTCTCAGCTTTGGTCAGGACTCTCAGTTTTGGTTAGGACTCAGCTTTGGTCAGGACTCAGTTTTGGTTATGACTCAGCTTTGGTCAGGACTCAGTTTTGGTCAGGACTCAGTTTTGGTTAGGACTCTCAGTTTTGGTCAGGACTCAGCTTTGGTCAGGACTCTCAGCTTTGGTCAGGACTCTCAGTTTTGGTTAGGACTCAGTTTTGGTCAGGACTCAGTTTTGGTTAGGACTCAGCTTAAGTCAGGACTCAGCTTTGGTCAGGACTCAGCTTTGGTTATGACTCAGTTTTGGTCAGGACTCAGTTTTGGTCAGGACTCAGCTTTGGTCAGGACTCAGTTTTGGTCAGGACTCAGCTTTGGTCAGGACTCAGTTTTGGTCAGGACTCAGCTTTGGTCAGGACTCTCAGCTTTGGTCAGGACTCTCAGTTTTGGTTAGGACTCAGCTTTGGTCAGGACTCAGTTTTGGTTATGACTCAGCTTTGGTCAGGACTCAGTTTTGGTCAGGACTCTCAATTTTGGTCAGGACTCAGTTTTGGTTAGGACTCTCAGTTTTGGTCAGGACTCAGCTTTGGTCAGGACTCTCAGCTTTGGTCAGGACTCTCAGTTTTGGTTAGGACTCAGCTTTGGTCAGGACTCAGCTTTGGTCAGGACTCAGCTTTGGTCAGGACTCAGTTTTGGTTATGACTCAGCTTTGGTCAGGACTCAGTTTTGGTCAGGACTCTCAATTTTGGTCAGGACTCAGTTTTGGTTAGGACTCTCAGTTTTGGTCAGGACTCAGCTTTGGTCAGGACTCTCAGTTTTGGTTAGGACTCAGTTTTGGTCAGGACTCAGCTTTGGTCAGGACTCTCAGTTTTGGTTAGGACTCAGTTTTGGTCAGGACTCAGCTTTGGTCAGGACTCTCAGTTTTGGTTAGGACTCAGCTTTGGTCAGGACTCAGTTTTGGTTATGACTCAGCTTTGGTCAGGACTCAGTTTTGGTCAGGACTCTCAATTTTGGTCAGGACTCAGTTTTGGTCAGGACTCAGCTTTGGTCAGGACTCTCAGCTTTGGTCAGGACTCTCAGTTTTGGTTAGGACTCAGCTTTGGTCAGGACTCAGCTTTGGTCAGGACTCAGTTTTGGTTAGGACTCAGCTTTGGTCAGGACTCAGCTTTGGTCAGGACTCAGTTTTGGTTAGGACTCAGCTTTGGTCAGGACTCAGCTTTGGTCAGGACTCAGCTTTGGTCAGGACTCAGTTTTGGTTAGGACTCAGCTTTGGTTAGGACTCAGTTTTGGTTAGGACTCAGCTTTGGTCAGGACTATATTGTCCCTCTCTTTTTCTAACAGGTTTGCTGGACAATAACAGGACTTCAGAGTCTCTGTCACGTGCTTCATCATCATCACCAGCCTCCCCCTCCTCCTCCCCTCACCGACCCCTTGCCCCTAGTACTCCCTCAGACTCTGATTACCATGGTAACAATGGTGGTGCAGGTTTAGCAGAGGACTCAGACTCTGGTGCTCAGGGGATCCACCTCCTGCTAAGACCTCCAGACTTGCTGTCCCCCAGCCTCCCCCCACCTCTCCCCCCACACATTCAGCCTACTCTCACCCCTCCTCCCCCCTGGGAGCAGGGTCCGTCACTGGAGGAGGCCTGGGGCTCTGGAGACTACCTGGAGACTCTTTCCTTCATGGTGCCTGATGGTGAAGAGCTGGCCTTGGCCACGCCACTGCCCAACCGCCCCTACGATGAGGATGAAGGAGGGGACTGGGTCTCCTATGACACTGTCTTCCCTGCACGTCCCACCCTCCCACTCTCGTCCCGCCTTCCCCTCTCACCCTCTTCCTCCACCCCCAGTATCCCCCTGCACACTCGCCCCACCCATCCAGATGTCTTCCCCACCTGGGACGAGGACTACGACCTGGAGGACATGATGCCGCTGGAGCCAACAGAGCTGCTGCTGCCAGACATGAACAGTCTGGAATACTACACTAACCTACTGGCCCGGGAGAGGGAGAGAGAGAGGGAGAGAGACCAGGGCCGGGTCAACCGGACCGACTCCAAACAACCCATCACTCCCACGACAACCCAAACCCAGAGTTACCTTCCAACTCCATCCCCGAGCTCTGGTCCTCCTCCAGGACAGGAGCCCAAGCGTCCCCCGGTGGGGCCTACACCTCCCCTCACCCTCTCACCTACACACACCGGTGAGGAAAAGCCACATTTACCTTCAACCACTATAAAGACCCCGTATACCCCTTTCACTCCATCTGCTCCAAAACCAAAAGACCATGCCCCAGGCAGACATCCTCCTCGTCCCCCTTCAAACACCACCAGCAAGGTTCCACCCCCTCCCCCACTGGGACCCCCCACCCGCCCTGACAGACCAGAAAGGCCACCTGTGGTTGTAGAGAAGCCAGGGATGACTCCATTCATCAGGACCACCACCAAGGCGACCACCACCACCCAGATCACTGCCATCAGCCTGACCAGAGCCCCCCCAGTCACCACACCTAAAGTGGCCCAGACCCAGCCCACCAGACAGTACTTGTGTAACGTCACCAAGCCTGAGATGTACCTGGTCAGAGTAGGTAAGACCAGCGAGAGTCATGTGACAGGAACACCAGGTACTGTCTAACAGTACTGCCTCAGTCAGCTGACCTGCGTCTTGTTTTGTTTCCTGCAGTCAGTTCAAGAGGTTCGTCTGCAGGTTTCACTCAGGTCAGAGATCTTCTGAAGAGAGAGTTCAACCGCTCAGTGGAGCTACAGGTACAAACACCTTTACACTTGTTTACTTTGTTATATTTTGTTACATCACCTTACAAAAATCTTTGTTTACTTTAGTTTACAGATCACATTGTAACATTGAATATTTATTACATCATACATTCTCACCTGTAGTAATGAGCCCTATTTAAAGCTGTACCCACACTGGGGGAACGCACCTTGAACTCACCTTGATGAGGTCATATGATTGACAGCTGTCTGTCACCTCTCTTCTTTCTCACAAGTTCATGAGATCTCCGTCCAGTTTTGCCTTCCGTGTCGTTTCGGGTCCTTTGATCTTCACAGCCATGTCCGTCATCAGCGCTCTCCGCTCACCGCCACGCAGCGCCGGCCTCTTTCCCACCGTGGCAACACTCTACGCCATACCTGACCTCAGGTACCAGGTGCACTCTGTGCTGCAGTTTGTCCCTGCCCACGTCGACGTCAGGGTCTGTAACTTCAGTGAGCGTGTGGAGAGGGGGCTGATGATGGCGTATGCAGAGACACGAAGAAGATCACATGAGACAGGAAACGTCAGTGTACAGGTGAGTGTGCTACTTGTTCATTTTTCAAATGAACTCATCACACAGGTGAGTTTATGGTTTAATAACTAATCATGGAAACATACATACAAACACAATATTACAATTTATCAACACAAACACTCCCAGAGCTTTAACATCAAAAAACATATTTAGACACGTGTTTTTCTGCTCCAGCTGTTAAATGTCACCATGAGCCTGACCCGGCTGGGGGCGGGGCAGAAGATACCAGTTGACATCACCTTTGCGGTGCGTGATGGGCGGGACTACCTGCCAGGTTCAGAGGTCAGCGAACACCTGAGGAAGCTGAACCTGGTCGAGTTCAGTTTCTACGTCGGCTTTCCTGCTCTGCAGATCGCAGAACGTATGACACAGTTTATTTATGCCGACATATGTTAAAATAAATGTTATAAAATGCTATTTCTATGTAAAGGCAAAGTGTGTTAAATATATGATTAATGTAAGACATGTATCAAATGTGTGTCTGTGTTCATAGCATTCCACTACCCTGAGCTGAACACGACTCACCACCTGCGCTCCACCTGGGTCCGTACAGGTGAGAACATATATGCTGTTTAGTTTTTTAGTTCACTTCCATCTCCTAAATCAATCAAATAGTATAGTTTGACTTTTTGCTGTGTGGAGATAGATGGGTTGGGCACTTTGATTTATTTTTAAACCTTATACACTCGGGATGTATGCAGACACCTGTGAGGTGTTGTGAAAACGTACTTCATATATGTGTGTGTGTTGTACAGTCCTGTTGGGGGTTCAGGAGCAGCTAGTGGCTGAGAGGAGTTTTAAAGCTCGTCTGGAACGTCGTCTGGCTTTGCTTCTGGAGGAGGGACTGCAGGGAGCCAGCAGGAGGCGCTGGAGGAGAGCTACAGCTGTGGGCAACAACAGTCTGCAGGTATACACACAATACAGGAATACTACAGGCATATACACATCAACACTACAGGTGCATACACATCAACACTACAGGTGCATACACATCAAACAAGTCGACACATCTACAGGTATAAACACACATCATAAATATGGTAAATATCCACATAATACAGGTATATACACACATCAAACAAGTCGACACATCATACAGGTATAAACAGACCATACGGGTATATGCACACATCATACAGGTATATGCACACATCATACAGGTATATGCACACATCATACAGGTATATACACACATCAAACAAGTCGACACATCATACAGGTATACACAGACCATACGGGTATATGCACACATCATACAGGTATATACACACATCATACAGGTATATATCGTGTTTAACACAGTGGAGTGTTAATGAGGTTCACTTCACTCTTTTCATTCAGTCTGGTTCCTCTCTGATTTGTGCACCTGTTGTGTTTCAGGTGGTCAGGGTGTCCAGAATGTCCGGGCCAGAGCGCCCCCTGGAGGTCTTTTATTTTGTAGAGGGTCCAGGGGGCGAGCGGCTACCAGCAGAGGCAACAGCAGCCACCTTGAACCGTGTTGACCTTCAGAGAGCCGCCATCGTGCTCGGACACAGAGTCCAGAGACCGCTTGCCCAACGTGAGTCCAGACCTGAACCTGATCTTAGACCACCTCCCTCTCCTCTGGTTTAATGTCCTCTTCCATGTTTTACCTGTCCCACCTGTCTCTCGCCCCTGTCTTACCTGTCTGTCTGCAGCGGTGGAGACCCTGTCTGTCCCTCCTGCAGAGACTCAGAGCAGCAGTATCTGGCTGATTGTGGGCGTAGTCGTCCCGGTCCTGCTGGCCGTTTTCATCATCATCATCCTCTACTGGAAGCTGTGTGGCTCAGAGAAGCTGGAGTTCCAGCCGGACGCTATAAACACGATCCAGCAGAGACAGAAGGTCAGAGGTCAACAGGAAGTTGTTCATGTTTCCTGAATTAAATGTTCTGTAAGCTGATTAATGCATCATCTCTCAGCTTCAGGCTCCCAGTGTGAAAGGCTTCGACTTCGCTAAGCTCCACCTCGGTCAGCACAGCAAAGACGACATCATGGTGATCCAGGAGCCAGGCCCCCTGCCCGCCCCCGTCAAAGAGGCCACACCCTCTGACGGTGGTGACCTCAACACCCCAAAATCTAAAGGGTCGTCAACAAAGGCAACACGGTCTGGCCGCCGCAGGGGCAGGTAGGAAACGCACCTGTGGACAGCTACACCTGTGTACATGCTTTCTATTTGTTATCCTGTTTCTGTGTTAATTGTTTTGCACCAAATGAGATTGAGCTCATTTTATAAAAACCTTCTTTAATTTATTCTGAAAATGTCCTGAATGACTTCCCTCATTACTTGTACTGTGTTACTGTATACATAATTAACTTATTTACCGTTAGCAGTCCTGATTAATAGACATACTTGTAATGTATTATTAATCTTTTGTTTGCGTTCTTTATTGTAATTTAATTTATGATAATGTAGAAATGTGTTATTGATTTAGCTTACCGCTAACACACAGCTGCTGCTGTAAACCTGATATTTCTCTCCAAAGAGAAAGAAGGTCAAACTTTGATACCTTAAATTAAAAGCGCAGCGTCACATGACCGAGAGAAGGAACAGTTTCTCTCTGCGTTCAGGCTCAGCCCATCAGACGGCGACTCATTAGGCAGCGACCAATCAAGTGGCAGAGAATCAGGTGAAGAAAGCACCCGACCTGTGGCCACGCCCAGTGACGGGAAACAGCACAGGAAGACGCCCAAAAATGGTAAGAGATGCAATGACATCATCGTCACCTACTGATTGTGTGTGTACACGTGTGTGTGCGTGCGCATGTGTGTGTGTGTGTTGGCTGGTTAAAGAGAGAAGCACTCCAAACATCACCTGTCCTTTCTTTTTTACGCTTCTGGACTGAAGGGAGGAGCAAGATGGGTACGTGTACACCGTCGTCACTGAGTCAATAGTTGTAGATTAACAATAAATCAAAAGTACCCATTAAAAGGTTTCTAAGAGGAAAAGTAACAACACGACAGGTACCCCTCAATTTCTTTCATCTGTTTAAAGGTTCACAGAAAGGGACGCCAGTGTAGCTCAGCCCTCGACAGAGCGGCCCCGGGTTCGACTCCAACCCTCGGCCCTCATCCCACTCTGTCTTTTCTGCACTTATTATTATTATTGTTATTATTTCCACTGCCATATCAAATAAAGGAAAAAGGCCAAAAAAGTTTACAGAAAATGGCGAACACATTCAGCATGTTGTCTAATAAAGCCAGAGACAGATATTTAGCAGAGCGGTTCTTCTTCTGTTCTGTGAAGAAGAACCTAACTTAACCTTTAACCTTTTGTGTTCCTCTCACTCCATCAGGCAGCGGTCCAGACGAGCTTCTCTCCTCGTCCTCCATCTTCGACCACGTGGACCGGCTGTCACGCGGCTCATCTGACTGCACGCGTCGCCAGGCCAATAAGGTGCAGCTGATCGCCATGCAGCCGCGACCGAGCCCACCGCATGCTCCATCCCAGCCGAGCCCCACTCTCACTGAGAAGGTGAACACAGAGGTGAGGGGTCACGAAAACAAACTCACCTTACTGCACATTTCCTGTCTGAAATGCCCTACCTGTCTGACATCATTTTATAATCATCTGCAGGTGGCGCTGAGACACAAGTCAGAGATCGAGCATCACAGGAACAAACTCCGTCAGCGCGCAAAGAGACGTGGTCAGTGCGAGTTTCCCTCCATGGACGACATCATGGACGCATTCGGAGACGGACCGGTGCAGAGCGAGGTAGCACAGCGTCTCTATAGCTCCGCCCACGACCACATGGACTGCATCCTGCAAGCCGACGCCCACTCACCCCCCACACCCACCGACTCCAGGAAGAGGTCAGAGTTCACCTTAGCACACCTCAGCTGAGGTTCTTCATCGAACTGTAGAATTAACTTCACTCCTATTGTTCACATGTTCTGTTTTTCATACATGTATGTATCTGTCCGTCCAGAGGGAGGCGCTCTCCTCGAGGTCGGAGGGCTCACCCTGGACCTGGAAGTCTTCCTGATACAGACAGAGACCGGCTGCTCACTGATCAGAGCGCCACCTACAGGAAATACCCAGGACTCAACAATGTGGCCTACATGGTGAGACTATCCTGTTTGTTGTGTTTATTTAGCTAGTTAGCAGCTGACAGGACAGACAGGAAGTGTGTCAGACTGCGGAGCAGAGGACAGACAGGAAGTGTGTCAGACTGCGGAGCAGAGGACAGACAGGAAGTGTGTCAGACTGTGCAGCAGAGGACAGACAGGAAGTGTGTCAGACTGTGCAGCAGAGGACAGACAGGAAGTGTGTCAGACTGCGGAGCAGAGGACAGACAGGAAGTGTGTCAGACTGTGCAGCAGAGGACAGACAGGAAGTGTGTCAGACTGTGCAGCAGAGGACAGACAGGAAGTGTGTCAGACTGCGGAGCAGAGGACAGACAGGAAGTGTGTCAGACTGTGCAGCAGAGGACAGACAGGAAGTGTGTCAGACTGCGGAGCAGAGGACAGACAGGAAGTGTGTCAGACTGCGCAGCAGAGGACAGACAGGAAGTGTGTCAGACTGCGCAGCAGAGGACAGACAGGAAGTGTTGATAAAGGGTTAAAAGCCAGTAGCTTTAGGATTTAATGTGCCTGCTATGAACTGAACATCTGCTCTGTGCTCTCTCTTTTCTCTGGCTCACAGTCGGACCCTGACCTGCCCCCAGACCACGGCAGCCCCTCCCCCACTGATGAGGTGTTTGACTCCGCCCCTCCTCCGCCTCCCTATATGCCTCCTCAGCCCTCCATCGAGGAGGCGCGTCAGCAGATGCACTCCCTCCTGGATGACGCCTTCGCCCTTGTGTCGCCGTCCTCACAGGGCAGCGCCGGGGTGAGCGGGGTAAGCCCTGCCCTGCCCAGCCCCTCCCCCCAGGCCCGCCCCCCTGGCAGGCAGTGGGGCTCTTACCCAGCAGCCCCCTCTCACAGCCCCTTTTCTGCAGTGAGTGTGTCGTCCTGCAGCTGAGGCCATTTTCCTTCTGTCATGAATTCATATTCAGCTTTTTTTCTCTCCTCCTTCCTGCAGAGGTACGCAGAGCTGGGGATGTCTCCCACATCAGTCCAGGGCCTGCTGCAGAGGTCAGAGTCAGCACACTGTAAACCAGGATCAGGTCTGTTGGCTGGACCAGAACCAGTACTGATTCTCTGTGTGATTTATCCAGGCAGGGCCTGAGCTCAGGAGGGTATGTTTCTACTGGAGACCAGCTGCAGGAATCAGTTTACTCCAGCAGGGGGCAGTACGAGGACCCCCCCTCCTCGTCCAGACCACGGCCTGTAGGGGGCAGCACAGGTACAGCCTTCTGGATGTACTGATCACACTGCTGTTTTTTTTCCTTGATGCATTCAGATGAAGCTTTCACTGAAACCCAGCAGCACTCTCTCAGCCCAGGACGGCTTATATGTCACACTTGTTGACTGAATTTGTTGACCTCCAGGTGCACAGCTCCACCACTTGACCCAGGTGGGTTTATCGAGTCAGATTGGTGCATACCCTGGGGTGGGACGCAGTATGTCGGGTCCGACTGGCTCTAGCTGGAACCAGCAGCACTCGGACCAGGACCTGTCCAGACCAGGAGCCAGCAGAGAGAGTGTGAGTTATCTGTAGGGAGAAGCACAATCAATCTACCTGGTCCAAACGGTGCGGTTCTTATCATCTTAGATTATCAGTGTAGAAGCAACAGCTTGGTATTTAGGGCACAGCAGACAGCAGTCTTGACTGGTCCTCATCCGTCCAGTTTGTGCTAACAAAGTCCAGTCCAGTGTAGAATAGTTCTGACAGGTCAGTCCAGAAAAGTACTGAGCAGATGATTCACACCAGTCTAGACCAGAAGTGATCAACCAATCCAGTCTAGAACAGTCCATACCAAGACCATTAGCTGAGACCACATTAGATCAGGCCTGACCAGTTCAGACGAGTCCAGACAAGCCCAGTCAGGACCAGTTTACTCCAGAACTTTCAAAACCTTTCAACACCGTGTCTTGTCTCAAGACCCTGCCGACACCCAGGCGGTAAACGAGATTAACATTTGTTTTCTTCAGTGTAAATTAAAGTGGAAAAGGTTCCCATGATTTTGGTCTTTGCTTCATATTCTTGATGTCAAGTTGGGGTTGAGTGTGTCAAGGCTGGTGGTTGCTAAGCAATAACAAGTAACCTTTGTCATCAACTTCTTTGCAGTTCCTTTTGAGGTTTTTATCTGGATTTATTTCCTGTTCTTGGCCCCGCCCCTTATTTATCTCTCTCTCTTCTCCCTACAGGTGCTTTCGTTCCCTGAGTTCTCCTCTTCCTCTGTTTTCCAGATGCCCAGCTCCTCGTTACGGGACCCGTCGGCTCCACCTCTCCTCCTGACCTCGCCCACCCCAGAGTACCCGCCGGAGGATGCCTCACCTTCTGCCCACACCTCGGCCTCCCTTATAAAGGCTATTAGGGAGGAGCTGCGACGTCTGGCCCAGAAGCAGGCTGCAGTCACCAGCTACCCTTAGACTGGTCTAGACCTGTTTGGATCAGGACTCAACAGGTTTCAACAGTTGTTGTTTTAAACCACTCAGAGCCTGTCAGGACTGGATCAAAACATAAAACTGACTGATCCACACTCTGGACACTCGAGCTTCTCTACGTCTGTGCCGTTAAACACTCTGGACCATGATCCACGTCTGAAAAAAGTACAGCGTCTCTGACTGAAAGACCTCCGGTACTTTACAGGGTCCCGTCTGTTCGCCTGTCAATCATCCTTCACCTCAGTGTTTTTGGATGGGTTTAACTCTTCATGTTTCCATTGAGGTGCTTCCTAACTGGATCATTCGATGATAACCCTTCATGAACCTCTGGAGCAACAATTCATTCCTGAATGTTCGGAGAGGACGGTTCCTTTCTAACCTTGAAAAAATCCTCCTCCTGGTAATCTAATTTGGAACGCCGCTCCTGATCTTCTTGAAGGGATCATTTTCCTGACCTTGTTGGGGAGAGGATTGTTCCTCCCGGCCGTGTAGAGTTCATTTGCCCTCCAGACCTTCAGAAGGGGGGATTCACTATTCTCTCTTGTGTTTTGGAGTACAGGTTATCTACAGTGCAAGTTGATAGTCCTTCCCTCTGGTGGATGGTTGCTCCTGAAGTTCTGAAGTGGATTGTCTCTCTGGACCTTTTGTGGTGCTAACCGTCAGCCTCATACCATCTCCTCATTGACCACTTATTGCCTTTCACACTCCCATCAGCCACGGGGAACAGGTCTCCGATCATAAACCATATCAATGAGGTCTTTGCACTGTCGACAGCGGGGGGGTGAAGGTCCCTCAAGCAAGGGGACGCAAAATAGGAAAAAAATATAGAAATATCTAAAAAGTTGACATAAATATCTGTAAAGAGATAGAATTCCAATGAGCACAATATTAATGTAAGAGTAATTATCGGAGTATTGAGATGTTACTTATTTTTTATTGCTTATATATGAAAGTATACTTTAAATCCTTTATTTTGATCAAAAGAAGACCAAACTACTGTTCGATGGCTGTGTTCCTCTTGTGTTTGAGCTCGCTGTAGATTGGAGCCGGCGCTTGTTTCTCGGTGGAGGCGTTGCTTACCGTAGCTGCTCGCTCGTGTTTTCATGTATCGGTGGCAATGAAAAAAATATATCGCTAATGCATCGCTTTAATATATAAAGTTTTGTCATCGCTGATTTGTTGCGTCCATCAGATTGTGGGCAGAAAAGTATGGATGAGTTTTTCTGTACGGGGCAGAGATGGGAAACCAGTCACTCATCACAAGCAGAAACTGAAGCTAAAAGCAGACACACCAGCGCCCCCTGGAGGCTGCACGGTTCACTCAGTGAATGTAATAGTAATGATGGAGCCTTTGCTCCTTTTTCTTTTCCATTCAGTTTGTGAAGCTAGGAACCATCAGAGCTCTTCTGTGAGGATGGCTGGTTCCCCTCTGCTGGTCGGCTGTTTTCTTTGTAGTGTTGTGAAGAAGTCAGTCGCTCGTAAAAATCTGGTTCTGCGGGGTAAAAGAGGATTTGTTTGTCTCTGCTCTCTGCTTATCGGCATGTTTGACTAAGTTCGAGGCTTTAGCTAATCGTGATGTTCCAGTTAATGTTAGCATGCTGCTAAAGATGTTAAAAACAGAGTTTTAAAAAGTAAAGAATCGTTCCACATCGAGTTAAGAATGCTCAGAGTGCCATAAAACCATCGTTCATCCACACACAGAGGAAAAAAGAAATCATATGAATCATGTTCTTTTGTTTTGCATTTCCAAAAGATATTTTTGAATGAAGATGGTTACAGTAAACAGTGTATAACTGAAAGTGATATGGTGTTTAATAGAAAACATAATATATATAAAATATTTTATCTGTGATTGCTCTGCTGAAACGACTCAAAGATCCGCCCGGCAACAGTGACAACACATCCGTCATGGACCAGAAACCAACCACAGAACTCTTCGCTGGCTGTAGACTCTCTGATTGGACCTAGCACCTGTCAGTCAAACTGTAGGACATGGTCGCTTCTACAGGATCACATGGTGCTAATGGTGCTCAACTTCTCGGGGTGGGTCTGAAATGCGTCAGATCACACCCGAAACACACGACGTGCATCTTCTCGTATCAAAGTGTGGATTCAAACTGCTGCTCTGCAGGTTCCACAAACTTCTCCTGAATGTTTCCTCGATGTTTTCTAGAGTTTCAGAGTTTCTGTGTTTTCTAGATCTGTGACTCAGACGATTTTTAATCATGACAAAACTACTGATCCACACTGGAAACTAACAATCATGAACACGAACATGCAGGGTTGGGGTTATCCTGCTTCAATCCTGCACAAACAAGATACCAACCGATTGTCACAAGATAATCCCAACATATTTCATTGTTAAAAACAACATTAGCTTGCAAGAACAAGATTTTCACTTTTGATACTAATTCATGAGCTCTACATATAAACTCTAATGAGGTACTAAGTTTAAAATAAAATCACCCGTGGGAACAAGACGTCATCTTCAGTAAAAAAAACTAAAGACTAAAGTCACGCTAGAGACCCAAGTCATTCTCCTGCGTGCAGGGGCGGGTTCATAAACATGTGATCTGTATCAGGATGTCTGTCCTCACTCACCTGTCATCTGAATCTGGAGAGATCTTTGTTTTTGAATGATCAGTCTGAGTCTTTAGTTTGGTCATGATTAAACCTCCGTACGAGCCTTGCTCTGAGTCCAACCACATTCCTGTTTTTCTCAGGTGATGTTCCAGCCAATGACTGTATATAAAGATGGACGACGCGTCTCCATCTGCTCCCATTGTACCAAAGTGATGCCAAAACTGCCGTGTGATAGGCGCTGCCATCTTGCAATAGTGATGTCATATGGAGCCAGAGACTGCGCAGTAGAGATCGGCGGGTGGAGCCGTCACAGCCACTTCCGCTAACCCAAACACACACTTAACTTACTGTAAAAAAACAGCGAGGATCCCGCACGCCGGCGTGTTTAACAGCAGAACAGCTTCTTGTGTCCGAAGCAGAAAGTTCAATGACTGTAGTGTTAGTGTTAGTTACGTCTCCTCTCGCCGTTCCTCCTCTACTCTGCTACTCGGGAACAGAACGCTGCAGGAGCCCCATTTGTCCACAGAGCTGTCAATCATGAGGCCACACCCCCTTTTTACAGCATCAAATAACTAATTAAAAGTAAACTTGTGAGAAAAATGAACACTTGGACATAAATCAGCAGGATAAGAACTAACTATAATGACAGAAACCATGTTTGAGAAAAATGTATTTGACGTGTATTTTGATTTTCTAGTTTGACTCATGTCCCATCTGTTAACATGGAGGAGGCGGGCTTTATGAGCTATACTGCAGCCAGTCAGCAGGGGGCGACAGAGAGGGTTTGGACTCACTTTAGGGAGCTGACATGTCGGCCATCTTTTTATACAGTCAGTGGTTCCAACATGCAGCTTCGCTGAAACCCGACCAGGTGAGTTCACATCAGTCCAGGTGTGATCCAGGTAACTCAGCGAAGCTGCTCGTGGAAACAGAGCCTGAAGGAAAAGTTACTGATATCAGTCACCTGGAAACACTGCCAGCAGTCTCACCTGTCCGTCAGCAGCCAGGTGAGTCTGAGCGAGTCACATGACAGGACCTGTGTGTGCGCTGCATCCTGTGCTGTCTGAAAGATTGTGTTAACAAACATTAAAGAGATGTGTTCAAAGACTCACGTTCTGTCTCAGTCAATGTGAAAGACGTTCAGAAGATTGTTCAACTATTCATCACATATACAGAATGCGTCACCGAACGTGAAAGTAAGAAGAAGCATTCCTTACAATGTGCTGCTGGAGAGAACTCTCAGTCTGTTTCAAGTTTTACTGTAAGAACAGGACGGAAGGCGGGAATGATTCGGTTCATCTGTGGGAGCATGAAATGTGTAATGTGCTTAATGTGCACCTAATTATAATATTATAATATACTCTGAACCCCTCCCAGTCTCTAAAACAGACCCCTCCTGCTCCTCCTCCGGCTTCCCGGTGATACACCTGGTCAGGTGAGCAACACTGGAACTACCTGCTGCTGTATCTGATAAAAACTCTTGAGGCATCAGCAGAGACAAGGTTGCAGCTTCATCGTGTGAACCCTCTTCTGTGTGAGTAAATCCATTTATTACAAAGAATATTGAACATCAACGGGGCCGCAGACGGACATGTGTTGATCGTTGACTTCCTGAATTTAGTTCGGCTAACACGAAGCTAACGTCTCTGCATGTATCCGGGTATTCACCTGTAATGTTCCTCTACACATTCTGCTCATGATCGACACTAAACTAAACTCCTCCGCGTCTTCTACCCACAGTGGAGGAAACTTTAACAAAACCAAACCCTTTTAAAGAATCCATCGATTTAACGTTTTCTTCGTTTCAAAGGCTGGAAACTGACATGGCAGAAAACAAGCGAACAAGTGATTTATCAAAGTTGTCTTGTGTTGAATGCGGTTTGCAAATGATCCACCTTCAAACTCTTAAAGTGATGTGAACCTGTTCTCAGTGAAACCATGCTGAACAAACAAACTGCAGCAATCACGGAGTGCTTCTCGACGTGTTGGTTTCTTTTAACTTAAAGTTAAAGTTGTGAGCATTTCCAGACACTGCTGGACGCGAGTCAGTACAGTGGTGTTTTTGGAGTTTGCGGAGCTTCGTCTCCATCTGAAAACGAGCTGACAGCTCAAAGTGTTTCTCCTTCAACGGTTTCACAATGAACGAAAACGAGTTTATGTGAGCTTTATTCTGAAAACATTTAGAGAAAAGACTTCCTGTTTGTGTTCATTGTTGATTAATTCTTCTACTGAATCACTTGTGTTTTAACACCACTGACATGTCGCCATGACCATGTTACCATACTTTTACTCTGAAAACCCGACAAACCGGTGGAACAAGTCGAACCTTTGAACTCGGATTAAAAAACGTAATCTCATTTTCACAGTTCTAATAGAAACAGGGCGATTATTAATAAAATAATTAGTTTTTAATGACTAAAAAAGAATCATCCTGTGGTCTTTTATTTTGTAAGCGTTTAATCATCAAAGCTTTTATTTTCTAACTCAAGATGATGTTCAGTTTTTAATTTAACTTTTCGAATATACATGTTAATAAAAAAAATGTAAATATTCAAAAATGATTAAACTTAAAGGGACAGTCCACTCAAAGCACAACAACGCATTACTTCCTGTTTCCCTGGGGGGGTGGGGGGGTCAGACCCTACAGGTGGATCCTGGATCACCTGTGGAGGTTGTGACAGGTCAGGTTTTGTTCTGTATCTGTGGGGACCCTTGTTGTTTGTGACAGCACCACCATTTTATCAACAACATGGCTGACGACCGGAGTGTGAGTATTAATAATATAATATAATATAATATAATTATTGGTTTAATGTTCAGCACATGTTCAATGTGTGGACTTAATGACTATGACAACTAATTTTAGCCTGTGCATTTAAATAAACTTAAAAAGGATGAAACAGTCTGGCTGATGTGGGAAAAACATGTTTACGTTTTCATGAAAGCGTTTTTATTGTATTCATGTCTTACCATTTTAATTCAGTTTAAACATTCTCATAGTTAAACTGCTTACACTCAGTTTACCCCACAATTAGTGTTATCAGTTTCTTGTACAGGGATTGACAGGCAATGAAGGAGGGGAAACCATTAAACAGGTTGTGCTGTTACCTACTTCACAATTTGAACTTTGAATATTACTGGTTCTGGAAGAGTCCGACACCAATAACATGTTGGTTCTGTTCCTTCCTTTCGGTCTCTGTGTCTCTGTCTGTCTCTGTGTTGGGGTGACAGAGAAGAACACCTGGGGTCCGTTTCAGAAAGTTTGTTAACCCTGAAATGAGGGAAACCTCGGGTTTGCCGTTTCAGAAAGAGAGGTAACTTTAACTCTGAGTTGGTTACTATGGTAACTGTGTCTGTGAACCTCACCTGGTCGCGAGCAGGTTTTCTTCAGGACACTCAGAGTTTCGCTCCGTCCCCTCCCTCTAGAATATAAAACCCTCATTCACTTCCTCGTTCATTCAGCCCGTCTCACGTGCGTCTCTGTGCTGCTCTGACCGCTTTGCAAAAGTCTTTTATAATTATGATAAAAAAATCAAAAGACAAATCTGCGTCAAAGTCATCATTTGTAGATTTTCCACCACCACTGCCGAGAGCGCTCAGATAAGACGCCGTAAGTTATTGGATTTTTTTTTTAAACTAACACATTCAGTTTAATCAACATGAATTATAATGTATGTGAAGTCAGCATCATGTTAGGGATAAAGCTGATGCACATTAAAACAGCCACTGAATGATATTTAATCTGTTTCATATTTAATATCTGACTGAAGTGAGGTTCAGCCATGAGCCTGTTCTGCCTGAGCCACACCTTTCAATGATGTTCTGCTGTTTTATTTTTAGCTGCTTCCATGTATGTTTTTTTCTCCCGCTGCATTGCTCCTAAATTAATATAAAGTTTAGATTCCGGTCGTGATTAAGTATTAAATAAACAGACCAGTTCAAACTGACGCGTTCACTCGAGCCGCTTCTCTCTCTTTTGCAGCTGCAGCCGTGTTACTTTATGTTTCTAAAAACATGCTCGTATTCGCTGAACATCTGCGTGAGGATTTCGAGCTCCACTGGTGTGACGTAGGAGGACCTCTTTTTGTGTACCGTTGCCATGGTGAATCGGGGTGTCGGGGCTGATTCATGTTGGGCCTCTCTTTAAATAACAGAACAAAGAGTCGGTCTAGACCTGCTCTGTCTGTAAAGTGTCTTGAGATAACCCTGGTTATGATTTGGCGCTCTACAAATAAAATTTGATTGATTGAATTTGAGTTCAGGGTTAGACTCAGAGTTTGTTGAACCTGCTTTGTGAAACGGACCCCTGATGTCGTCAGTCATGCTCAGTGTGTCTGTTGTGACGTTTTCATTGTTTGTTCGGTTTCTGTACTTTAAAAAGAATCTATTTCAATATCTCAAGAATCTGTGAATGTTGTACTTAAATAAATACAAGAAATATATATTTGGGTGTTAAAACTTTAAACTGTTGTTAGAATTATTATTTGGGTGTAATCAACTTTTAAACTCCAATAGGAGTCCAATAGGTGGCGCTGTCGCAAAATCACAAGGGTTCTAGAAATGTGGTCCCAGAATTGCGGTCCTGAATCTGCAGCCTTCGGCTGATTTCATTTGCCGCTGTGACGTTCCAGCGCTTTGCCTGGTCTGATGCATACTGGAGATTTTCTCAGAATCAGAACAACATCCACGAATTTTGGCATCCTGCACATTTAGCTTTTGTTTGCGCACTACAGACTACATTTAGGCCACATCAGGACGTGCTGCTAGTGTAGTATGGCATTTGAACACAGCATGTGTCTCTTCAGAATAAAGTGTTGACGATGAATGTGTTTTCAGGATGGATGATGGAATGAAGACTCAGCTGGTGAGCGCCATCCACCTGCAGGAGGTGGAACTGCACGAGAAACCTGCAGACAAGAAGCAGAGCGCCAACAACCACCACAGTGAGTCTGACCCCAAGTCGAGATATGTTTGTATCGGATATGTTTTAAATGTTCACAGATGTTTGTGTGTTTCAGCTCCAGATGAGACATTCACTGTCGAGGATGCTGTAGAAACAATCGGCTTCGGTCGGTTTCACATCCTACTATTTGCCATCATGGGGAGCTCCACGGTAAGAAAAACTGCTTCCTGTTTCCTCTAAACATCAAACTCACTTCCTGGGAGCTTTTCATGACATTAATTTGCACATCCAGCGTCCCTCACTTGTGTCGTTTCCTTGTGTCTTAGCTCCTCCTCGTGTCTTAGCGAGGAAATAAATGAGAGATACGAGGAAGAGACACAAGGACGGAGGAGATGAATTTGCCGAAGTAATCCTTGGGTCAATAGCGTCACTGTTAGGCAATGTATGTTACTAATGACGTGCAGCTCAGCTTTCTGCGCAGGTGCACAAGTAGTGTAACGTTACCTGATTAATGACGTCAACAACGAGTACTCGAGTATTCGTCCCCATCCCTAATTATGATTACTGACTCTTTTTATTGTCTGCATAAAAATCAGCACAGAGCTGCAAGATTATTGATTTCATTGTAAACTAAATAATAAATAAAGTTCACGTCTTTTAATTCAACAAAGTCAATTTAACTCTTTGTGTCGAGTCACATTTCATACACAGAGCAACTCGGCGTGCTGCACACTGTCTACAGTTACAGTGTCTGTTACTGTGTCTGTTACCGTGTGTGTTACAGTGTGTGTTACATTGTCTGTTACAGTGCATGTTGCTGTGCGTGTTACTGTGGGTGTTACAGTGTGTGTTACAGTGCGTGTTACAGTGCGTGTTACTGTGTGTGTTACAGTGCGTGTTACAGTGCGTGTTACTGTGGGTGTTACTGTGGGTGCTACTGTGCGTGTTACAGTGCGTGTTACTCTGTGTGTTACTGTGGGTGTTACAGTGCGTGTTACTGTGTGTGTTACTCTGTGTGTTACTGTGGGTGTTACAGTGCGTGTTACTGTGGGTGCTACTGTGGGTGTTGCTGTGGGTGCAACTGTGAGTGTTAGAGTGCGTGTTACTGTGGGTGTTACTGTGGGTGCTACTGTGGGTGCTACTGTGGGTGCTACTGTGGGTGTTACTGTGGGTGCTACTGTGCGTGTTACTGTGTGTGTTACAGTGCGTGTTACTGTGGGTGCTACTGTGGGTGTTACAGTGCGTGTTACTGTGGGTGCTACTGTGGGTGTTACTGTGCGTGTTACTGTGCGGGTTACTGTGTGTGTTACAGTGCGTGTTACTGTGGGTGCTACTGTGGGTGTTACAGTGCGTGTTACTGTGGGTGCTACTGTGGGTGCTACTGTGGGTGTTACTGTGGGTGTTACAGTGCGTGTTACTGTGGGTGTTACTGTGGGTGTTACTGTGCGTGTTACTGGGCGTGTTACTGTGGGTGTTACTGTGGGTGTTACTGTGCGTGTTACTGTGGGTGCTACTGTGCGGGTTACTGTGGGTGTTACTGTGGGTGTTACTGTGCGTGTTACAGTGGGTGTGACAGTACGTGTTACAGTGCGTGTTACTGTGCGTGTTACTGTGGGTGTTACTGTGCGTGTTACTGTGGGTGTTACTGTGCGTGTGACAGTGGGTGTGACAGTACGTGTTACAGTGTGTGTTACTGTGCGTGTTACTGTGCGTGTTACTGTGGGTGTTACTGTGTGTGTAAGATGCTTGCGATGGATATCATGCTGTGTGTTTCTGTGTGTTTCTGTGTATTATTGTGTATTATTGTGTATTAGTGTTTGTATTACAGTGTGTATTTGTGTTTTTTGAGATACTAGAAGCGATGGAGATCATGCTGCTGGCTGTAGTTTCTCCTGAGATTCGTTGTGAGTGGCGTCTGGATGACTGGCAGGTCGCTCTGGTCTCCACAGTGAGTCAAACTTTATTTACTCTGCTGACGGCTGTTTAATAGGTGAAATTGCAGTACAGTATCACAGTAGTACAGTATCACAGTATTACAGTAGTAAAGTATCATAGTAGTACATTATCACAGCAGTACAGTGTCACAGCAGTACAGTGTCACAGTAGTACAGTGTCTCTGTAGTACATTGTCACAGTGTCACAGCAGTACAGTGTCACAGTAGTACATTGTCACAGTAGTACAGTGTCACAGTGTCACAGCAGTACAGTGTCACAGCAGTACAGTGTCACAGTAGTACAGTGTCACAGTGTCACAGCAGTACAGTGTCACAGCAGTACAGTGTCACAGTAGTACATTGTCACAGTGTCAGAGCAGTACAGTGTCACAGCAGTACAGTGTTACAGCAGTACAGTGTCACAGTAGTACATTGTCACAGTAGTACAGTGTCACAGCAGTACAGTGTCACAGTAGTACAGTGTCACAGTAGTACATTGTCACAGTGTCACAGCAGTACAGTGTCACAGCAGTACAGTGTCACAGTAGTACAGTGTCACAGTAGTACATTGTCACAGTGTCAGAGCAGTACAGTGTCACAGCAGTACAGTGTTACAGCAGTACAGTGTCACAGTAGTACAGTGTCACAGCAGTACAGTGTCACAGCAGTACAGTGTCACAGTAGTACAGTGTCACAGTAGTACAGTGTCACAGCAGTACAGTGTCACAGCAGTACAGTGTTAAAGCAGTACAGTGTCACAGTAGTACATTGTCACAGTGTTACAGCAGTACAGTGTCACAGTAGTACATTGTCACAGTGTTACAGCAGTACATTGTCACAGTAGTACAGTGTCACAGTAGTACAGTGTCACAGTAGTACAGTGTCACAGTAGTACATTGTCACAGTGTCACAGCAGTACAGTGTCACAGCAGTACAGTGTCACAGTAGTACAGTGTCACAGTAGTACATTGTCACAGTGTCAGAGCAGTACAGTGTCACAGCAGTACAGTGTTACAGCAGTACAGTGTCACAGTAGTACATTGTCACAGCAGTACAGTGTCACAGCAGTACAGTGTCACAGTAGTACATTGTCACAGTAGTACAGTGTCACAGCAGTACAGTGTCACAGCAGTACAGTGTTAAAGCAGTACAGTGTCACAGTAGTACATTGTCACAGTGTCACAGCAGTACAGTATCACAGTATTTCAGTAGTAAAGTATCACAGTAGTACATTATCACAGTGTCACAGCAGTACAGTGTCACAGCAGTACAGTGTCACAGTAGTACATTGTCACAGTGTTACAGCAGTACAGTGTCACAGTAGTACATTGTCACAGTGTTACAGCAGTACATTGTCACAGTAGTACAGTGTCACAGTAGTACAGTGTCACAGTAGTACATTGTCACAGCAGTACAGTGTCACAGTAGTACAGTATCACAGTATTTCAGTAGTACAGTAGTACGTTATCACAGTGTCACAGCAGTACAGTATCACAGTATTTCAGTAGTAAAGTATCACAGTAGTACATTATCACAGTGTCACAGCAGTACAGTGTCACAGCAGTACAGTGTCACAGTAGTACAGTGTCATAGTAGTACATTGTCACAGCAGTACAGTGTCACAGTAGTACAGTGTCACAGCAGTACAGTGTCACAGTAGTACAGTGTCACAGTAGTACAGTGTCACAGCAGTACAGTGTCACAGTAGTACATTGTCACAGTAGTACATTGTCACAGCAGTACAGTGTCACAGCAGTACATTGTCACAGCAGTACAGTGTCACAGTAGTACATTGTCACAGCAGTACAGTGTCACAGCAGTACATTGTCACAGCAGTACAGTGTCACAGTAGTACAGTAGTAAAGTATCACAGTAGTACATTATCACAGTGTCACAGCAGTACAGTGTCACAGCAGTACAGTGTCACAGCAGTACAGTGTCACAGTAGTACATTGTCATAGTAGTACATTGTCACAGCAGTACAGTGTCACAGTAGTACAGTGTCACAGCAGTACAGTGTCACAGTAGTACATTGTCACAGTAGTACAGTGTCACAGTAGTACATTGTCACAGCAGTACAGTGTCACAGCAGTACATTGTCACAGCAGTACAGTGTCACAGTAGTACAGTATCACAGTATTACAGCAGTACAGTGTCACAGTACTACAGTATAACTGCAGAGAGTGACGCAGTGTTCCTTGTCAGATGGTGTTTCTGGGGTTCATGCTGTGTGGAGTTTTAGCAGGATACATCGCAGACCGATATGGGCGCTGGAAGGTCAGAAACACCTTTTTAATACATTTTATAATTTCTATATACTGAATATTTAATATCGTTTATGTAACGTTGTGTATTTTGTGTATCACTGTGTACTTTGTGTGCATATCAGGTGGTTTTTGGAGGCTTCGTGTGGAGTGCTTACTTTTCTTTCCTTACATCGTTCGCTCCGTCGTATGGTTGGTTCATCTTCCTGCGCAGCATGGTTGGCTGCGGGGTCGCAGGAGTGACGCAGGGGTCAGGGCACACACACACAGACACACACACACACACACACACACACACAAACACACACACACACACACACACAGATATACACACACATTAACACACACATTGTAACTAACATGTTGTTGTTTCAGGTTCGTGTTAAAAACAGAGTTCATCCCGGCAAAGTATCGAACCTTCCTGCTGCCGCTGGCCTCCGTGAGTCTCTACATGATGAAGATATTTATTTTGTTTTAATCCAATTCATTAATTCTTATTTAATCTATTCTGTTAAAAACTAAATAAATTAAATAGATTTTATTTAGTTTGAATCTTATTTATTTGTTTTCATTTATTTCATTTATTTTGTTTTAAGAGACTAAAGAAGCTTCATTTCCTGTGCGTTCATGTAATAATTACACATTAGAGTTCAGTATAGAGTGAGCAGTAGAGGACCGATGACAGAGCCCTGTGGTGTCCCGTATAAAACATGTTTTAACTATGAAATCTGACTAAATCTCTGTACATCATCTTACTGCATGACTGTTGTTATAATAAGACAAGATTGTTTTAATAAAGTAAGAGATCCATCTGTCATCCAGAGAGGATCTTTGCTCTGTAAAATGTTCACACCTGTTCTCAAACTCACCTGAGCCTGTCTGTGTGTGATGTTATCAACTGATCTCCCAGCATGCTCTATGTCTGTGATGTCAGATCTTCTGGATGACAGGGTCCATGCTGATCATCATTCTGGGGATGTCGGTGGTTCCCACTCTGGGCTGGAGGTGGATGATCCGGATCTCTATCGCCCCAAGCATCATCCTTATCTTCCTCTTCAAGGTGAAACCTCCTGAACACCTGCCTGTCCCTCACCTGTCTGTATTTTGGTTTCAGTTAGAGTTAAAGTGCAGAAAGCTGTTAAAAAGGAAGTGATTCAAGCATCCTTCAACAGTGATAGTGATAAAAGCAGCTTCCTGTCTGTGTTTTTAATCTGTCAGTTCATCCCTGAGTCGGCTCGGTATAACGTGTCGGTAGGAAACATTAAGGCTGCTGTCAACACTCTGCAGAAGATCGCTGACATGAACAGAGCGTCACTGCCTCCAGGACGTCTGGTGGAGCCTCCTGTGGTACGTTCACACCTCAGACCTCATTTCACCTCCACAAGAACCTCAGGAACCACGAAAGGCTGTCTCAACTTTTACCTTTGTATTCCAAAAGGATCCCTACAGAGATAGACCTTTTTGTTAGAGAGGAAGATGATTGTTTTAACCACAAACAGACGTTACATCGCTCTCTGCAAAGACACAAGACTCCATTAACAAAAACAGTCATTTAATCTCACAGAACACAGGAGTTGATGGTCTACTACGGAACCCCAGGGGGATCAATTTATTTGAGGGGTTTCTTACAAAACTTTTCGTCATCTTCTCCCTCTCCTTCTGAGAAATCTATCTATTTCAGCCCAGCTGCTCCCAGCGCATCGCATTTTACTTTGAACTAGGCATTCAGTATGCTTATATTCTGTAGTAATACTGCTCAATAGGAATGGTCATGTAATTACTAAAGGTAAACTTAAACAGAGTCCAGACATCTCTCCAGAAGAAAGCAGTATGGATGCAGATGAGACCACATTAATTGTCAATGGAGTCTGGTGTGTTTGCAGAGAGCGATGTAACGTCTGTGTGTGGTTAAAACAATCATCTTCCTCTGTAACAAAAAGGTCTATCTCTGTAGGGATCCTTTCTGTCATGTTGTCACACACTTAGAATAACAATCTGAGCCTGTCAGTGGAAACAACAAGAACTTTTAGTGGACGACCTTTGACCCATCAAGGATTATGTTGCAGCCATTACAGCCTGTTTCACTGCTGCAGGATGAACACATCTACTGGAGACACTCACACACTTTGTGTACCTTACAGTGTTACAAGTCATTTAGCAGATGCTTTTGTCCAAAGCGGCGTACATCTGAGTGCCAACAGGGAGGGACAGGAAGTCAGAGACTTGATTAAAAACTGTGCTGTCAAGTATTTTTCACAGGAAGGGTAGAAGTGAGACTCGTCTGTAGTTTTTAACCTGGTTTGGGTTGAGGGTGGTTTTTTGAGCAGTGTGATGACCTGAGCTTGCTTGAATGCAGTGGGGAACACCCTTTGACAGTGTAGAGTTGATAATGTGCGACTGCAGGGTTAAGTGTAGGGGAATGGTCTGTAAGAGGTCTGATGGTATTGTGTCCAGTGGACAGGTAGTAGGCCGAGGTTATTTATGTATTAACATAAGAAGCCTCCTGATTTCCTGCTCCTGGTTTAAACTCACCACGTCTGCATGTTAACGCTTACTGGTGATAATTCAGTGAAATGTAGCTGAGGTTTTGTATTGTATTTGTGTTTCAGAGGGAGAGAGGCAGCTGGAGGATCCTGCTCAGTGCATCGTACAGGAGGACGTCCTTACTGCTCTGGTTTTCATGGTAACTTTTTACTTTTGTGGCTTTATTAGATACAGATGTTGCTGCTCTGGATCAGTTCCTGACTGCAGTGTTTGGTCCGTCAGGTTTGTGGCGTCTTTCGGGTACTACGGCTCAGTGCTGAGCAGCTCGGAGCTGCTGGAGAAGAACCTACTGTGTGTGACGGACGCAGACAAAGAGCATCGGGTCAAACACCGTCATGAGGAAGGGCTGTGTTACTGCATCTCCTTCGCACTCAGTGACTACCAGACGCTGCTCATCAGCTGCCTGGGAGAGGTTGCCTGTAAGTCCAGGAGTGAGGTCTACACACACACACACACTGACCCCATCCACCTGAGACTCTAATGACCTGCCACCAACCAAACCCTGTTCAATATCCTCGCAATTTAAAAAGAAACGTTTCAGTAAATGATTCAGCTGTTTTTAAATGTTAAATCCTAAATTAAGAGAGAAGTAGGCTCAGCTTTCTACAGCTAGTGGAGTCGCCCCCTGCTGGACATTACACAGAATGCAGGTTTTTAATAGTTACATTTTGACTGATCAAATAATCCCATGGTAATCGCACCAATGTTAACACAGTAATGTCATCTCCTCCTCCTCCTCCTCCTCCTCCTCCTCCTCCTCCTCTCCTCCTCTCTCCTCTCTCAGTGGTCCCATTAAACATATGTCTTCTGAACGTCTTGGGACGGAGGATGTCTCTGACGGTGCTGCAGCTGCTGGCGGCCATTTTGTTCATGATGCTCAACATCTGCACGACCATGTGAGAACTCCTCCTCTAGGTGTTTCTGTTTATGAGGACCTTAAGTCTGACTTTGTGCAGGTTAATGAAGACCTTAAGTCTGACTTTGTGCAGGTTAATGAGGACCTTAAGCCTGACTTTGTGATGAGGACCTTAAGTCTGACTTTGTGCAGGTTTATGAGGACCTTAAGTCTGACTTTGTGCAGGTTTATGAGGACCTGAAGTCTGACTTTGTGCAGGTTAATGAAGATCTTCTGTCCCTGTTTTCCTGTGCAGGCTTGGCTTCACGGTGTTGCTGTTCCTGCTCCGGTCTCTGGTCTCTATGAACTTTACTGTGGTTTATATTTACACTGCTGAGGTATGTCCAGGAGGATTTTATTGATCCAGATGTCTTTTTTAACCTCAAGTTATTATTGATCAAGTCTCAGATAACCGGTGTGCTTTTATTGATCAGGCTCAGGAACCAGGTGTTTTTATTTCTCAGGTCTATCCCACAGTGGCCCGGTCTCTGGGGATGGGTTTCTGTACGTCATTTAGTCGTATCGGAGGAATGATCGCTCCGTTCATCGCTCAGGTGAGTTCATAGTCCTGACGAGGATCCTCTCAGGTGAGTCTTCAGATGTTCATGCTGTTTGACTCTGTGTGTACTTCAGGTGCTGATGTCTCAGTCGGTGATTCTGGCGCTCTGTCCATTCACTGTGGCATGTGTGATCTGCGCTTTGGGGAACTTCCTGCTGCCCATAGAAACTAAAGGACGAGCTCTGCTGGTGAGAAACTCATTTTTTTCTCTTTACTTTATTTCACTTTTTTTTAACTCTATTTACATTTTATTGTAATTCTATTTTTACTTTATTTTTACTCCATTTTAACTATTGGAACTCTATTGGAACTCTATTGGAACCTTGTTCTAACTTTCCGTGTTTTCTTTCAGCAAAGCTCCTGAAGACATCTGTGCCTGTTTGTTTGTTACATCTGTAAATATGATATAAGCTGTCCCTGTGCTCTTATCAACCGTCTGAGGTGAATTAATTTATGAATTTATGAATGAAGGATAGTTTATACGAGCCAGAATGCTGTTATGTTATTATAACGTTAATAAAACGTCTTGTACAGTTTAAAAACGTTTTCTTCTTTGATAGTTTGAATCAAATGACTTTTAGTTGCTTCATTGGAATCCATCTATCCATCAATCAATTTAAATGTTTACTTTATTAAAAGTAAAGTTACTTTCAGTTTTTATAACTGTCATTGTTGCAGTGACCACCACTGAACACTAGAGGGAGACACTGAGGAGTTCGTCTGCTAATTATTGAACTTTATATAAAGTTTTTTTTTCTTTGATGTATTCAATGTTTCATTTTTGTTTTTAGTAAACAAGTCTGTGAAGGTTCTCTGTCGGGTCCAGGTCCCGGTCACTCTCAGCTTAATCCCAAAGGCAGCCGGACTTGGTGGAAGTTGTTTCCAGAACTTTAAGTTGCCTTTTGGATTAAGCTGAGAATTCCTTAGTTTTTGAACTTTTATTGTTCCACTGGAAGTTTTTGTCAATAAAGTGTTTCATAAATGTTTGGAGATTACTGTCTTAAATCATTAAGATAATATTTGTATTGGAATATATAAGTATATATAAAAGCATATATAGATAAATATATATTTGTACAGTACTGTGCCTTGATTTAGGCAGGTGTGAAAAAATGCTGTAAACTAAGAATGCTTTCAAAAATATAAATAATTGTTTATTTTGATCAATTTACAAAACGATCAGTGAGCGAACAAAAGAAAAATCTAAATCAAATCAATATCTGGTGTTACTACGCTTTGCTTTCAAACCAGCATCAGTTCTTACAGGTACACCTGCACACAGTCAGGGATTTTGTAGGATTATAGTCAGGTGTATGATCCATCAATTATACCAGACAGGTGCTAATGATCATCAGTGTCACATGTAGGTTGAAACACAGTCATTAAGTGAAACAGAAACAGCTGTGTAGGAGGCTTAAAACTGGCTGAGGAACAGCCAAACTCTGCTACCAAGGTGAGGCTGTGGAAGACAGTTTCATGTCACAGGTCAGACACCATGGCAAGACTGAGCACAGCAACAAGACACAAGGTAGTTATACTGCATCAGCAAGGTCTCTCCCAGACAAAGATGTCAAAGCACACTGGGGTTTCAAGATGTGCTGTTCAAGCTCTTTGGAAGAAGCACAAAGAAACGGGCGACGTTGAGGATCGTAGACGCAGTGGTCAGCCGAGGAAACTTAGTGCAGCAGGTGAAAAACACATTGAGCTTATTTCCTTTCCAAATGGGAAGATGTCCAGCAGAGCCATCAGCTCAGAACTGGCAGAAACCAGTGGGACCCAGATACACCCATCTACTGTCCGGAGAAGGCTGATGTAAAATGTGAAATATTTGGCTGCAGCAGAAGGCAGTTTGTTCGCCGAAGGGTTGGAGAGCGCTACGATAATGAGTGTCTGCAGAACTCAGTGAAGCATGCTGGAGGTTCCTTTAAGTTTGGGGCTGCATTTCTGCAAATGGAGTCGGAGATTTGGTCAGGATTAATGGTGTCCTCAGTGCTGAGAAATAACGGTAGATACTTATCCATCATGCACTACCATCAGGGAGGCGTATGATTGGCCCCAAATGTATTCTGCAGCAGGACAACGACCCCAAACCTACGGCCAGTGTCATTAAGAACTATCTTCAGCGTGAAGAAGAACAAGAAGTCCTGGAAGTGATGGTATGGCCCCCACAGAGCCCTGATCTCAACATCATGGAGTCTGTCTGGGATGACATGAAGAGACAGAAGGATCTGAGGAAGCCTACATCCACAGCAGATCTGTGGTTAGTTCTCCAACATGTATGGAACAACCTACCAGCCGAGTTCCTTCAGAAACTGTGTGCAAGTGTACCGAGAAGAACTGATGCTGTTTAGAAGGCAAAGGGTGGTCACACCAGATATTGATCTGATTCAGATTTCTCTTCTGTTCATTCACTGCATTTTGTTAATTAATGAAAATAAACGATTAACACTTCCATTTCTGAAAGCATTCCTTTTCAAACCTTTGCACAGTCCTGTATGTATCTGTGACGGCCTGATGGTGGCGCTGCTGTGTCTGCACTGCTGATGATGAAGATGATCTCTGGCTCCTGATCTCCTTGCCTTAATCTTGTTTGCTCAGACACACTTGGATTAAGATTACTGTCTGTGCTCAGGAGGCGGAGTCAACTCTGACCACGCCCCCTGACCTCAGAGTTAGTGTGTGTGTGTGTGTGTGATTAGGGTGGATTTAGACGTAGGCTGGCAACAGATGAAGATGGAGAGCAGCTCTGTGAGACGTGAGTACACACTGACGCATTTTACACATTCAACACTTTATTATTGTGTGCGTGTGCGTGTGCGTGTGTGTGTGTGTGTGTGTGTGATTAACTGGTCTAAACTCATAACTTGTCTTCATTTAAAACAGTAGCCACTCTAACAGTTTGACAGACAGGTGAGTCAGTTATTGTTTAATGTGAACGCATCAGAGTTTCTGCAGGTGTGTTCATGTCTCCTCTACCTGTATTTATTGGAGCCTCCAGGTTTGTAGAGTCAGATCCTGGTTTTACTGAATGTGAATCATTTCTAATCTTAGAGGAAAACTAAGGAATCGAAGATTCTCTTTTCTATAAAGAAGTTAAAATGTAAATAACCGAGCTGCTTTTATTCTGAAAATCTGCTATTTGTTGTATTTATTCTGAATGAAGTGACTTATGTGTTAGTGCTACTTTAACTTAGCGAAGATCAGCACAGGTGTGAACGATTATCATTATACAGCTGACATGAAATAAACAAACTGTTTATTGTGTGTGTGTGTGTGTGTGAGAGAGAGAGAGAGAGAGAGAGAGAGAGAGATGGTGCTTGGTACAGATGGATCTGTTCTGTATGAGCCTCTTTGTTTCATTTGTTCACTCTATACACACACACACACACACACACACACACACACACACACACACACACACACACACACACACACACACACACACACACACACACACACACACACACACACACACACACTGTTTTAAGTCACTGGTAGTCATGTGACCCGAACAGTGACATCATCCTGACTCTATGATGTTAAAGCTCCATGTGAACGTCTGTCTGCTGTTTACTGTCGACTCAGCGAGACGTCTGAACGGCCACCAACATTCCACACGCACACGCACACACACACACGCGCGCTGACACTCACAAACATTATTACACAGCATTAATATTTTTCACCCATTCAATCCTTCATCCTGTTGTTAACGAGCAGAGTCCAGGCTCCTGTGTGGGGAGGTATGTGCAGTGTGTGTGTGTGTGTGTGTGTGTGTGTGTGTGGTTGTCACCTAAAGGACCCTCACAGCCTCATGACCTCTGCTGACACTTAAAGAATAACTTTTTGCTTCATTTAATCAAACTCAGTTCAAACTGTCCGCCTGCATCGCATTTCTGTTTCAGGTCGGCTCTCAGACATCAGGCGGCAAGCTGGAGTCTGTCAGTGACATCATCAGCAGGTGACGCCCTTCCCATGGTGCCCTGCAGCCCCCGGGGTCACCATGGGAGATGAGTTGTACCCAGAATGTCGAGCACAGGAGCTGTTTGATGAGTTTGTGTCGGCTTCAACCTGTAGGGCGGCACTGCGGTCCTTCAGTCAGCTGTGTGAACACCTGCAGCTGGACCGTGGCGCCGCCGAGAGGCCGCTGTACCAACCAATCAAACAACGGCTTAACTACTGGAGGGCCAACGGCCTGTGGGCCAAACTGGACCGGAGGGCCTCACAGCACGAGTACCAGAGGGCCCGAGCCTGCGCCAACACCACTGTAAGAATATATAACACACTGTATTCATTATATAATAACACTACTGTACAAATATATATAACTAATATATAATAAAACATATATCTGATTGGTCAGCTTTGTGTTCCCTCTCTCTGATTGGTCAGGTGGTGATAATAGGGGCGGGACCCTGTGGTCTGAGGACGGCAGTGGAGCTGGGTTTTCTGGGGGCTCGGGTGGTGCTGCTGGAGAAGAGGGACTCATTCTCCAGGAACAACGTGCTGCACCTGTGGCCCTTCACCATTCACGACCTGCGGGGCCTCGGGGCCAAGAAGTTCTACGGGAAGTTCTGCGCCGGCTCCATCGACCACATCAGTGAGTCTGTGATCCTTTTCACCCGTGTGAACTAATCATCTGGATCCTCTAATCAGCAGCGGTTTTCTGTCTGTAGGTATCCGTCAGCTGCAACTGGTCCTGCTGAAGGTCGCCTTACTGCTGGGGGTGGAGATCCACGTGAATGTCGAGTTTAAGAACCTGGTGGACCCGCCCGAGGACCAGCAGAAGCACAGTGAGACTTTAATGATCTGTCTGTGTGCCTGTTTACCTGTTTCTCTGCCTGTTCGTCCATCATCCTGTCTCCCTGTTTACCCATCTTCATGTCTACCTGTCTACCTGTGCAGAGGTGGGCTGGAGGATGGAGGTGAGTCCAAAATCTCACCCACTGAATCAGCTGGAGTTTGATGTGATCATCGGAGCAGACGGACGTAGGAACACTCTGCCAGGTACACCTGAGTCTGAAGAAGTCAACATCCGTCAGATGAAAGCTGAGGTTCAACGGCTCCTCTGACTCCCTCAGACTCAATTCAAGTACAGAGTACAGCTGGACCTGAGGGCCAATCAGACCCAAGAATGCTAAGCAGTGTGCTCAAGAGTTAGGGTCAGCGAGCTCACATGCCAAATGTCAGCCATCAAAAGATAAACCCTTTGATCTTTAGGAATTCTCTGCTGATAAAGAGATTTTCTGATGTTGATTTCAATCTGTAGACTTTAGTATTGGTGGATTCAGAGTACCCTCCAACAGAAGTACGATTTAAATAAATATACATACCATTGGTGGAAAAGAACTGATTGCTGACATTTTGCTAGCTTGACTAACATCGCAAACTCGGCGATGCGATTGTTATCATCACATGGTAGAGCTAGAGATAGAGGTTAATACGAGAACTCTCGAGACAATGCAAAATGTTAACTTTTTCTTCTAACGTTACAACATACTTTTAGATTAACACGACTTCTTGTAGAAATAATACAGCTTCACTGTGACAGTTTCTCTTTATCGGTTTGAGCAGGTTTCAAGCGTAAAGAGTTCAGAGGGAAGTTGGCCATCGCCATCACAGCAAACTTTAAAAATAGAAACACCACAGCTGAGGCCAAAGTGGAGGAGATCAGCGGAGTGGCCTTCATCTTTAACCAGAGGTTCTTCCAGGAACTACGACAGGAAACTGGTACCAAATATGGATAACCCCTGCTTTAATGTTGTTGTGATGAGTTGTTCTTTGACCTCAGCGTGTTCTGACATGTGTTCAGGGATTGATCTGGAGAACATTGTGTACTACAAAGACGACACGCACTACTTTGTGATGACGGCAAAGAAACAGAGTCTGCTGGACAAAGGAGTCATAGTCCAGGTGAGACCTCACAGCTAGAGACACGACAGAGACTAATCCAAGTCAGAAGGAGACAAGACTAAAAGTAGTCTGAGTTAAATTATCTGTCCTTTCTTCATCAGGACTTTGCAGACACCGAGCTGCTTCTTTCTCGGGGGAATGTGGACCAGAATGCATTGCAGGCCTATGCCCACCAGGCTGCAGACTTCTCCACCAATCACCAGCTGCCGTCTCTGGACTTTGCCATAAATCACTACGGTCAACCTGACGTCGCTATGTTCGACTTCACCTGCATGTACGCGTCCGAGAATGCGGCCATGGTCCACCAACGCCACGGACACCAGCTGCTCGTTACACTGGTGGGAGACAGTCTGCTGGAGGTAAATCACGCTGCTGGGGGTGAGACTGGCTGGTGTGGGTGAGACAGGCTGGTGGCAGGGACAAAGGCTGCTGGGGGTGAGACTTGCTGGTGTGGGTGAGACAGGCTGGTGGAGGTGACACAGGCTGCTGGGGGTGAGACAGGCTTGTGTGGGTGAGACAGGCTGGTGTGGGTGAGACAGGCTGGTGGAGGTGAGACAGGCTGCTGGCAGGGACGCAGGCTGCTGGGGGTGAGACTGGCTGGTGTGGGTGAGACAGGCTGCTGGCAGGGGCACAGGCTGCTGGGGGTGAGACTGGCTGGTGTGGGTGAGACAGGCTGCTGGGGGTGAGACTTGCTGGTGTGGGTGAGACAGGCTGGTGGAGGTGAGACAGGCTGCTGGCAGGGACAAAGGCTGCTGGGGGTGAGACAGGCTGCTGGCAGGGACACAGGCTGCTGGGGGTGAGACTGGCTGGTGGGGGTGAGACAGGTTGCTGGCAGGGGCACAGTCTGCTGGGGGTGAGACAGGTTTAAATGATCACCTATTTCTTCATCAGTTCTAAAACAAACTTCTCTCTGAATCAATCTGTCTGTTTATCTCACTGTCTGTCTGTCTAACCTGTCTCTCTCTACCTGTCCGCCTGCAGCCGTTCTGGCCCATGGGGACAGGTATAGCTCGGGGGTTCCTGGCAGCTCTGGATTCGGCCTGGATGATCAGGAGTTGGTCTCAGGGAGGAGCTCCTCTGGACGTGCTGGCAGACAGGTCAATGCCTTTTTTCAGATCATATATTAGAGGTACAGGTGAGAGAAAATAACCTCAAAGGTGTCCAACAGGTCAGGGTCTTTAAATACACCTGAACACCTGCTGCTGTCAGAGTGACAGGTCACCTGTCTTACTGCAGTATGTTCATGTCTGCCTGTCTGTCTCTCCCCTTCCTGCCTGTCTTTGTCATTTTTTCTGTCTGTCTCGCCTTCCGGTCTATCTCTCAGAGAGACTGCCTACCGCCTCCTCCCTCAGACAACTCCAGAGAACCTGCAGAAGAACTTCAGTCTGTTTACAGTCGATCCATCAACACGATACCTGAACATCAACACACAGCTCATCACACCTGCTCAGGTACACACACACGCACACGGCCGCACACACACACACACGCACGCACTGAACTCAGTGTAACACTTTATTTGCAGGTGAGACATCTAGTAGACACAGGTGAGGTAGCAGAGCAAACAGCAGACTGTCCTAACATCATCCGCCTACCGTCACCTGGATTCATCAGACAGAGTGAGTTTACCTTAATTTCCTGTGATTGGTCTCCTGTCTCGTCCTCTGATGTGATTGGTCTCCTGTCTTGTCCTCTGATGTGATTGGCCTGCTGTCTTGTCCTATGATGTGATTGGTCTCCTGTCTCGTCCTCTGATGTGATTGGTCTCCTGTCTCGTCCTCTGATGTGATTGGCCTGCTGTCTTGTCCTATGATGTGATTGGTCTCCTGTCTCGTCCTCTGATGTGATTGGTCTCCTGTCTCGTCCTCTGATGAGATTGGTCTCCTGTCTCGTCCTCTGATGTGATTGGTCTCCTGTCTCGTCCTCTGATGTGATTGGTCTCCTGTCTCGTCCTCTGATGTGATTGGTCTCCTGTCTTGTCCTCTGATGTGATTGGCCTGCTGTCTCGTCCTCTGATGTGATTGGTCTCCTGTCTCGTCCTATGATGTGATTGGCCTGCTGTCTTGTCCTCTGATGTGATTGGCCTGCTGTCTCGTCCTCTGATGAGATTGGTCTCCTGTCTCGTCCTATGATGTGATTGGTCTGCTGTCTCGTCCTATGATGTGATTGGTCTCCTGTCTCGTCCTATGATGTGATTGGCCTGCTGTCTTGTCCTCTGATGTGATTGGTCTGCTGTCTTGTTTTCTCTGAGGTGATTGGTCATTCTCTCTCACAGGTTCTGACTCTCAGACCAATAATCTGCTGACTTGGTGTCAGGAGCAGACTCGTGGTTACCGTTGCGTTGCCGTGAGGGACCTGACTACTTCCTGGAAGAGTGGCCTCGCTCTGTGTGCTCTGATTCATCGATACCGACCAGATCTCATGTAAAACTCTGCACCTCCACATCAGTTATCACAATTAGACCATACATGTGTTCTATGAAGTCACTATCTGACTTAGATTGGACTTCCTGTCTTCCTTACTTCCTGTCCTGACACTTCCTGTATGTCCTCAGAGACTTTGACTCTTTGGACGAGTTGTCAGTGGAAGAAAACACTCAGCTCAGCTTTGATGTGGCAGAACGAGAGTTTGGGATTTCTCCTCTGATGACAGTGGAGGAAATGTCGTCTGTCGGAGAGCCGGATTCTCTGTCAATGGTGATGTACCTGATTCAGTTTTACCAACTGCTGAAAGACACGCCGCCCCCTTCTGGTAAGACGCCACTGCTTCTCTCTAACAAAGTTTATGAAGGTTGTCGTGTGTTCAAAATTAAACTTATCAGATTAAAGACAAATGGTTGATTTTTAAATCTTCCCAGCAGCTGCTAACAGATATCAAAAAGGTGATATGAATATAATTTATATCCCTGATGTCTCTTTGATGGTGTTCAGGCAGTCTGAGTCAGATTGCTGACCTGAGATCAGCTTTCATCACTCCAGCCTCACTGCTCAGCAGACTGGGACTCAGTCCGTCCAGGAAGAGAAACCCAAAGGTTCCTTGAGCTCTCCATTATTATTCTTCTTGTCTTTATTATTCTGTGTTTTAGAGGTGTTTACACATGTTTGTCTCTCCAGGAGCAGAAAGAAGCTCAGGGGAAACGTAGGAGAACAGGTCGAGAGCAGCAGGAGGTCAGTCTGAACACTTGAGTTTCTGAATCACAACATCAGGAATTTATTTCCTTTTTCGGCTCCTCAGAAAGTCGAGAACAATTCAGTGTTTGATCCAGATAATCTGGGGACAAAAGAAAAGACTCTTAAAAAACAAAGACTTTGAATCAGAAAAGGTAAAAGACTCTTGGATGGAAAAGTTATGAAGAAAGAAAACATCCTCTTCTGTGTTTCTTGTTCAAATTATTTTTGTTATTTCCAGTTATGTGACCTAAACAGTGATGAAGGCAGCCAGGTGAATGATGAGGCGCTTGTGGGTGGGTCCAGTCGCTCTAAAGTGCGTCTGATGGCCAATCAGCTGCAGGCAAAGCTGGAAGAGAGCTCGACTTCCTGTAGGACTTCTTCTGCTGCTGCTGCAGCGATACGTCAACAGGTGAGATCAGTACATCCTACACACACAGGTGATTCATTATGTCACAGGTTATTTACTGACTGATTGATTGATTGATTGATTGATTGATTGATTGATTGATTAGTATATTGAACAGGGTCAGTGCATATTAATATACATACAGAATAATAATGAGAAAAGATTGTTTAAATATTTAATTAGTTAATAAACGCACTGAGTGTGACTCCATGTGTTGACCAGCAGGGTGTGCCAGTCTTGAGCCTCCCATCCCCTCAACAGTCTCTAGACTATCCCCCAGCTGCAGCTCCAATTCAGACGTCCTCATGGAGACCGGTAACTACTGCTAGCTAGTAGAGGAAGGTAGCGGGCAGTAGAGACCACTTGAGACCAGTTTAGATAGATAAACTGTTGGTCTCACAGCAGAAAACAGCATGTAGTTTTACAATAACATCAAAAACATTCTTTATACTTTAGACCAATTATTATCATGACTGTAGAACGGCAGTGCAGTAAAAGTACAAAGTAACATAAAATACTGCAGTAAAAGTATTTATACTGTTGTGTTTTGTCCTCCTGTTTGTCTGGAAATTACTCCATCAGAGAAAACGAACTCTTCAACAGGAACAGATGAGTTTTCGATTCAAAGAGAAGATCAAGTCTCAGTCTCTCCTCAGCGGCGAGGAGCAGGTACAAAGCTGCAGCGCATTCTTGGTATCTGTGGTAGTTTGTAATGTTTCTGGATGTGACCTAGACTCACTGAGAGCAGACAGCTCCAACAGATCTGACAGAACATTAGAGCTCACATTCGAACCACTGAACTGATGCTCATCCTTGTTTCCTGTCGCTTAAAGCGTCCTTGTTTGTTTAGGTTTAAATTTTCCTTGTTTCCTCAGGCTTCAGTCGTCCTTGTGTCCTCAGGTTTCAGTTGTCCTTGTTTCCTTAGGGTTCAACTGTCCTTGTAATCCTTTTGTCCTTAGCCCTGCAGACATCCTTGTGCTCTCAGGCTTCAGTCATCCTTGTGTCCTCATACTTCATTGGTCCTTGCGTCCTCATACTTAAGTCATCCTTGTGTCCTCAGGCTTCAGTTTTCCTTGTGTCCTGGTCCTGCAGTCGCCCTTGTATCCTCAGGCTTCAGTCATCCTTGTGTCTTCATACGTCAGTCATTGTGTCCTGGTCCTGCAGTCGCCCTTGTGTCCTCAGGCTTCAGTCATCCTTGTGTCCTCAGGCTTCAGTCATCCTTGTGTCCTCAGGCTTCAGTCATCCTTGTGTCCTCATACATCAGTCATCGTGTCCTGGGCCTGCAGTCACACTTGTGTCCTTATACTTCAGTCGCCCTTGTGTCCTCGGGCTTCAGTCATCCTTGTATCCTCGGGCTTCAGTCATCCTTGTGTCCTCATACGTCAGTCATCCTTGTGTCCTCATACGTCAGTCATCCTTGTGTCCTAGTCCTGCAGTCGCCCTTGTATCCTCAGGCTTCATTTGTCCTTGTGTCCTCAGGCTTCAGTCATCCTTGTGTCCTCATACGTCAGTCATTGTGTCCTGGGCCTGTAGTCACACTTTTGTCCTCATACTTCAGTCATCCTTGTGTCCTCAGGTTTCATTTGTCCTTGTGTCCTCAGGCTTCAGTCATCCTTGTGTCCTCATACGTCAGTCATCCTTGTGTCCTCATACGTCAGTCATCCTTGTGTCCTCATACGTCAGTCATCCTTGTGTCCTCATACGTCAGTCATTGTGTCCTGGGCCTGTAGTCACACTTTTGTCCTCATACTTCAGTCATCCTTGTGTCCTCAGGCTTCAGTCATCCTTGTGTCCTCAAGCTTCAGTCATCCTTGTGTCCTCAGGCTTCAGTCATCCTTGTGTCCTCAGGCTTAAGTCGTCCTTGTGTCCTTATACTTCAGTTGCCCTTGTGTCCTCGGGCTTCAGTCATCCTTGTATCCTCAGGCTTCAGTCGTCTTTGTGTCCTAAAACTTCATTTATCTTTGTGTCCTGGGCCTGCAGTCACCCTTGTGTCCTCATACTTCAGTCATCCTTGTGTCCTCATACGTCAGTCATCCTTGTGTCCTCATACTTCAGTCACCCTTGTGTCCTCATACGTCAGTCACCCTTGTGTCCTCATACTTCAGTCACCCTTGTGTCCTCATACTTCAGTCATCCTTGTGTCCTCATACGTCAGTCACCCTTGTGTCCTCATACTTCAGTCACCCTTGTGTCCTCATACTTCAGTCATCCTTGTGTCCTCAGGCTTCAATCATCCTTGTGTCCTAGTCCTGCAGTCGCCCTTGTATCCTCAGGCTTCATTTGTCCTTGTGTCCTCAGGCTTCAGTCATCCTTGTGTCCTCAGGCTTCAGTCGTCCTTGTGTCCTCAGGCTTCAGTCGTCCTTGTGTCCTCAGGCTTCAGCCGTCCTTGTGTCCTCAGGCTTCAGCCATCCTTGTGTCCGCATACTTCAGTCACCCTTGTGTCCTCATACTTCAGTCATCTTTGTGTCCTGGGCCTGCAGTCACTCTTGTGTCCTCATATTTCAGTCATCTTTGTGTCCTCATACTTCAGTCACTCTTGTGTCCTCATACTTCAGTCATCTTTGTGTCCTGGGCCTGCAGTCATCTTTGTGTCCTGGGCCTGCAGTCACTCTTGTGTCCTCATATTTCAGTCATCTTTGTGTCCTGGGCCTGCAGTCACTCTTGTGTCCTCATACTTCAGTCACCCTTGTGTCCTCAGGCTAGAGTCGTCCTTGTATCCTCAGGCTACAGTCGTCCTTGTGTCTCAGGCTTAAGTCGTCCTTGTGTCCTTAGGCTTAATTTGTCCTTGTGTCCTCAGGCTTCAGTCATCCTTGTGTCCTGGGCCTACAGTCACCCTTGTGTCCTCAGGCTTCAGTCACCCTTGTGTCCTCAGGCTTCAGTCACCCTTGTGTCCTCAGGCTTCAGTCACCCTTGTGTCCTCAGGCTTCAGTCGTCCTTGTGTCCTCAGGCTTCAGCCATCCTTGTGTCCGCATACTTCAGTCACCCTTGTGTCCTCATACTTCAGTCATCTTTGTGTCCTGGGCCTGCAGTCACCCTTGTGTCCTCATATTTCAGTCATCCTTGTGTCCTCATACATCAGTCATCCTTGTGTCCTAGTCCTGCAGTCGCCCTTGTATCCTCAGGCTTCATTTGTCCTTGTGTCCTCAGGCTTCAGTCATCCTTGTGTCCTCATACGTCAGTCATCCTTGTGTCCTCATACGTCAGTCATCCTTGTGTCCTCATACGTCAGTCATCCTTGTGTCCTCATACGTCAGTCATTGTGTCCTGGGCCTGTAGTCACACTTTTGTCCTCATACTTCAGTCATCCTTGTGTCCTCAGGCTTAAGTCGTCCTTGTGTCCTTATACTTCAGTTGCCCTTGTGTCCTCGGGCTTCAGTCATCCTTGTGTCCTCAGGCTTCAGTCGTCTTTGTGTCCTCATACTTCATTTATCTTTGTGTCCTGGGCCTGCAGTCACCCTTGTGTCCTCAGGCTTCAATCATCCTTGTGTCCTAGTCCTGCAGTCGCCCTTGTATCCTCAGGCTTCAGTCATCCTTGTGTCCTCAGGCTTCAGTCATCCTTGTGTCCTCAGGCTTCAGTCATCCTTGTGTCCTCAGGCTTCAGTCACCCTTGTATCCTCAGGCTTCAGTCATCCTTGTGTCCTCAGGCTTCAGTCATCCTTGTGTCATGGGCCTGCAGTCACCCTTGTATCCTCAGGCTTCAGTCATCCTTGTGTCATGGGCCTGCAGTCACCCTTGTGTCCTCAGGCTTCAGTCACCCTTGTGTCCTCAGGCTTCAGCCGTCCTTGTGTCCTCAGGCTTCAGTCATCCTTGTGTCATGGGCCTGCAGTCACCCTTGTGTCCTCAGGCTTCAGTCACCCTTGTGTCCTCAGGCTTCAGCCGTCCTTGTGTCCTCAGGCTTCAGTCATCCTTGTGTCCTCAGGCTTCAGTCATCCTTGTGTCCTCAGGCTTCAGTCGTCCTTGTGTCCTCAGGCTTCAGCCATCCTTGTGTCCGCATACTTCAGTCACCCTTGTGTCCTCATACTTCAGTCATCTTTGTGTCCTGGGCCTGCAGTCACTCTTGTGTCCTCATACGTCAGTCATCCTTGTGTCCTGGGCCTACAGTCACCCTTGTGTCCTCAGGCTTCAGTTGTCCTTGTGCCCTGGGCCTGCAATCGTCCTTGTATCCTCAGGCTACAGTCGTCCTTGTGTCTCAGGCTTAAGTCGTCCTTTTGTCCTCAGGCTACAGTCGTCCTTGTGTCCTTAGGCTTAATTCGTCCTTGTGTTGTCAGGCATCAGTCTGCCTTGTGTCCTCAGGCTTCAGTCATCCTTGTGTCCTGGGCCTACAGTCACCCTTGTGTCCTCAGGCTTCAGTCACCCTTGTGTCCTCAGGCTTCAGTCGTCCTTTTGTCCTCAGGCTACAGTCGTCCTTGTGTCCTTAGGCTTTATTCGTCCTTGCGTCCACAGGCTTAAGTTGTCCTTGTGTCCTCAGGCTTCAGTCGTCCTTGTGTCCTCAAGCTTAATTCGTCCTTGTGTCCTTAGGCTTCAGTCATCCTTGTGTCCTGGGCCTGCAGTCGTCCTTGTGTCCTCAGGCTTCATTTGTCCTTGTTTCCTTGTTCTTTACTTGTCCTTATTTCCTAAGGCTGCAGTTGTTCTTTCTTACTGATGTTTCAGCAGCTGCAGATGTTCAGTCAGTGTATTGGTGAAGCTCTGCAGGGCAGTTGGTTCATATGATCAATTTGCAGATCAAACAGTTTGTCCTCTCTGTGAATCACATGAATATTTTTTGTTGAAGACAGAAGCTCTGACTGGAGATCAGCCTGAAGCTCTAACAATTTGAAGCTGTATTGTGTTTACTGACTGAGCAGCTGGACTTTCCAGTCTGTCCTCTGTTACAGACAAAGTTTATTTTCATCTGTGAATCAGATTTTATTCCAGTTCAGCTCCAACTGCTGGTTTGGTTTCACATCAACCTACAGAGATTGACCAGACTTTGAATCAGATTCACAGCTGTTGAAAGTCTCTGTATACAGTTTCTATTAATAAAGTTTATTTGATCTGTCTGTCTGTCTGTCGTGTCTGCAGATGTACACTGGTGGAGTGAGCTCATTGGCTGAGCAGATAACCAATCGGATTCAGAGACAGGAGGAAGTGAGCTCTGTAAAAATGTAATCTGTTCAGTTTGTAAAGATTAGGACTGTCTCTCTCAGTGCCTGTCTGTCTCTGTACCGGTCTGTCTGATCGGTACCTGTCTGTCTCTGTACCAACTGTCTGATCGGTACCTGTCTGTCTCTCTACCGGTCTGTCTGATCGGTACCTGTCTGTCTCTCTACCGGTCTGTCTGATCAGTACCTGTCTGTCCCTTAGTCCTCAGGTCACTGTTTCTTCTGTAAGGACAGAGTGTATCTGATGGAGCGTCTCAGTGCGGAGGGTTTGTTCTTTCATCGCAGCTGTTTCCAGTGTTTCACCTGCAGCTCCTCCCTCAGACTGGCTGCCTACGCCTTCGACCATAACACAGGTCAGTTTTTCAACTTCATCATCATCATCGTATCCATCATCATCATCCTACATACATTTACAGTCCCGTCCTCTGAAGCAGGTTTGGCAGTTTGCTAGGTTAATTCTGGGTTTTCAGGACGATAAAAGTGATTCACTTCTTACCTGTGCTCGTAGTTGGTAACTGAACCTAATCTGCTCCGGATGCAGTTTTGTGCCTGATAACAGGTCAACCTGTATAAAAGCCCAGCCCACTGACCCATCACATGTCTTGTCAGAGCTGGGTGGGAGCAAGGGTGTTAGACACTTTGTGTTTGAGCCTTGATATGCTTTTCCTTTGTTATCTAAATTACAGCTGGTTACACTGAAATATTTGTGTTTCTTCCAAAGTTGATATTACCATCAGCTCAGTATGATCAGCTGATGAACCACAGATTCTTCATGTTGACCTGAGTCCTGTTCTATTGACTCTAATCATCAGTTAGTTACCTGTTAGTGACCTCAGTGTAAGTCTGACTGAAGAAGATTAATCTAATGTGAGACAACAGGAAACTGACCATGTTAAGGAGTTCAGCGATGAAACTATGACATGTGTCCTTTTAATCTTTCAAACTAAACAACCATCTGTAGTAAAACACATATAGCCTCCTATTGAACAGTAATTACTGCAAACACAGATGTAAAGACTTGTTGTGACATCTGACCTCTGAGCCGTCATGCTTTAATCCATTCTGTTCACCAGTGATTCTGTTTCTGATCAACTGATCACTCTGTCTGTAACAGAGGGTTCTTTAAGAGTGAACAGCCTGTCGTTTATAGAAGATCTTTGAACAGCCTGAGGACGATGAACTCATGACTGCAGAGTTACAGTCTGTCTCTGTTCATACGTTCACAACATAAAGCTGCTTTATGTTATAGCAAATCAATGACACACTTCAGACAGCTCCGAACCTCCATGTTACACCGCTATGACCTACATGTATGTATCACACACACACACACACACACACACACACACACACACACACACACACACACACACACACACACACACACACACACACACACAAAATGTATTATCAGATTCAAAAATTAAAGTAAAATTATTTAATACATTGAATTTACCCTGCATACTTTCATTATATAAACTGATTTAGTGGTGTAGTTATTTTAAGTCCTGCTGTTTGAAAAAGAAGTAGAAATGAAGTGGACATGATGTAGTCCGTCTACAAGTTCAGCTCTATTCAGTCGCCCAAATGTTCCAGTGTAACATTCTGATGTTCAATGTGAGAACTGATCAACAGTCGGGTAACTTTAATGTAAAAATCTGCACGAAGTCCGGTGGCGGTCGCAGCCGTGCAGCAGTAAAGTTCAGAGTGTCTTTATAAATGATGAGAAACAAACAGAGAATGATCTGTGTGTGAAATTACAGTCAGGCTGAGTTTACTCTGCAGGTTCACACAAAGATCAGATCACAGGTTAGAGAGTTTATACAGAGAAAGACAACTACATTAACACCCGCCACAAAAGAGAAGGCAGACTCTGCTGCTCCTGCATCAGCTGTCAAATCATCTGTCATCAGCCCATCAGAGAGATTTCACACTGATCACTGATGAGTGAGTGTGTGTGAGTGTGTGTGAGTGTGTGTGAGTGTGTGTGAGTGTGTGTGAGTGTGTGTGAGTGTGTGTGTGTGTGAGTGTGTGTGAGTGTGTGTGAGTGTGTGTGACCTCACAGAGCTCCTATTATTAGATGAAGCCTCTGAGCAGCCAATCAGAGTGCGGCGTCACACAAGCTCAGGGGCGGGAGTGTTTGAATATTGGTATAAAAACATAAAGTTCAGTCAGACGTCGGCCGAGACGATGAAGACGACAAACTGAGAAGTTTCACCCTCACACCTGCTCAACACACGGCTGTGGTTTGATGTGGAGTTTTTACAGTGTTGTTTTCATAGTGTTATGTTTCGTCCTGTGTGTGTGTGTGTCAGGGAGGTTTTACTGTCTGCAGCACTTTGACTTTCATCTGAACGGTCCGGCTGTGAGGAGGACGACGACCAACAGATCTTCACAACGAACGTCCACTGTAAGAAAACTGTAATAAAGTCTACCTGTTGTTTTACAGGAAGTTAAACAGAAGGTCTGGTAATAAACTGAAACTCAACACTTGATGTAAATGCAGAAAATGTTCATCAGTGTGTTTGGTCCTCCACAGGTGTCTCTAAGCTCCGCCCCCTCGCTCTCCTCAGCAGAATCTCTGCTCTCTGCCACTCGTCGTCGCTCCTCAGGTGAGCTCTCGTCCTTTCTCTGTTTCAGTTTTCTTCTTGTTCACACTGAGCATGCTCCTTAAACTGCGTCACTGTGGGCTTTAGTGTGTGTGTGTTTCTGTGTGTGTCTGTTTGTGTGTGCGGCTGTGTGGATGTGTGTGCAGTGGTTTCTGTGAAGACGGCGACGCCCGAGAGGATCGAGCTGGAAAACTACCGCCGCAGCTCGACCAAGGAGGCGGGGCTTCTGGAGGAGGGGGAGGATCCAGAGGAGGTCTCTGAGGAGACGCTGAATCGGTTTAACCTGGACCTAGACCTGAAACGGAACCACAAGTCCAGGTCTGAGTCTGCTCAGTACAGAGGGTCAATAGTGCCAGAAAATATCAAAATACATGAAACGTAAAGTAAATTAAAAAATTACAAAATTAATGACTCAACATGGAGAGAAGTCAGACATTTAAAAAAATACATTTAAAAATATAAAGTCAACAGTTTTACTTTCGTAAAATGACTTTCATGACTGTTATTGAGAAATGATGAACTTATTTAGTCAAAATCGAAACTTTAGAATCTAAATGTGTTTTTAAAGTGGAAATATAATTCTAAAAGTCAAAAGTCACAGTTTTTAAATTTAATGACAAGTTTGATGCAGTATTTAATCATCTTGAGTTTTGTTTGTGAGTTAAACAATATAATTGATCTATTTACTGTCATTGTTGGTCCTCCGTACATCTGTGACCTCACAGAGGAACAACCAGAGCTTCAGTGTGTCTGTGTCTGTTTTTAGTTCGGAGTCAGAGAGGGAGGAAGAGGAGGAAGTCCGAGCCTCATGGAGGGAAACTCTGCAGCTCCACCTGAGAGACAAGGAGGAGGAGGAGGAGGGGGAGGAGGAGGTGGAGGTGGAGGAGGAGGAGCAGGAGGGCGACGACGACGACGACAGTGAGATGGAGTCCAGTGACGGTGAGTTGTTGAGCTCTGTCAGCTCTGTGATCTGAATCTGCTCGTTGTGTTTTTGTTGTGATGTTGTGATGTTGTGATGTTGTGTTGTTGTGTTGTTGTGTTGTTGTGATGTTGTGATGTGTTGTTGTGATGTTGTGATGTGATGTTGTGTTGTGTTGTTGTGTTGTTGTGATGTTGTGAGGTTGTGTTGTTGTGGTGTTGTGAGGTTGTGAGGTTGTGTTGTTGTGGTGTTGTGATGTTGTGTTGTGTTGTTGTGTTGTTGTGTTGTTGTGATGTTGTGTTGTTGTGTAGTTGTGTAGTTGTGATGTTGTGTTGTGATGTTGTGAGGTTGTGAGGTTGTGTTGTTGTGATGTTGTGTTGTTGTGGTGTTATGTTGTTGTGATGTTGTGTTGTGATGTTGTGTTGTTGTGTTGTTGTGATGTTGTGATGTTGTGTTGGGATGTTGTGATGTTGTGTTGTTGTGATGTTGTGTTGTTGTGATGTTGTGTTGGGATGTTGTGATGTTGTGTTGTGATGTTGTGATGTTGTGTTGTGATGTTGTGTTGTTATGACTTTGTGTTGTGATGTGATGTTGTGTTGTTATGTTGTGTTGTTATGTTGTGATGTTGTGTTGTGTTGTTGTGTTGTGATGTTGTGTTGTTGTGATGTTGTGGTGTTGTGTTGTGATGTTGTGACGTTGTGATGTTGTGGTGTTGTGTTGTGATGTTGTGACGTTGTGTTGTTGTGATGTTGTGTTGTTGTGATGTTGTGATGTTGTGATGTTGTGTTGTTGTGTTGTGATGTTGTGTTGTTGTGTTGTGATGTTGTGTTGTTGTGATGTTGTGTTGTTGTGTTGTGACGTTGTGACGTTGTGAGGTTGTGTTGTTGTGTAGTTGTGATTTTGTGTTGTGTTGTTGTGATGTTGTGATGTTGTGTTGTGATGTTGTGTTGTTGTGTTGTTGTGATGATGTGTTGTTGTTGTGTTGTGATGTTGTGATGTTGTGTTGTTGTGTTGTGATGTTGTGATGTTGTGTTGTTGTGTTGTGATGTTGTGATGTTGTGTTGTTGTGTTGTGATGTTGTGATGTTGTGTTGTTATGACTTTGTGTTGTGATGTTGTGTTGTGTTATGATGTTGTGATGTTGTGTTGTTGTGATGTTGTGTTGTTGTGATGTTGTGTTGTTGTGTTGTTGTTGTGATGTTGTGATGTTGTGTTGTGTTGTTGTGATGTTGTGTTGTTGTGGTGTTGTGGTGTTGTGAGGTTGTGATGTGATGTTGTGATGTTGTGGTGTTGTGTTGTTGTGATGTTGTGTTGTTGTGTTGTTGTTGTGATGTTGTGATGTTGTGTTGTGTTGTTGTGGTGTTGTGGTGTTGTGGTGTTGTGAGGTTGTGATGTGATGTTGTGATGTTGTGATGTTGTGGTGTTGTGTTGTTGTGATGTTGTGTTGTTGTGTTGTTGGGTTGTTCTGTTGTTGTGATGTTGTGTTGTTGTGATGTTGTGTTGTTGGGTTGTTCTGTTGTTGTGATGTTGTGTTGTTGGGTTGTTCTGTTGTTGTGATGTTGTGGTGTTGTGGTGTTGTGGTGTTGTGGTGTTGTGAGGTTGTGAGGTTGTGATGTGTTGTGTTGTTGTTGTGTTGTTGTGATGTTGTGGTGTTGTGAGGTTGTGATGTGATGTTGTGATGTTGTGGTGTTGTGTTGTTGTGGTGTTGTGAGGTGATGTTTTTATGACATTGTGTTGTTGTGTTGTTGTGTTATGATGTTGTGATGTTGTGATGTTGTGTTGTTGTGATGTGATGTTGTGTTGTTGTGTTGTTGTGTTATGATGTTGTGATGTTGTGTTGTTGTGTTGTTGTGATGTTGTGTTGTGTGTCCCCCTGCTGGTAGAGGGGGAGTACAGCCCCTGGGACACAGAGCGTCGGTCGGGTCTGTGGCTCATGATAGAGGAGGAGACAGGTAGAATCAAACCAACCAAACCTCATTCATAAAAACATGAATTTAGATCTTCATTAAACAACACATTGATTATTTCAACAGCTCCTGATCTGAGGGGTGTACTAAGAAGCAAGATTAGAGCCTCAGCCGGATCTGTTGAGCATACACCCAGGGTTTTCAGTGTCACAAAGCTGGCTCTCTTAACCTGGCTAAATCACTATGGTAACATACTCTGCAAAGCTAACCTGGTCGGGAGCAGGTTATGTTCAGAGTTTGGGCTTAAGATTGGCTGTAAAGCGCCGCCCTTTCATCAATAATGTCCTGATGATGTTCTACGCGGGTAATATAGATCCTCAACTGAGGTTATATGTATATGGAAACGTTTGGAACGTTACGTTCTGCATGTAAGGACACAGAACGAAGTGGTGCAGGTACAGTAGGACGTACTGTATGTATCACATCATGGAGCCCATGCATTCAGTTAGTGATGAATATGACCCCACCTCCAGTTTTGGGTTACATTCCAGCAGATCATCCAAACAGTAAAAGAACATTGAAGACACAGCATCTAAGGACACTGGAACACATCCGTTTTACACGGCATTTTGCAGCTAAAACACAGATAATAAAATTGATCAGTCTGTAGATATTTATCACAGATTAAATCAATTAAATTAATTAATTTGAATTCTATTCTAATTAAAGTTTTTTCCACGCATTTTTCATGAAGTGAAAGTATCCGACCTAACAGCAGTTCCTGACCATACTCCTGAAATCATGTGAATCATTGTTACAGTTAGAGTCGTACCGTGTGTAGTTGTTACATCAGAAATAATCGGGAGGCACTGAGAGCATTTCATGAGGTAAAATAAAAACATTAATTTGCATATTAAAAGATACATCTCTGCAGCATTCCTCTTTCATTTTTGCAGCTGCAGTTTTTTTATCATAATCATTTTTTATATATTCATCACAGCTTCTCATTTAAACAGTCTGACTGAAGCAGCTCGCCTCTTTTTGTGTGGAAGGAGCTTCAAATGGCGCCTAAAATGTCCCTTTTTCTGTGAGCGCGCACAGAGCCTAGAGCAGAAAGCCTGAGTTAATGCAAGGTATGAGCAAGGTAACCCAAATAAAGCCTGGGTATGTTGAACTTGCTTCGTAGTACAGCCCTCTGCTGTTTATATTAAAGTTTGTTTCTGACACGCACACTAACTGTGTCCCAATCCAGGGGCTGCAGCCTTCGAGGTGGTATTTGAAGGCCAATTGCATCACAGCGTCGCGTCAAAGGCTGTCCCAATCCAATCATCAAAATCAGAATCAAGTTTGTAGTAGGTCCACACATACAAGGAATTTGTTTTGGTGGTTTTGGTGCAACAATTAACACAGAACAGAATAAAAATAAGTAAAAGACTTGCATAGAATAAGTAAAAACAACAGGCAATAAGAATAAAAATATAAAAAGCAATACGTATAATATATATAGATATATAGATATTAGTGAGAACAAAAGCTTACAGTATAAAGTTAAAGTTAAAAATAAAAATAGTGCGGTGTACAGACAATATAAGAGTCCAGTGTGTGTTAATGTAACGCATAGAGTCTGACTTAGAGTCTTAAACATTCGTTAAGTGTTGAGTGACTGAGGGGCTGGATGAGAGTCCATGTCCCGTGGGGGGGTGGGGTTGGGGGGGTCGGGGCCTTGGTGACGAGGCTGGCAGCAGAGGGGAAGAAACTGTTCCTGTGTTGGGAGGTTTTGATCCTGATGGAGCGCAGCCTCTTGCCAGAGGGGAGGGTCTCAACCAGACTGTGACCTGGGTGAGAGGCGTCGGCCACGATCTTACCTGCACGCCTCAGGGTCCTGGAGGTGTACAGGTCCTGGAGAGATGGCAGAGTGCAGCCAATCACCCTCTCTGCAGAGCGGATGATACGCTGCAGCCTGCCCTTGTCCCCAGCAGTGGCAGAGACGTGTTTCCCCAGCTTCTAGTGCTGCCTCCTGTCGGACAGGAAGTCTGTGATCCACCTGCAGGTGGAGTCGGGCACGTTCAGCTGGGAGAGCTTGTCCTGAAGCAGAGCCGGGATGATCGTGTTGAAGGCAGAGCTGAAATCCCAAAACAGGCTCCTTCAATGCGTCTTCTGTTTCCCGGGAAGGATACACCCAATGGATCCTTTGCAGCCCAACGTATCCCATGATGCATTGGACTTTTTTTTTAAGATTATTTTTTGGGCTTTTTGCCTTTCATTGATGGGACAGCTGAAGATGGACAGGAAATGTTAGGAGGAGAAAGAGTTGGGGATGACATGCACCAAATGATCGGCAGACCAGGAGTTGAACCTCCAGCGACGAGGACTGTAGCCTCTGTACGTGGTGCGCCTGCTCTACCGACTGAGCTAAACCAGCACCCCATACATTGGACCTTTTAAGGTCTTTTCAGACGGGGCCAACACTCCACCTGCGTACCTGGTAGGATTGCGGGGTCTCACTGCGCTCCTCATGTGAATAGCCAGGCAGACAAACTGCTCTAGTCTTTAATGCCAACCACAGACTTGTTGATAGCTAAAGCTAGCTAGCTAGCGTAACATATGGCCTGGCTTAAGTTAAAACTACGATGCATTACCTGATATCCAGTCTTATGCTGTTGCTCTGCCATGTAAAAACTCTCCTGTTAATGTCCCGGTAATGGTTTAAAAAGTGGTTATATAACTCTGGAAACTCACACACAGCAAGGATCAGTCTCTCATCCATCAGGTTTGTGGCTACTACTTCACAACGCATAGAAAAAAGTTCAAGAACTTTCACCTCTGGCAACGGGCGAGTGTGTGCGTGAGACAAGCACGACCGCGACAGTTTCGCGCCCACCTGTCGCTCCGCCTGTCAGATTGCCCGCGCCTCCCTTACTGACCACTTGCCTCTCATTGAAAATGAATGACTAGGCGCGTCAATCGGCCCCCGTCTGAAAACGCCTTTATGCAGCCGAAAGAATAAACATTTAAATGTTTACGTTTTTGGTTTCAACTCAATCGAATAGCTAGCTTTACATATTTGACAAAAACAAAAGGCCCCTTGAAATAAATTATCTTTAATATATGAGGTTATGTTACGTGACGTTGTTATGCTAGCTAGTTAGCCTGCTAGCTACCTGTTGCTAGGCGACAGGAGCGGCGTTTGGTGACGCAGGGGTAAAGGCGGGAACCGCTGGTGACACAAACAGGAAATCCTCCATAGACCAGAGCGTCTCATTTCAGTTCGACATTAACGTCTACGCTGGCTACGGATGGAGCATCCTGGATTGGGACACACCAACTGTGTTACATGCTGGAGGGGTTGAGTTAGTACATTATCCAGGTGCATTATGGGAAATGTAGGATTTTGGACTAATAGCCACAACATAAACACCTAAAATACATTTTTTATTGTTATGATGATCTTCATTTTTATTGATTTGTTTTTTGGTTCTTTTTTGCTTTTGCCCCTCCCCCCTTTTTGTCCCTCCCCCTTTAGAGGAGGAGTTTTCTCCTCTCCTCTTTTCAGAAGCAGGAAGTGACATCACACACTGTGACATACCTGTGGAGCCTGACTCCACCTCCAGCCCTTTGTCCTTCATATCCTCCTCCTCACCTCCCTCTGGGCCCCGCCCCCCTGCCTACACGCCCTCCACAGCATCCTTCGTAACTTTGCCTGACTCCACCCAAAATGAGGACAGGGACACAGCCCCGCCCACACTGATCACACCTGTAGTCGTCATGGAAACAGCTGCTCTCAGACAAGCCCCCTGGCATCAGGCTGGAAGGCGGGGCTCATTTGATGACAGCCCAAAAATGCCACAGAAAAAGCCCCTCCTCCTGCATGACAAAGGGGTGGAGCCAGATGAAGAGGGAGCGGAGTCTGAGAGGGCAAGGAGGAGGAGACATAGAGGAGCCCAAAGCCTCCCCCCTTACCTTCTCCCACCTTTGCAGGCGGGGGGCGGGGCTCTCCTCCTCCAGCTGAAGGGCCTCAGAGTGGCTCCGCCCCTCGGACACATGGATGTGGAAGGAGGTGGGTCCAGGTCCCTTTGGAGGGCAGTGTTCTCTGGAAACAGGAAGGAGAGGAAGAAGAAGAGGGGCGGGACTTTACCTGCAGAGAGGCTGAAGAACGACACAACCAATCAGAGGAGAGCCACAGGTGATGATGTCATAAAGTCACACGTGTAAGCAGGGTAAGGTCACTGTGATGATGTCATTACTGTACTTCCTGTGTGTTCAGGTGTGACAGGAGGTCTGACAGAAGAGTCGGATCTGGACTCATCCGTTCAGCTGCAGAGGTGTTCACTGACACCGAGAAACAACGTAAGACTCACACACACATCATCAGTGACATCATTAACAGTGACATCATCAACAGTGACAATGACCATAACTGACTAAATGAACATCATGCTGTATTGAAGAAGCCTTGAAACAAGAGGTCGAGACCATGTCTATTTGTTGTAGTTGAACAGAAGATTTCTGTCGTGTCTTTATTCAATTACATAAAATGAGTTAATATTTGCTGTGAGCCTGGTGATCCTGAGCTGTGACATAGAGTCTTATGATCACATGACCTGGAGGCAACGGGTACGGGTTGAATGATAGCGGTTCAAGACTCAAACCCTGAGGCACTCCACAGGATCCCATGTTTAGTATGATCAGAGTTCTCTCCTTCAGGATGTGGACCAGCAGTCCCAGTCAGTGTAATCTTCAGTCTTAGTACTGAGTGGAGGGATCAGACTAATATCTGAATTTAAGTCTAAAAGTGTGAGTCATTGTTGAACCCGCCTGCAGAGGCCCACACACTGACGGTCCTTTTCCGATGTTTGAAGCTGCGTTTGGAGCTGTTCGACCTCACGGCTGAGATCCAGAGAGTCACAATCAAGGAGGAGGAGAACCAGGAGGTATCAGCTGTGATACATTCAGGGAACTCTTTTCTGTAGGAAATCTGTGCTTTAGGTTGTCGTGGTGATTTAGGGTCTGTGACTGTAGCTGAGAGTTTTATATGTTATTACCTGAAATGTTCTTCAATGTTTTAGTTTGATTTGACTTTCAATCAAGAACTGCAGCCTTGACTTTAATGAACTTGGACTTGACACTCTACTTGAGCCTCTTTAAGTCTTTCCACTGCTCTTGACTGATTTGAGACTCAACTTTAACTCTGTTAATCGGCCTGTCTACATTCACTGAAGCTACGAGTTTGTCAACTTGGACTTGTATCAACTAACTGGAAACATGTTAGTCTAAACTGACTTCAGATTTGTAGGTAGGGACGTGCGCTTTAACCGGTTAATGGTTAACTGACCGCTAAGAATTTAAACCGGTTAATACTACCAGTTAAGTGGTTAAATAAAATGTTTTTGTCTTTTTTTAATAAACATATATTTTTGGGAAAACATGTTCTGTTGTCGTGAGCTGAGCTGAGCCTGAGAGCAAAATGAGACCAGCAGTTAAACAGTTAAAGCTTTGTCGCATGTCTCTGCTCCTGGGACGTCACGGAACGTCTGAGCGGGTACTCTCCGCGGCGCGTGTCACAGTCGACAGACTGTGCTACAGACTAACCCCACAGCATGTCACATGATGCTCTTTCATCAAAACCAGCAGACAAACTGTCCTACATAATAAGGCCTGCCGTAGGCCTTTTTAATTGAAGTGTCCACAGCCTGTCGTTAACGTGGAAACATGTACGCACGAGGCACAGCAGGGAACTCATGAACTAAAGCTCCCGACGGGCCGTCGGGTCCGGACAGGATCTCGTGTTCTGTGTCTGACCATCAAAGAAAGGTCGGCTGTGAATGTTTGTTTACTTCTTGTTGCTGCTGGATCACACGGCTGTGTTATCGCGTGCGTAGAATGGAGACTGGACAGTGTATTAATATCTGTGGGCACGATTGTTGGTGCCACAGGTAGTAATAATAAATTGACCTCTTAGTTGCACGTGTGTGCGTGTTCATGTGTGTTTGTTTCTGCGAGTATGAGAGAGAGCGTGCATCAGAATGCGCGAGCATGATGGAGAGCTTGTTGTCGGTCTCTGGCTGTTCGTTCCAAAGAAACTTTTATCACGTCCAAAAAGAACATTTGAGTCTCGTCGGTTCACCGGTCAAAAAAGCGATTCCAGATGCACCTCCCTCGTCCCAAGTGACTGCAAGTTTTTCTGAACAGACTTGAGGCTTGTTTCAACAATTTGAGAGTTGACCTAGACTTACCCCGGCTTTCTCTTGACTGACTTTTCAAACCACAGAATGTTTAAACCTCTAACCTCAGTGTATGTTGAGACCTGAAGTTTTTGAATGAACCTTTAAAGTCTCACCTGACTTCTTATATCCTTCATGTCTCTCAGCCTGCCTATGTTCCTCACGCTCTGGCTTTTAAACGAGCGTACGCCATCAAGGTACAATCACGAGTCATCATGTGACCATGTGATCAGGGCTCTGGTTCGTGGTGGTTCTAAGATCTACAGTCCAGACTCTGTCAGTCTCTCTGTAACGTATCAACACTGTTGTTGTTTCAGAAACGCTCTAAGAAGGACTCGTCCCGCCTTCAGGACTCTGATGGACGCTCCTCGTGCCCCACCGAGGTGGTGGGGGTCCTAGTCCAGCCCAAGGAGCTGTCCAGTCTGAGTGTGAAGGAGACCTTGTTCCAGAGGGGACCGGAGGAGGAAGACGAAGACCTGGATACCAAAATCACCCGACGAGTTCAGAGAGCTGCGAGAAGGAAGGCCAAACAGGAACAGCTAAAGAGACTCCACAAAGCTCAGGTGAGACCAGGTGCAGGGCTAAACACACACAAGACAGGTGTGCTAATAAAGACAGGTGAGACAGCCCTTCTATATATCTCTTAGATGATCCAGAGGCAGCTGCAGCAGGTGGAGGAGAAGCAGAGACAGCTGGAGGAGAGAGGAGTGATGGTGGAGAAAGCTCTGAGAGGAGAAGCAGGTGACGACACACACACACACACACACACACACAATATAAATATAAGTAAATAAAGTATGTATACATACACAATGTGTATATGTCTGTAGACACACATTAACAGACACAGTTGTATGAAATGTTATTAACAAAGTAAAGTAACATGAATCCAGACTGTGTAGCTGGAGCTCCTCAGGGCTCCTCACTGGGCTGCTGCTTCATCTGTGTCAGTTACACTGAGCTGTGTTCAACCTGTCAGATTACTGGGGAGACAACGACACCGGCCCAGACGTCGAGCTTCACCTGGAAGGTGAGTTCAGTACTGCAGTGTCCTGTAGCATTCTGAAATATAGCATACTTTTCCACACTATTGTATAACACTGTACTGTGTGTAGTCCGGCCCACCAGTCCGTCTCTGTCCCTGCAGGACTGGGTAAACTGGATAATCCGGCTCTGATGCAGCAGTGGTTCCAACTGGTCCAGCAGAAGAACTCTCTGCTCAGATACGAGTCTGAACTCATGATATTGTGAGTATCAGAAGCAGGTCTACCAGAACCGCAGAGCAGGTTCCATGTCCAGGTGTATCAGAACCTCCTGGATGTGGTTTATATGACAGGTCCAGGTGTATCAGAACCTCCTGGATGTGGTTTATATGACAGGTCCAGGTGTATCAGAACCTCCTGGATGTGGTTTATATGACAGGTCCAGGTGTATCAGAACCTCCTGGATGTGGTTTATATGACAGGTCCAGGTGAATCAGAACCTCCTGGATGTAGTTTATATGACAGGTCCAGGATGGATCAGGTCCAGTCTCTTTTTGTTTCAGTGCTCGGGAGTTGGAGTTGGAGGACCGTCAGAGTCGCCTGCAGCAGGAGCTCAGAGAGAGGATGGCCGTGGACGGTAAACAATCACTCTGATCAATAAACACGGTTTGATTTCTGATTTCAATCATTGAATTACAACAAGGAAAATATAAAAAGAAGATTTACCGAGATCTTAGAAATTGGAGTTAATCCAGCAGAAGATCACAGATGTTCACTTTTCAAACTGCACGGAGTTTAGTTTGGATGTTAACTTTATTTTCAACACGTCCCTCTCTCTCTGTCTCTACCTGTCTCTCCTCAGACCACCTGAAGGAGGCGTGTGAGCTGGTGGAGGAGCGTCTGATCCTGGAGGAGATGTTGGAGGTGGTGGAGCAGAGAGACTCTCTAGTGTCCCTGCTGGAGGAGCAGAGACTGCAGGAACGACAGGAGGACCAGAACCTGGAGGAGCTCATGATGACTCGGGGACTCGGACTGAGCTGGCCCTGAACCTGTCAGCAGTCATGTCACCACCAGCCTGACTTATTGTTCAAAGGTTAAAACCATTAAAGTGACTGAGGCTGTAAGAAAACCAGACAAACATGGACCTGATCTGAGATGGACCACAACCTGACCCAGAGTCACTCAGACCTCAGAACCTGTCTAATCCAGTCTGACTTCTGACCCAGTAACGGAGGAGATGGAGTGCAGAGAGTGAGCGCTTCAGTCCTCCTCCTTTTTCTCCTTCTTCCTCTAAAATGAATCCTCTCGATACCCGGGCACATAGTGAAGCTCTTATTTTGCTAACAGAGCTATCTGTGAGTTAGCATGTTAGCTAGCTTGTTTCAAATGGTTTAATAAGTGAACTTTTTTATGATGACTGACCTCAGGCCTTTAAACTCTGAGGAGCTTCATTTAAACAGGATATTAGCTCAAATGCTAAGCTAGATCCCTAGATTCGTTTCTGTTCGATCATGTTTCTGGTCTTCTGTGATCCAGCAGCAGACTCATCAGTAGCTCAAACCCTCTTAACATCTAAAAGCAATTTAAACTACGTTTTAATTATCCAACATGATTTTTTCAGCAGGTCTGACGGCCAGCAGGCCGCCCTGCCAACACGACTGTACGTTCAGTTAGTGCTCCTGAAACTGCCGAGTTCATCTGTCATATGCTGGCTAGCTGGAAACGTGCTAGTGCTAACCAGCTACTATCGCCTAAAACATTTGCTAGCTTACTAACTGCAAGTTAGCGCTACACTAAACAGTCTTCACTACTTTAATGGTCAATTAGGCCTACTGAGTTTATCTTTGTGTAACTTGTTAGCTGAGTAACTAGCAGTGTGTGGTTCATATTTCTAACTTCATGTTCATAAAAGGTTCTCAAAGGTTCGGTTTTTATTATCAAGTTAATTTAAATAAAAATGTTCGACATTGTGCCAAATGTCACAGATCAGCATGTATAGATTCAATCATCAAACTTCACCTGTCAGCCTTATCTCACCTGATCAAAGGATCTTTTATTAATGCTGGTGAACGAGTCATGTGACTGATCAGCTGGTTTAATGTAACTTTAATTATGAAACAACAAACAAATACTACAATCTAACTTTTTATCTTTAATAAATAATTTACTCCCAATGTTGGTTTGTCCTCAAATCTGTTCATACAAACATCTGAATGTTATTGTGCCACCATCAACGTCATCTTAGAAGTATGATGTCATCAGTAACAGGTGAGTGAAGGGAAATACAGCAGCTGATTGGTCGAACACAGTGAGATAAGATGGAACTTTATTAATCCTGAAGGAGCCAGATTGTTTCAATATTACGAAACAAAATAAAAGAACAAAACGAATTGAAATCTAAAAGATAAAGTGTGAAATGCAGAATCACAACAGTGTAAGTCATTCATAAAAGAAGCTGAGAGGAAGACGAGTCAACATTAACACATTAACATGGATATTCATTGAGAGTTATTTTATAACACTAAATTAAATAATACTCAGTTGTTCCGCTTTAATCACAAACACTGAAACTTTAGTTTGATCTTAATACTCACTTAGAGTTCAATGATGATACATTATCTTTTATTATTTATGTGATAAAGGTAGAGATCAAACGTTTTAAAAGTTTGAAGCTGCTGTTATGAAATGTACAGCCTCCTCCTTCATGTCTCTGTGATGTAACTTCCTGTTGGTTCATGGTGACAGTTGATGGTGAAACTGGTCAGTTGTTGATCCATCACACAGAGAGGAACATTGAACATGTTGAGGCTGTTTGAACCGTTTCTCCTCTGAACGTTAAGAATAATTAAATTACGTGCTGCCTCACTTACATCAAAACTTTAAACTTCATCAATCAAAGAATTCAAACCCTCAACAAACTGTTAATGGTTTATTCTCTGTGGTACATTTAAAAAAATACACACACAGGACTAAAGGGAACATAACAAACTTTATTTATAAAGTTTATAAAGGACAGAACAGACTTTAATTCTCAATTAATTTGTTGTTTCTTCTTTTCTGCCCTGAGATGAAACATTTCAACAAACTGATTCAAATAAACCAGATTAAAAACAGAAGAAAACAGTTGTGACTGATGTCACTGCGTGTATTAACACTGTGTGTATTGTTATTGGTCACAGACTGGTGCTGATGCTGGAATCCACCTTCAGGTCTTTGGCGACGAGTCCAGCGGTGACCGGGTGCATCGCCGCTCTGTGAGCCTTAAACACTCGAAGGGCTTCATCACGAAACTTTTCAAAGTTAAACACCTCCCTGAAGAAAGAAACACAGAGTCAGACAGGAAACACAAACATCTACGACAAACAGGAAACACAAACATCTACGACAAACAGGAAACACAAACATCTACGACAAACAGGAAACACAAACATCTATGACAAACAGGAAACGCAAACATCGACGACAAACAGGAAACGCAAACATCGACGACAAACAGGAAACACAAACATCGACGACAAACAGGAAACGCAAACATCGACGACAAACAGGAAACGCAAACATCGACTACAAACATCGACTACAAACAGGAAACACAAACATCGACGACAAACAGGAAAATGAAACAAACACAAACAGGAAACACAAACATCGACGACAAACAGGAAACGCAAACATCGACGACAAACAGGAAAATGAAACGAACACAAACAGGAAATAACAAACATCGACGACAAACAGGAAACACAAACATCGACGACAAACAGGAAAATGAAACAAACACAAACTGGAAACACCAATATTTATAAAAAAACTGATCAAACAGTTCCTATGGTGCAGGTGAGAATGAACACCTGAAGAGCGGTCGTGTGAACTTCATCCGGCCTTGCTCAGTCGCCATCTTCAGCGCCATGGGAACAGCCTCCTCCCACCTGGACCGAACAGACAACCTCAGCCACCTGGAGGGAGAATAGCGAATCAAAGGGAGGCTACAGAGAGGGGGAGGGGTTTAAATGGAAGATATGATGATGCCTCTCACCTGAAGCGGATCTCTGCATTCATGAAGGAGTTCAGGTCATAAACCTTCTGCATCCTCATCACGTGAGTCAGAGGAAGAGAGGCCTGAAACAGAGACAGGTGAGGAGTGATGTAAAGTAGCAGTAAAATGGGCTGAAGTGGGCTGAAGTGGGCTGAAGTGGGTTACCTCCTGAAGCAGGAGGGACAGGAACTCGATGAGCTGATGGGACGACAGGGTCTTCACATCGGACTCTTTGAAGCCGCTCAGGTCCTGGTCTTTAGCCTGGGGGGGGGGGGGGGCGGCAGAGGTCTGACTCTGAGCATGAAACACATGTAGAACCAGCTCTTTACCTTGAGCCTGGACTTACCTTGATCCACCTCTGGCTCAGAGCGATGCAGGCGTCGGCCAGCGTGGTGTCATACCTGAAACACATCAATGTAACATCAGAACAAACACATCTGGTCTACAGAGGGAGGGTGGACCTGGTGGGGGTCTGGCAGGATCTACTCACTGAGGTTTGACTGGAGGCATCCCAGGTGTAAACATCCAGGCATTCCAGTCCACCTTATTCAGGACGTCCACCTGAGAGACAAACACAGGTCAGAGTCACCTTCAGAACTCCTTTAGGTCCAGGACAAACTGGACTCTGAAGTCCTGATCCACCTCCTGACCGAGAAAAAAATCAAGAACTTTACAAACTGTCAAAGACTTGCTGCACCGCTGAGCCGATCTGAGCTTCTGGAGCAGAGAATCCCGCTCAGACAGCTGGTGGATCCTAACACTCATCATGGTACATGAATGCCCCATTCACACCACATGTCAGACCCAACCAGACAACCCATGAGGCAACACAGTACCAACTTGTCAGAATTTGTTCTCTGTAAACTCAGGTGAAGTTCCTCAGGTAAGTCTCACCTTGTCCTTGAAGTATGTGAACAGGTAATTCTTCCACTCGTCTGACGTGACGCTGCTGTACGCAAACAGCTGGATGTACGACTTCACAAAGCCCATGAACACCTCTGAGAGAGATACAGGTGAAAGCTTCACAACAGGAACTGCCTGTACCTGCAGTAATGTCTTGCTGATATATAAATATGGTACTTTATGACAGGCCTTTCCTGTGCTGATATCAAACAGGTGTTACCTGGCCCTCCCAGCAGCTCCTCCAGGTGATACAGAAGAGCGAAGCCTTTCTCATAGGGCACAGAGGAAAAGGCATCATCGGGGTCAACATCCTGCAGGCTGGGGACCAGGTTTGTTAAGGGGTTGTTGGCTCCAAAGGTGTTGACCTGAGTGATGTCACAGACAGGTGAGAAACACCAGAAGAAGAAACAAACAGTGCAAACCCTGAAACATATGGTTCAAAGTCAAACAGAATTTAAATATTAAATTTTTTTTAATTCAGGTCCAGGTCCTCACCGAGTCCTGCAGGTCCTTCCAGCCACCCATGGCTTTAAACTGTCTGAACTGTTCACCTTCCATACACCTGCCAATCATCCTCTCCAGGTAGACCGTGTGACCCTCGTTTAGCCTGAACATAGCCACAAAAAAACCTGCTTCTTTAGCCATCATAGTTTTTGTTTTCACAGAAACTTTACGTCTTTGTAAAATAAACTTCATGTTTTTATAAATTATAATGAGTTAATATTTATAATCAATAAAAAGTTCTCTGTTTGTTCACCAGAAGTGCTCCCAGGTCTGGTTGGTGACCAGGTTACCGGTCCAGCTGTGAGAGATCTCATGAGCAATCACCTGACAGGAAGAACCATGCATCAACACGTGAACATGTTTACACATAAATGAACATGTTTTAACAATATTTGTTTTTTACTCACGTTGGACAGTGATTTGTCTCCAGCCTGTAAAGAAAGAGACTCTCAGTGAAAAGCTGATCAGCCAAGGGATGTTGTTACACACGTTGCATACATTATACACATACATTTATACATAAAGATAGTAAATACATGCTACATAATACAAATTAGAGGTCGACCTATTTATCGTTTTGCTATTAACCGGCCCAATAGGACTTGTCACAAACTATTCTCCTTGGCGGATCTGGGCTCTGATAGCGGCCGATGGCTGTACAGCCTCAGGTGGGGACGTACATCACGTGCATCGCCCATTTGCATGGAGTCTCCACACACGTCATACAGGTAATGTGTACCTGGGATAATTTATACTTAAAGACCCCCTTCAGTGAAAATTCAGTGTTTGACCTTGTAAACATTTCCATGTGGTGTTTCTCGTGTGCTACAAGACACATCAGGGACAACAGCAGCATCATCTCCATGGCTGGGCCTGTCTGCTGTTAAGCTGCAGTGTACCAAGGACAGGCTGAACAACACGTGTTCAGATTGGCAGGTTTGAGACGTCCCATACCCGAGGAGCCAATCCTGTTAATGGACGGGGTGACGCTATGCATATCATTATGTGTAACCTATGGCAACCAATTTGGCGATGCGCGAGCCGGATGTAACCGTCATCGTAATGTTTGCAAACTCACTGCTGACTAGTAATTAACGTTGCTGCTAATTACTACATTTCAAGCTAGCTAAGTTTCAACAAGTTGCCAATAAACGATGGTCTCCGTCTTGTGTAGAGCTGATATTGTTGCGTTATATTCCAGACAGACAGGGAGGAAAATAAATCAATTAACTGTTACTTAAAATTACTGACCAATTTGGCGTTCTCTCTTCTCAATAATCCGACCGCGTAACGTCAACTGTCCATTCATGACATGAAAGCACACTTTTTATGACCCTCCTTACTCTGGTAATCTGTACAAACTAATGGTTTGTAAGAGTGGTATTTAAAAATGTAAAGGGATGAGCAGCATCTGGCCTGACATACGCCACGGAGCGCATCGCCATGGCAACAAATCCAACATATCTCCAGCGATGTAATGCAAATCACACTTCAGGACTCTCTCTCACTTTTTATCAGCAAATATTATTAGCAAAAAGTGCTTTATTAAAAACGGCGTTTGCATAAGGCTGCCGTAGGACTGAAGCACGTCACGACGTCAACACAAGCTGTCGTAAACAACAATGTGTAAGTGAAGTTCAAAAAAAGAGCGAGACTGACGCAGCGGCGATAAAGGGCTAATTCACTTTTTAAATAAGATTATTATGGAAACTTCTTTGATGCTACTTGAGTTGTGTATGCTGAATTATATAGTGTTTTTATTTTTTCTCTTCCAAATAAGCCAGAAAGCTTCCTTGATGAAAATCATTAGTTTGTACCTTAGCTTAAGGTTTTATTTAAGCAGCAACTTTAAGAAAACAACCGCAGTATCAATTTAAAGATTATTAATAAAGTGCAAGTTAAATCATTCATGTAGATTTTTGTTATTGGATATATAAAAGTACATTTTAAAAAATATATACACATATATGTATATATATATATACATATATGTGTGTATATATATATACATATATATACATATACATGTATGTATATATATACGTATATATACACATATATATATGAGTGAATGAATGTATGAATAACTGTTTGAGTTAATGCGTGTATAAATGTATGAATGTATGACTGAATTTATGAATATGTAACACATTCATTTATACATATGTACATCCATGTGCGTACAACATGCGTATATGTATATGTTTTTATGTATAGGTGTGTGTGTGTGTGTGTGTGTGTGTGTGTGCGTGTGTGCGTGTGCGTATCCGTGTGTGCGTGTGCGTGTGTGCGTGTGCGTGTGTGTGTGTGTATATATATACCAGCAGTGTAGGTGTGGCGAAGGTGAGACAGGGGTTCTCCATGCCTCCGTACGGGAACGATGGAGGAAGAACCAGGATGTCGTACTGACCCCAAACATACGGACCTGCCAGGTGTTCAGCTGTCTTCAACATGCTCTCCGTCTGATGATCACACAATACTGTTGTTAAACTACACACACACACACACACACACACACACACACACACACACACATTTATACACACACAATAAAGTCTGACACAGACTAAGATTTATACAAACATTTATACAGCAGTTAAAGTTAACAGAAACATTAGTTATTTCTAACCTACCTTTCTATCTAAAATCCTTGAACAAACAGCTGCATCTCGGTTCACGCTCACTTGTCTGACAATAAGCTATATGAACAATTCCAGTCTGGCTTCCGCCCCCTCCGTAGTACAGAAACAGCCCAGGTAATAATCACTAATGACCTCCTCATGGCAGATGACTCCGGACTGCTAACCAGTCTCATCCTCCTTGATCTGAGTGCAGCCATCGACACCATTTCTCAGAACATCCTCCTTGACAGACTAGCGTGCATTGGAAGCTCTGACATTCCCTTTGATTGATCTCTCTGGCCGCACTCATCCAACTCAAAACCTCCAAATCCCAGTCATTTCCAGTCACTACCGGTGTTCCCCAGGGTTCTGTCCTGGGGCCCCTTCTGTTTATCATCTACCTACTTCTACCTCTACCTCTTGGCCATACCTTCTGTAAACTTCACATCCATTTCCATTGCTATGCGGATGACACCCAGCTCTACTTGTCCACCAAACCAACCCCACTCTCCCATTCACCTCCCTCTCTGATTGCCTACAGGAAATAAAATCCTGGTTCTCCTGCAACTTTCTCAAACTAAACAGTGATAAAACCGACGTTCTCCTCATTGGCACCAAATCCTCCCTGACAAAATCTGACAGCTTTTCCCTTACCATTGACAACTCCTCAGTTTCTCCCTCCCCCTGGGTCTGGGTGTCATCCTCGACAGCACACACATTCCAAGCTCACATCAATAATGTCACTCTGTCTGCATACTTTCATCTACATAACATTAATCACCTCCACTCATCCCTCACACCCAGCAGCACCTCCATAGTTCACACCCTGGTAACATCCCGCACTGGTTACTGCAGTTCCCCTGACTTCGGTCTCCCTCTCAAGTCCCTCCATAAACTTCAACTGGTCCAAAACTCTGCCGCTCGCATCATCACCAGAACCCATCAATCACATCACTCGTGTCCTTCAGCAGCTTCATTGATTCTGCTCCTCACTTTTAAGGCCATCCATAACCTCGCTCCTCTGTATCTCTCTGAACTCCTGCACATCAGCACACCCACCCACACTCTCAGGTCTTCTTCCAGTCACCTCCCTGCACCCCTCGCCCGCCTGACCACCATGGGGTCTAGAGCCTTCAGCTGCTCTGCCCCCACCTCCGGAACTCTCTCCACCCCGACATCCGTAACATTGACTCTCTGTTATCAAATCCCAGCTCAAATCTTTTTCAACATGTTCAGTGTGATGCTCACACTAACCTCTGCACAAGGTGATTTATACACTGTAAACTTGTCTTGTTCATTTTGTTGATTTATTGTTGCGTTGTTTGTTGTTAACTCTGCCTTGTAAGGTGACCTTGAGTGTTTTGAAAGGCTACAAATAAAATGTATTCTTCTTTTTATTTTTAGTTATCAAATGGTATAGATTATACAGGTGTGTGTGTGTGTGTGTGTGTGTGTGTGTGTGTGTGTGTGTGTGACTCACCTCAGAGAACTCAAATGCCGCCTTATCCACGAACTCTCTCTCAGACCAGACTCTGGACCGCGGCCCGATCTCCCTGTTGCACAATCACAGCACAGAACACTGTTTACCTGCTGCAGGTGACATTATGCCATCATCAAAAGGTGAGACAGAATTTACCTGCTCTCCAGAGCTCCCACCACGATAGCAATCAGGTAAGAAGGCATGGGCACCTGTGGTCAAAGGTTAAAGGTCAGGGTGACATCAACAAACATGAACATTTACAACATGAACTCTTCTGTCAGGGTTACAGGTGTAACCACAGGTGTGTGATTTATGGAGGTTTGCTTCCGGAAATACTTTATAACTACTCTGACTTATAATGACGACAGGTAAATAAAGAGTAGAAGAACTGACCGGCTGTCTGAACCTGTACACCACCCGGCTGTGGTCCTGAGGATCCACTTCCTGTCCGTCTCTCATCGCACTCATCACAGCAACCAGGTCCTTAGGCACAGACACCTGACAGACAAAACACAGGTCACACCGCAGACACCTGACAGACAAAACACAGGTCACACCGCAGACACTTGACAGACAAAACACAGGTCACACCGCAGACACCTGACAGACAAAACACAGGTCACACCGCAGACACCTGACAGACAAAACACAGGTCACACCGCAGACACCTGACAGACAAAACACAGGTCACTCCGCAGACACCTGACAGACAAAACACAGGTCACTCCACAGACACCTGACAGACAAAACACAGGTCACACCGCAGACACCTGACAGACAAAACACAGGTCACACTGCAGACACCTGACAGACAAAACACAGGTCACACTGTACACACCTGACAGACAAAACACAGGTCACTCCGCAGACACCTGACAGACAAAACACAGGTCACACTGCAGACACCTGACAGACAAAACACAGGTCACACCGCAGACACCTGACAGAAAAAACACAGGTCACTCCGCAGACACCTGACAGACAAAACACAGGTCACACTGCAGACACCTGACAGACAAAACACAGGTCACACTGCAGACACCTGACAGACAAAACACAGGTCACACTGCAGACACCTGACAGACAAAACACAGGTCACACTGCAGACACCTGACAGACAAAACACAGGTCACACCGCAGACACCTCACAGACAAAACACAGGACACACTGCAGACACCTGACAGACAAAACACAGGTCACACCGCAGACACCTGACAGACAAAACACAGGTCACTCCGCAGACACCTGACAGACAAAACACAGGTCACACCGCAGACACCTCACAGACAAAACACAGGTCACACCGCAGACACCTCACAGACAAAACACAGGTCACTCCGCAGAAACCTCTATGTGTTACCCGGGCGTAGTAGGTGTGTTTGACGGACGGACTGTCCTGACAGGGAATCATACTCCTGCAGTGATGAGCCTGTAAGACGAAACACAGGGAAACACAGAAACACACACGGAGCTGATTTTTTAAAATGTTTTTAACTGAACTATTTTAACTGAAGGTGAAAATCTTCAGTTTAAAGTCTTCTTTTAATCAGAAAACTTTAGAACGTTTCTTTGACAGGTTTATAAACACCAAAGAGGAAGTGATGTCAGAGGAACAACAAACTGTTAAAACAAAAAAACCTTTGAAAACGATGTAAACAGGAACGAAGAAGAAAAAAGGAACAAACATTCAGGAACTTTACACAATTTAGATTACACAAAAACTTCACAACCACACAGCGATTGCTCTACAGGACACATGCACAATGTGTGTGTGTGTGTGTGTGTGTGTTTCTGTGGGCTCACCTGACACTGGCTGAACAGGTATGGCTGAGTCCTTCCAGCTGTCTGCTCAGGTGAGAGCCACTGCAGCGCAGACGCCGATGGAGACGTCTCATAGGTCACCTCCACGATCACATGCTGCCCTCTGATTGGTCCACAGCACAAACACATTAATACATTTTGTTTTGAAAAGACATCACCTGAAGACAGAGAACGAGAGGTCACCTGGAGAGGTCAAAGGGCAGGGTGATGTCCAGCGGCGTCCCCTTGAAGCTGTGTTTAGGGCCCATCGTAAAGCGAGCCGCCTGTCCATTAGCGCTCACAGAGATGATCTTCAGGTCTCTGGTGTCCAAAGTCTGCTCAGATAAAACGACACTTCTCTTAATGAGATTCTGACAGTGATGTTAGACCTGCTGAAGCAGCACCCGGGCACTGAGACCTACCTGCTGATAAACACTCACCTGTCACTCTCTGGACTCAGTCGAAAGACTTGCAGTCTCAAATCAGCATCTTACCAAAGTCCATGATAACAGAGCCCTGATAATTTCAGCCTGTCTTTAATACACACTCGCACACACCAATCTCCATTCAAAAATACAGATATTTACAGCTTAAACTGTTTATGGTCCTGTTAATAATAACAGGAATTTGACTGCCACCGGTTTAGCTCAGCGGTTAAATCGGTGACCACATACAGAGGCTACAGTCCTTGATGCAGCGGCCCGGGTTCAACTCCCGCCCTCTGCCCTTTGCCGCATGCCATCCCCATTCTCTTCCCCTGTTTCCAACACTACCCACTGTCCTCTCAATAAAGGCATGTAAGACTAAACAATCTGACCTCAGGTAAGCACACCAGTTCTAAGTCTTTAAGTCCAAACCCAGATAATAAAATAATTTAATTTTTTATAATTTTTTGTTGCATAAATGTTAAAAACTTGATCAAAGTTTTAAAATAAATCTTAACTTTAATAAACTGTTTAGCCCAATATATCCCCCAGATATCGGAGGTGGTTCATGCCAAACACCATTACAAAACTGAAATTTAAAAAGTCAGTGGCTAATAAATATTCATGGCCCTAATTTAAGCTCAAGTTAGAGACTGTTTAAATGAATGGCTGATCATTCAGCTGTGTAATAAAATCTAAACTCCTGGATAAATTCCTTAATATTTAAACTGGAAATTACAAATGATTTACGTTTCATATCACACGTGATGAACTGAATAAAGCAGACTTTAAGAGTGTACGATGTAAAGAGTAAGATGAGGCTGAGTCACATCTGAAGGACTTTAAAACTTAACAGAGAAATAACATTATTCTGGTGTTCTGATACATTCGACTGAATAGTGAAACTGAAACAAACCTAATCTGTTTTATAACAACTTTAAAACAATTAAGATTCGGTTACAATTTCTGGTTCACACCGGCGTTTGTCTTACAGTTCAGCCTTTAAGTCAAAGTCCAGGACACAGCCCCAACTACCTCCCAAAGTACGTCACACCAAACTCCATTCAAAAACACAGCAATTTAAAGTTTCTTTCCGTGACCAACAGATACAAAGCTCCGAAAACCCCGACATCTAGTAATTTGGAGGTGATTACACGTAACTGACACATGAAGAACTTGAATGTGCTGAATTAAATAGTGCTATCTGATGCATCTATAATAGATTCATCACATTATTGATTGATTAATGAAATCAGAGTTAATCGTTCATTTCTTTAAAACTTGCCATTTTGACGATTAAGTTCTTTTTGTTAAAGTAAACGTCTGGATTGTGCAGCAAGTCTCTGTCAGGAGACACATAACTGTGTTACAGAGTTCATACGCAGACCAGACTTCATGTTATTTTTTGTAGTGTTTTAATCGGAGTTAAGTTGTATTTCATGATCCCTTCAGGGACCATAAACACGGTATGAAATCCTAAGACTCAGCTCGTTAGCCCCCAGGCTAACACATAGCTGTACCGGAGTAGAGCACCGGGTCCGTTAACGTTACCAGAGCGGAGAACCGGTCCTCCAGAGCCTCCACGGTCAGCTCCACCTTGGCCCTGATGACGTGTCTGTCGAAGTCCAGGTGCAGGGACAGGTTTAGGTGTTTGGTGACGCACCTGGTGAAGGAGGAGAAGGAGCACGGATCTGAAGACATGATGATGGTCCAGTAACAACGGAGACACTGAACCGACAGTCTGACTGTCACCCGGCTGATCTACCGGAATACGCTTCATACACATCCGGCACCGGCCCTTTCAAAATAAAACACTGAACATAACTGAGGTGGGGCTGAGTATATATTTTTTATTTTTATAGCAGATTAAATTTCATTAAACTGATTATGACATAAAACAACTTTACATTAATCCGTTCTAGACACGTTCTAGAAAATACTATTGAAATAATACATTTATTAATTATTATATTTTGTGATACGTTTTTATGGGGCATTTTATACATATAATTACAATTAAATGTTTGTAATCATTTTGTCTTGTCAATAGATTTCTTTAGCACACACGTGATTATATACAATGAGAACAAATGATGTTACATGAATAAACTGTGTATCGAATTTCCCCTCTGGGCATTAGTGAAGTACTATCTTATCTTATCTTCATACTGTTTTTGTTCCAGGCTGCAGTACCGTCTCTCCTCCAGTAGGGGGCTCGAGAGCGCCCCTCCCGGCTCTCCTGTGGACTCTGTGCCTGTTTGTAAGTAGCGTGTGTCTGCAGAGCCGGAGGCTGCATGTTCAGGACCGCAATTCTGGGACCGCATTTCTAGGACCCTGGCTTCATTGGACAGCTAAAGATCGCATTTTATCAACAACGTAACTGACGACCGGAGTGTGAGTATTGAATGTTAATCAAATTCTTTGTTTAATGTCATAAAACAATTCTGTTGTCTTGAATTTGACAGTGAAATGAATGTTTTACTGTGATATGTTCAATATGATATGACTATATTTACTACTATGATTAGTCTGAAAGGCACTACATTCATCTGCTAGCTAATGATAGCTTGTTGGTGGGAAAGGGGTATTTGTTCGTTTAATGAAACCGAAGGGTTATTTTTGCAAGCCCAACTAAGTGATGACTTAATGACTATGAAAAATAATTTTAGCCTGTGCATTTAAATAAACTTAAAGAGGGTGAAAGCAACAGTCTGGCTGATGTGGGAAAAACATGTTTACGTTTTCATTAAAGCGTTTTTATTGTATTAATGTCTTACCATTTTAGTTAGGTTTAAATGTCCTCATAATTAAGCTGCTTACTGTCTGTTTACACCACAGCTAGTGTTACCAGACAGTTCATTTTGATTTTCTTTTGTAATGTTGGATGACACATTTTTCATTTTTAATAGGATTTATATCGGCCTGCAGGTCAACACCTTGTTATGTCATTTACTGTACAGCTTAACCTATATGAAGTGATTTTGTGGACACAAATTAACAATACAATCTTAATAAGCTATCTAACAATAAAAGTTCAATTAAGAACTAGTAATGTTTTTTTAAGTGTTACTGATATATAGCTTCAGATATCAATTATCAGAGGAAGAAACGTCATCTTTCAGCATTGATTATGTTGTCTGTTTACTCTTCTAGTGAAGTGGAGGAATTATGTAGGCAATTAAGGAAGGAAGGGAAACCATTAAACAGGTAGTGCTGTTACCTACTTCACAATTTGAACTTGGAATATTACTGGTTCTTGAAAAGTCAGACATCAATATTCACATTTGTTGGGGTGACAGACGAGAACACCTGTGACCACCCGTCATGCTCAGTGTGTATTTTATGACGTTTTATTTTTCTGTTGAGAAAAATTGTTTTCATTGTTTGTTCTGTTTTTGTATTTTAATAAAGATTCTATTTCAATATCTCAAGAATCTGTGAATGTTATATTTACATTTATACAAAAAATATATATATTTGGGTGTAAAAACTTTCAACTCTTGTTAGAATAAGTATTTGGGTGTAATAAACCTTTAAACTATTTTTAGAATTAGTATTTGGGTGTAATAAACCTTTAAAACTTTAAGTTGTTTGACAAAAAAGTGGTATTTGGGCGGAAAACGGCATTAGTTGCTTTTTACAGTCGTCCAATTGGTGGCACTGTCGCAAAAACAAAAGGGTCCTAGAAATACGGTCCCAGAATTGCGGTCCTGAATCTGCAGCTTCCGGCCCTGCTGACACATAGTGTTGGGGGTTTGTAACGCTACTTGTGATGGAGGACCGGAGGAGGACTCACGGGGGCCGCGGAGCTCTGATCTGGTCGTGATGAACCCGTTTGACGGCTCCGGTTCTCCCCGCCATGAGGAGGCGGAGCGCGGGGACAGCCGGTGCCCGTGGGCCCGCTTCTCCTGCTGGCTGGAGTGTGTGTGTGTCGTTACCTTCGACCTGGAGCTCGGACAAGCCATAGAGGTACAGCGGTGTTAGCTTAGCGTTATCTTCAGGGTATTGTTGATCAGATTAATAATCAATAACTGATCCGGTTCAGATGTTTGATGAGCATTCAGCAGAAACAATTTATTAAAACAATAGATATAAATACACCTGTTTATTGTGTTGATGACAGGTGAACCAAACTCCGTTCAAAAGACAGACTCTTGTTATATTTTTCCATCTTTACTGGCCAAAGCAGCGTTTCTTTAACAAAAACCTTTCATCTATAGAAATATAGAGAGCCTGCTGGTTAGTTCGGCATCCATTTTTTCTACTAAACAACATTTCTTAATTAGACTTTTAATAAAATCTTAAAATCCTGCTGCTCAGCTCTGTGGGATTATGAAGGCGATAAAAAGTTCATATTTGTGTGCTATCATATTAATTGGGAGTCTTCATTGTGTTTGTACCAAACTCCCTTTTAAAAACTGACTATACTTAAAATTTGCCTCCAACTATCAAATTCATCCTGTGTACAAATGATTTATTTAACTGAAATCATGTTGATAGTTTATTGCTGAGTTCATCAGCTTTTCTACATTTTAGCTCTGTAATTATTACATTTATAACTTCCTGCTGCACACAGATGATTGTTGAAATCAAAGAAGGGGTTAGTTATTTTTAAGTTTTAGATTCTATGTTGGTAAAATGCTGAGGTGAACATGATATAAAATATATATACATTCTCAGGAGATATTGTGCAGTCACTAAATTAGCAGAATTCTCAATGAGATTTGGTGTGACTTATTGTATCTTGGTAATTTCAGTTGGTGTATCCTCAGGATGTGAAGCTCACTGAGAAAGAGGTATTTTATTTTATAAATATTATATACATTTTTTCCGTCCTCATGTGTCTGTGTCCACCGTGCAGAAATCGAATCAGTGTATTGATTATAGATTTATTATGTTTGTTTGCCAGAAAACCAGCATCTGCTACCTGTCCTTCCCTGACTCGTACTCAGGTAAAGTCAGATGACACTCAACAGTTCTGTGTGAGAGGACTCAGAGATCAAAGGTCACATCTTTCACTTAATTTCCCAGGATGCCTCGGGGACACTCAGTTCAGCTTCAGGTTACGTCAGTCAGTCGGTCGCAGAGTGGCGAGGAGCCGAGAGGAGGTCTACAACCGCGACGCTCCGGTGACCCTGCAGGTCTGAGACATGAAGAGCCAGTCTCAGCTGACAGTCAGCTGATAATCAGCTGATCGGTCTACATGCTACATCCGTCTGCTACATGATTATTATTAATGATTGTCTCTTTATTATTATTATTATTATTATTATTAATCATCATGTCTCTCTCTTTGTCTCTGCAGGCCGAATCGTCTCATTTCTTTGGTTTCGTTTATTTCAGACAAGTGAAGGACGTCTCTGTGAAGAGAGGCTACTTCCAGAAGGTGAGAGACACCTACTCCCACCTGCTCGCACCTGCTTACTCTTGCATGAGTTGTTGATCATGTGACTCTGTGTGTTTCAGTCTCTGGTGTTGGTGTCCAGGTTGCCCTACACTCACCTGTTCCACTCGCTGCTGCAGCTTGTTGCTCCAGAGTTCTTCGAGAAGCTCGAGCCCTGTTTGGAAACAGGTGATGATGTCATGATTACATCATAACCATGGACCAATCAAAACAGTTACCATTATGACAACACTATGTCACCTGTCCTCACAGTGTGTAACGAGATCGACCAATGGCCTTCACCTGTGCCTGGACTGACCCTCAACCTGCCTATAATGGGTGTGGTCTTACAGGTGAGCAAAGAGGGTGCGCTTTTACAGGTGAGCAAAGAGGGTGCGGTTTTACAGGTGAGCAAAGAGGGTGTGGTTTTACAGGTGAGCAAGGATGGGGCGTGGTGTTACAGGTGAGCAAAGAGGGGAGTGGTCATACATGTGAGCATAGGGGGCGTGGTCTCATGAAAAAATGAACCTTTTCCTGCTTCTAATCTTTCAGGTGAGGATTCCTTCTAAATCCGACAAACCAGGAGGAAGTCCAGTGAGACAGGCTGCTCGAGAGGTCAGGGACAGATAGCGACTCTTTATTAACAACACAAACTGTCAGCAAACAATAAAGTTTTTTGTCTCCTCAGGACCTCCTGCCGGCTCCGACTCTGCTGCCCACCATCCACGAGCTCGACCTGTTCAGGTCAGGGCACTGTTTGTTTATTTATTATTATTATTTATATTAAAGTTCATGTTTGTGTGCTTGCTCATATTTGGGTGATGAACAGAGTTATACAGTTAAATAGTTTATTAGTTAGTTTACATATAAAAGAGAAATAATTAACAAATATGATAAACCAGTCAGACCACATGTTTGTAAATATTTTATAAATCGACCTTTGACCTCTCAGGTGTTTCCAGTCTGTCCTGGTACACCTGCAGATGCTCTGGGAGCTTGTGTTGCTTGGGGAACCGCTGGTCATCATGGCACCTTCTCCCACCGTCTCCTCGGAAACGGTGCTGGCTCTGGTCAGGTAACAGAACAGCCAGTCAGAACGCTCCCTGAGATAGATATACATTCGTTCTGGGTCCCTGGTTGGTTGCTTTTATCGCTGTGATGTCAGAGCTTAAAGAGCTCCAGGCAGCCAATCAGAGAACAGTGTTAGTGTCATTGGTGTATAACAGTGTGTCCTCTCTCAGCTCCATCAGTCCTCTGAAGTTCTGCTGTGACTTCCGGCCGTATTTCACCATCCATGACAGCGAGTTCAGAGAGTACACCACCCGCACCCAGGCCCCGTGAGTACCTGACATCACCTGACATCACCTGACACCTGTCTGTCTGAGCTCACCTGTCTCCCTCTCACCTGTCTGTCTACAGGCCTAACGTGGTTCTAGGCGTCACCAACCCGTTCTTCATAAAGACTTTTCAGAACTGGCCTCACGTCGTCCGGCTCGGAGAAATCAAGATGGCAGGTGACAAAAAAAACTTCTTCTTCTCTGGTTTTGTTTCTTTTCTACTCCTTTTCTTCTCACTTCCTGTGTATACTACACACGTCACTTCCTGTTTGAGTGTCCAATACACACGTCACTTCCTGTTCGAGTGTCCAATACACACGTCACGTCCAGCCAGTGTTGTAGTCGAGTCACCAAACCTCGATTCCAAGTCGAGTCTCGAGTCCCCAGTGTTCAAGTCCGAATCAAGTCTGAGTCACCAAAGAAGAATCAGAGTCCGAGTCCGAGTCCGAGTCCTCGAGGTTTAATTCTGATCAAACTCATCTGTGAGTCCGTGTTTAAACTCAGGTCTTAGAGGGTGTGATGATGTTAAAACAAAGGATGCCAAAGGATCAATAAATGATTATAAATGATGTTGAGCAGCTTCCAGGTGATTTCTTTATTGTGTTGTATTGATGTATGAATGTCTTCATCAACTATTTACTTTAAAAGAGAAGCTGTTTACAGCAGTTATAATTGTTTCCATGGTTACAGTGATGTCACTGCAGTAAAGGATTGTGGGACATTTAAGCAGCAAAACTACAAACTGATTTAAAGTGTTATAAACTGACGGGACAGAGGAAACTCCAGAGAGAACGGAATAAACTTTGAGCATCTTAAATAAGATTCTGAAGACAGCTCTGATGGGGCTCAGGGTTTATGAGGACCACTGTTACACTCCAAACTATCTCACCTCGACTGACTGTGGGACCGGGGACACGCACTCCTCGTTTCTGCTGCGGTGCGATCACTGCAGGTGTCTAATAAACTTAAAAAATACCTGCAACCCGCCCGCTATTAACAAAAGCTTTAATTTTAAAGACCCAGTTAGCCCAATCCACAGTGACATGACTGCAATCTGCGCATCACTACTACCTAATGCTGCAAATGTACAGTGACAGTAACGTAGCAACAGAGCAAATGTAAAACTAAGTCAGCAAGTGTACAGCAGGAATGAATGAACATCATGACTCACCTGAATCCTGTTTAACCTGTCTCATCTCTTCCAGGTGATTTACCTAAACAGATGAAGGTGAAGAAACTGTCCAAACTGAAAACACTGGACACTAAACCAGGTCACATGACACGCCTTCTACTTCTGCTGTCTTCAGAATAAAATGGTCTTTTATTTTGGTAACTCTTTACTTCCTGTCTGCAGGTGTTTACACAGCGTTCAGGACGTTTCTGCACAAAGACAAGGTTCTGATAAAGAGACTGCTGAAGGTGAAAAAAACACACATGAACACACCTGAACATGTGTCACACACAGACTTACGTGTGTGTGTGTGTGTGTGTGTGTGTGTGTGTGTGTGTGTGTGTGTGTGTGTGTGCAGGGCATCCAGAGGAAGCGACCATCGGAGGTTCAGAGCGCCATCATCAGGAGACACCTGTTGGAGCTCACACAGAGCTTTATCATCCCGCTGGTGAGACGCTGCACCAACTTCCTGTCTGAGTGTTTAGTACACACTTCATTTCCTGTCTGAGTGTTTAGTACACACATTACTTCCTGTCTCAGTGTTTAGTACACACATCACTTCCTGTCTGAGTGTTTAGTACACACATCACTTCCCGTCTGAGTGTTTAGTACACACATCACTTCCTGTCTGAGTGTTTAGTACACACTTCATTTCCTGTCTGAGTGTTTAGTACACACATTACTTCCTGTCTCAGTGTTTAGTACACACATCACTTCCTGTCTGAGTGTTTAGTTCACACATTACTTCCTGTCTCAGTGTTTAGTACACACATCACTTCCTGTCTGAGTGTTTAGTACACACATCACTTCCTGTCTGAGTGTTTAGTACACACATCACTTCCCGTCTGAGTATTTAGTACACACATCACTTCCTGTCTCAGTGTTTAGTACACACATTACTTCCTGTCTCAGTGTTTAGTACACACGTTACTTCCTGTCTCAGTGTTTAGTACACACATCACTTCCCGTCTGAGTGTTTAGTACACACATTACTTCCTGTCTCAGTGTTTAGTACACACGTTACTTCCTGTCTCAGTGTTTAGTACACACGTTACTTCCTGTCTCAGTGTTTAGTACACACATTACTTCCTGTCTCAGTGTTTAGTACACACATTACTTCCTGTCTCAGTGTTTTGTACTACTGTCTTGTTGAGAGTAATCCCTGTGTCTTGTCTGTCAGGAGCGGTACATGGCAAGCCTGATGCCTCTGCAGAGGTCGGTGACACCGTGGAAGGTAAACAGGAAGTGTAATGACCTCACAGTGATCAGTTTGGAGGAAACGCTGTGTTGTTAAGTTGATGTTGGTGTTCAGACTCCTCCTCAGGTTCGAACCTTCAGTCAGGACGAGTTCATGTCCACTCTGGACCACACGGGGCCTCAGCTCACCTCTGTGCTCAAGGGGGATTGGATGGGACTGTACAGGTGAGTCACTCATACATGCAGAGGAGAGTCATTTTGTGTCTTTAGTTTGTTTTATGTTCCTGCTCTAAGACGTGTTTCTTCATAACTTTGGATTTCGTACTTTGAATTATTGTATTTTAAGAGTGAAGCCACAATTTTAAGTTTTGTCTTAATTTTAATCCAAAATGTAGAATTATTTTAGTTAAATTTATTCACGTCATAATTTTCAGAGTTAAGTTTGATTCGGTACAACCTTTGAGGTTAATTTCCTGGTAAAATGTGCCATCATGGTAGAGTAAAGACGTACTGTACTTATAACATCATTTTGAGAATAGTCACACGTCAGAGTTGAGTCGAATTTTGATTCGAAGTTTTTCTCAAATCTTAAAGATTAAAGTTATTTTAAGTAAAAGACATTCAAATATTCATCGTGTGACTTAAGTTTGATTTTACATTTCTGTCCTGGAAGTTTAAAGTTTATTTATCAAGATTCAACATGTCATCGTGTCCTCGTGTGGTCATGTCCTTGTGTCCTCGTGTGGTCATGTCCTCGTGTCCTCGTGTGGTCATGTCCTCGTATGGTCATGTCCTCGTGTCCTCGTGTGGTCGTGTCCTTGTGTCCTCGTGTGGTCATGTCCCTGTGTCCTTGTGTGGTCATGTCCTTGTGTCCTCGTGTGGTCATGTCCTTGTGTCCTCGTGTGGTCATGTCCTCGTGTCCTTGTGTGATCATGTCCTTGTGTCCTCGTGTGGTCATGTCCTCGTATGGTCATGTCCTTGTGTCCTCGTGTGGTCGTGTCCTCGTGTCCTTGTGTGGTCATGTCCCTGTGTCCTCGTGTGGTCATGTCCTTGTGTCCTCGTGTGGTCATGTCCTCGTGTCCTTGTGTGGTCATGTCCTCGTGTCCTTGTGTGGTCATGTCCCTGTGTCCTCGTGTGGTCATGTCCTCGTGTCCTCGTGTGATCATGTCCTTGTGTCCTGGTGTGGTCATGTCCTCGTGTCCTCGTATGGTCATGTCCTTGTGTGGTCATGTCCTTGTGTCCTGGTGTGGTCATTGTCCTTGTGTCCTGGTGTGGTCATGTCCTTGTGTCCTCATGATCTCTTGTCACTGTGTCCTCATGTCGTCGTGTGGTCATGTCCTCATGTCCTTGTGTGGTCATGTCCTTGTGTGGTCATGTCCTCGTGTGGTCATGTCCTTGTGTGGTCATGTCCTTGTGTCCTGGTGTGGTCATGTCCGCGTGTCCTCGTATGGTCATGTCCTCGTGTCCTCGTATGGTCATGTCCTCGTGTGGTCATGTCCTTGTGTGGTCATGTCCTTGTGTCCTGGTGTGGTCATGTCCTTGTGTCCTCATGATCTCTTGTCACTGTGTCCTCATGTCGTCGTGTGGTCATGTCCTCGTGTCCTCGTGTGGTCATGTCCTTGTGTGGTCATGTCCCTGTGTCCTTGTGTGGTCATGTCCTCGTATGGTCATGTCCTTGTGTCCTCGTGTGGTGATGTCCTTGTGTGGTCATGTCCTTGTGTCCTGGTGTGGTCATGTCCGCGTGTCCTCGTATGGTCATGTCCTCGTGTCCTCGTATGGTCAAGTCCTCGTGTGGTCATGTCCTTGTGTGGTCATGTCCTTGTGTCCTGGTGTGGTCATGTCCTTGTGTCCTCATGATCTCTTGTCACTGTGTCCTCATGTCGTCGTGTGGTCATGTCCTCATGTCCTCGTGTGGTCATGTCCTTGTGTGGTCATGTCCTTGTGTCCTCGTGTGGTCATGTCCTCGTATGGTCATGTCCTTGTGTCCTCGTGTGGTGATGTCCTTGTGTGGTCATGTCCTCGTATGGTCATGTCCTTGTGTCCTCGTGTGGTCATGTCCCTGTGTCCTCGTGTGGTCATGTTCTCGTGTGGTCATGTCCTTGTGTCCTCGTGTGGTCATGTTCTTTTGTGGTCATGTCCTCGTGTCCTCGTGTGGTCATGTCATTGTGTCCTCGTGTGGTCATGTCCTCGTATGGTCATGTCCTTGTGTCCTCGTGTGGTCATATCCCTGTGTCCTCGTGTGGACATGTTCTCGTGTCCTTGTGTGGTCATGTTCTCGTGTTCTTGTGTGGTCATGTCCCTGTGTCCTCGTGTGGTCATGTTCTCGTGTGGTCATGTCCTCGTGTCCTCGTGTGGTCATGTCCCTGTGTCCTCGTGTGGTCATGTCCTCGTGTCCTCGTGTGGTCATGTCATTGTGTCCTCGTGTGGTCATGTCCTCGTATGGTCATGTCCTTGTGTCCTCGTGTGGTCATGTCCTTGTGTGGTCATGTCCTCGTATGGTCATGTCCTCGTGTCCTCGTATGGTCATGTCCTTGTGTCCTGGTGTGGTCATGTCCTCGTGTCCTCGTATGGTCATGTCCTCGTGTCCTCGTATGGTCATGTCCTTGTGTGGTCATGTCCTTGTGTGGTCATGTCCTTGTGTCCTGGTGTGGTCATGTCCTTGTGTCCTGGTGTGGTCATGTCCTTGTGTCCTCATGATCTCTTGTCACTGTGTCCTCATGTCGTCGTGTGGTCATGTCCTCATGTCCTTGTGTGGTCATGTCCTTGTGTGGTCATGTCCTCGTATGGTCATGTCCTCGTGTCCTCGTATGGTCATGTCCTCGTGTGGTCATGTCCTCGTGTGGTCATGTCCTTGTGTGGTCATGTCCTTGTGTCCTGGTGTGGTCATGTCCTTGTGTCCTGGTGTGGTCATGTCCGCGTGTCCTCGTATGGTCATGTCCTCGTGTCCTCGTATGGTCATGTCCTCGTGTGGTCATGTCCTTGTGTGGTCATGTCCTTGTGTCCTGGTGTGGTCATGTCCTTGTGTCCTCATGATCTCTTGTCACTGTGTCCTCATGTCGTCGTGTGGTCATGTCCTCGTGTCCTCGTGTGGTCATGTCCTTGTGTGGTCATGTCCTTGTGTCCTGGTGTGGTCATGTCCTTGTGTCCTCATGATCTCTTGTCGCTGTGTCCTCATGTCGTTGTGTGGTCATGTCCTCGTGTCCTCTCCTAGTCATGTCCTTTTGTCCTTGTGTAGTCATGTCCTTGTGTCCTGGTGTGGACATGTCCTTGTGTCCTCATGATCTCTTGTCGCTGTGTCCTCTCGCGTCGTGTCCTCGTGTCGTCATGTCATCATGTCCTCAGACAGATTTATTAAAAACACTTTTTCACCTTTTTGTGGTTTTGAATTCTTTACAGGAAGTTCTTCCGGTCTCCGAACTTTGACGGATGGTTTCGCCAAAGACACAAAGAGATGACCCAGAAACTGGAGAGTCTCCACCTGGAGATAATCTGTGACGCTGTGAGTTACACTTGTAAACACCTGTGTACATGTCAGACTGTACACACCTGTACACACCTGGATGACCGTGATGTTCTGGTCTCTGCAGGACCTGCTGGGTTGGACCAAAGACAAGTCTGAAGTAGAAATCGTTGACCTGATTCTGAAGCTCAGAGAAAAACTGGTGAGTGAATCTGGAAACTAAACAAGAGAAGAGCTACTTCAAAAATAAATCCTTAAAATCTGAGAACATGTTTTTACTCAGAAAACAGACTCAACGATTCAGCTTCACCTTCCTGACAATTTTTCAGGTTAAAGCTCGACGGCAGCAGCTGCAGATGAAAGACGGCGTTTTGGACAAACTGGACATTTTTATTAACTCAATCATCAGCTCACTGCCCGAAGACCTGCAGACTGTACTCAACACACACTGAACACACTCTGAACACACTCTGAACACACACTGAACACACTCTGAACACACTCTGAACACACACTGAACACACTCTGAACACACTCTGAACATACTCTGAACACTCTGAACACACACTGAACACACTCTGAACACACACTGAACACACACTGAACACACACTGAACACACTCTGAACACACACTGAACACACACTGAACACACTGAACACACTCTGAACACACACTGAACACACACTGAACACACTGAACACACTCTGAACACACTCTGAACACACACTGAACACACACTGAACACACAGAACACACAGAACACACTGAACACACTGAACACACACTGAACACACTCTGAACACACACTGAACACACACTGAACACACTCTGAACACACACTGAACACACACTGAACACACTCTGAACACACACTGAACACACTCTGAACACACACTGAACACACACTGAACACACTCTGAACACACACTGAACACACTGAACACACTCTGAACACACTCTGAACACACTCTGAACACACACTGAACACACACTGAACACACAGAACACACAGAACACACAGAACACACTGAACACACACTGAACACACTCTGAACACACTCTGAACACACTGAACACACTCTGAACACACACTGAACACACTGAACACACTCTGAACACACACTGAACACACACTGAACACACACTGAACACACACTGAACACTCTGAACACACTCTGAACACACACTGAACACACTCTGAACACACTCTGAACACACTCTGAACACACACTGAACACACTCTGAACACACTGAACACACTCTGAACACACTCTGAACACACACTGAACACACTCTGAACACACTCTGAACACACTCTGAACACACTCTGAACACACACTGAACACACTCTGAACACACACTGAACACACTCTGAACACACTGAACACACTCTGAACACACTCTGAACACACTCTGAACACACTCTGAACACACACTGAACACACTCTGAACACACACTGAACACACACTGAACACACTTTGCTCACACTTTGCACACTCTGAATCATGTTCATGTCTGTTAATTTCTTCCTGTTGTCCCGTCCTCGGGTCCTTGTGAGGTCATGTCATCGTGTGGTCATGTCCTCATGTCCTTGTGTGGTCATGTCCTCGTGTCATCCTGTCCTCATGTCCTCGTGTCGTCATGTCCTCGTGTCATCTTGTCCTCATGTCCTCGTGTCATCCTGTCCTCATGTCCTTGTGTGGTCATGTCCTCGTGTCATCCTGTCCTCGTGTCCTCGTGTCACACTGAACACGCACTGAACACATTGTGAACACACCCTGAACACACACTTTATAAACACACTCTGACACATTTCTGTTAAAAAAATCACAAAACACCTGAAAATAAAATCAGTAAATTACTTTTGAATCGTTAAAATTGAACTCGACATCTTGATGCTTTCATTCGGTTTATAGATTCATAAATTTAAATGAAGTTAATGATTAAGTGTTACAAAGATTCATGAGGTTAAATCTTCATTAAATGTTCGGACAGTGAAACAGTTACAGCTGATGTTTGTTGTAGCAGAGAAATGAATGATGGTTTCTGGGTGTTTTTATTTATTACAATGAGTTATTATTACGATGAGTTATTATGACAAGGAGTTAATATTACAATGAGTTATTATTACGATGAGTCATAACGATGAGTCATCATTACGATGATTTATTACGATGCATTATTATTACAGAAGACTCTCTTAATGTCTGAAAGGGACTGAGGGTCATTTTACGACTTTCTCCACATAAAATGACATTTCCACAGAGACGTTATTTTTCGGTTGTGACCCGACTCTCCTGATGTTCTTAACTCTATCTGTGAATATTACGACCTAATTTAAAGTTGATGAATCTGTTGGAGACAAAGTGGTGTCACTTTTATTGAATCTTCATCATGTCAGACTTTAATACTGACCACAGATAAAATGTTATTTTTGTATCACAGCTGAACTCAGATCACAGTCAGTGAATGTAACACTCTATTGATGAACTCATAATAACATGTTGTGTTGCCTTTTTCTTTTTGTCTGTAAATATTTAGTTTTACTCTGAAAAGTGAAACCTGAGTCATGTTTGTCACTTTTTGCATTCTCACCGATTTATGGACCCAATGCAATAAAAGTCTTGGACATAATCTCAGAATGAACTTTTTTCAGTGTTTAAATAGTGAAAAAGGTTAAAAGGATTTTGTACTTAAAAATGGAACATTACTACATTTTCATCATAATATTGAGCTGAAGTCTAAATGCTCTGCAGTAAGGTAAGTATTGTAATAAAGTTAAAAATCAATGTTATGACGTGAAAAGTCTTTAAGGTTTAAAAGCTGTCTTACTGCTATAAATAGAAAAGTCAGATTGATATAGTTTATATTTGTATTGTTTAAAATAAAATCAATTCTAAGCAAAATGGAAAAACAGCTTTAGCTTTAAGTAATGTTGCTTTAGAGAAGTAATCAGTAAAAAGTTGTAATGTTTAAAAGAGTTTCACTGTGATGAAATATAAACTCGAACGTTCAGACTTTTTAGCTTAGATTTCTAAAACGTAATGTTAAGAAGTAAAAGCTCATAATTACGTAAAATTACTTCACAACATTATGTCTTATATCTTCTACACTTGGCTCCATTATAATTCAATGTGTCAGCTTCAAATGAACTTAATTAGAGTGTAACAATAATGAACCAAACTGAACTTGTGAAGCAGGAAAATAGTTTAATTTCAACCAGAGAATCAAAAATATACAATTTGAAGAACTGCTTTAACCACAGTTATCTTTGAAATGTTCTCAGTCTAATCACAGTGACAGTCTGTCATTTATATATATATTTTAAATATTCATATATATACACACAGTTCAGAGGGAACTTTGGGACAGAGAGCAGCTGATAGAAACCAAACCCCACCAAGTTTTCCATTAATTTAAACATCAGATAATCATCAGGAAGACAACAGTCCCCTTCATTCCCTCCAAACGTCACAACATCCTGGATGAGTCTGAGGTTTGCTTTGATAAAAACAGACATAAATACACGTCTTCTTAACATATTTGAATTTTAATCCCCACCAGGTGGCGCCCTGCAGCCTCCTGGTGCAGAGTTTCTTCTTCAAGTATTCTAGTTCCTCTTGCTGGGGGTCCACCAGGTGGTGCCCTGCAGCCTCATGACACTGTGTTTCTCCTGCGGGCTGAAGTGCAGGATGGTCAGGATAGCGATGAGCGTCTGCTGCCTCCCGCTGGCGTCCTGCAGTGTCAGGAACTTGTAGATGACGTTCTTCAGGTACTCCATGTTGGCGCCCTCACGGCTCTGGTCTCTGGTCAGTTTGTCGAGTCGTCCTCGCAGCTCGGATACTTCCTCATCGTGGCGTTCTCCGTTAGCAATGAGTCTCGCCTGCAGCTGGTGGATGTCCTCCTCCAGACGGTGTTTCTGCCGCCGCAGCCCACCCACCTCCACCTCCTTCCTGGCAAGCTGCTCGGCATACAGCAGCAGCGTGGGTTCATTGGGTGCAGCGCGCCGCAGGGCCTGGCTAATGATGTCACCCTCACTCTCGGGGCTTGACTCCTGCTGGTCGTCGGCCATCTTGGCAGTGTCATCGGTGAAGCTGAACGCTGCGGCCCGCAGCCTTTCCAGCTCCTGGTCCTTGTCATCCAGCAGTGCCATGGTCCTCTCTCTCTGTTTGTGAAGCTCCGCCTCCAGGCGCAGCAGGTCGTCGCGGTGCAGCGCCTCCACCCGTTCCACTTCCTGTCTGTGAGTGTGCTGCAGCACCGCCGCCTGCTGCTGCCGCTCTTCCAGCTGCCGGCGGTGCATGGCCTCGGCCTCGTCGCTCTGGATCCGCAGGTTGATGTACTTCTCCTTCAGCTCAGAAAGCTGGTCACGGACCTCCTCCAGCTCCTTTGCCTGGCAGCCATCTTTGGCGTTTTTGTTCTTTAACACCACCTGCGCTCGTAGCTTGTAGCGCTCAAACTCGTCCTTGACCTGCCGCAGCTCCTGCTGGTAGAAGTGCACGGAGCCTTTGTTTCCGCTCAGCTCCGCCTGGGTCTCTGCCAGGCTCTGGATGTTCTGGTCTGGGTTTCTCTGAGCTGCCAACAGCAGCAGCTTCTTCACCTTCTCCATCTTCTCCCTCAGCATGCTGACATCCAGCTGAGACTCGTCCAGGCAGAGGTCACCGCTCGTCCTGCTGGACGCTGCCATGGCCAGCGTTTTGTTCTCCGTGTCGAGCTGCAGTATCCGGTCTCTGAGTCTCTGAGCCGCCTGCTGGTCTCTCTGCCGGGTCTTCTCACAGGAACCCAGCAGCTCCGACAGCTCAGACACTCTCTGCTCCAGACCAGCGACCCTCGTCTCTGCAGACTGAGCACGCTCACGAGCATGCTCCTCCGAATCGCTCACCTGCAGGAGCACAATCAGAGACACAAACAGGATTTGTTAAACTCGCTTCATAGTTCAACCCTGTGATGAGTTAAGACTAGAGTCTCTTAAGAGTTTGGAACTAAATTGAGTTTAGACCTGGTTCTAGTTTAGACGTGGTCTCAGTCTTTACCTTCCTGGTCTCGATGTGGATCTGCTGCTGAAAGTGGTTTTTCAACTCTGTCAGCTCTCTCTGCAGCTCTTCCACTCTGGGATCTGGTTTCTTTTGGTCCTCCTCTGCCGCCTGCAGCTTCCTCTTCAGCTCGTCTCTCTCCGCTCTCATCTGGCTGAGGTGAGCTTCAGACTCCGCCCCCCGGTCCACGGCCTGTGATGTGACGAGGAGTGTGGCGTTGGCATCCTGAAGGCGGAGCTCTGCGTCCTGTCGCAGGTCTCTCTCCTGCTGCAGGATCCTCTGCAGCTCCCTCAGCTGCTGGACGTGGTCTCCCTGCTCCTGCTCCCTCTCATGCTGCTGCGTGATGACGCGAGCACGGCTCTCAGCCAACTGCTGCTGGAGGCCATGCAGCTCTGCCTCCTGCTGCGCCGTCATGGTAACCAGGCGATCCTGCAGCTCCTCCATCTCCTGCTTCATCTGACGCTTGTCGCCCTGAAAACTCGCTTCCATCCGAGACTTCTCCTGCGTCACCGTGGCCAAAGCACCAGTGAGCGTGCTCAGTTGGCTCTTTAGCTGGACGACTCGACGGTCTGCCTCCAGGGTGGGAGGGGGCGTGACCTGCTGCTGCTGCTGCTCCGCCCCCACACTGCTGCTGTCTGAGCTGCCAGCGTCAGGGTCGGACCTCAGCGACTGCAGGAAGAAACGTCACAGACAACATAGAGGACATGAAGTTTTACTTGTAGTAGTCCAGGGATTACAGTTGTAGTTTAGGGGTTACTATTGTAGTTCAGCGGTCATTGTTTCTCGTATATTGTCGATAATTGTGTATAGTGAACCTTGATTACATTTTAGTCTCTAAACCTTCACATACGTACCGCTGAGATGGATTTCCCGGCTGGTTCTTGGGGCTCCTCCTCGCTCTGTTCCCCTCTGGGCGTCTCGCTGGGTGTGTCCACAGACGCCGCCGTGTCCAGGCTGTCCTCGCTGTGCAGCGAGCAGCCGTCCTCTGGAACGTCTGGGGAGACGGGATCCTGGCCCTGCAGGTCCACATCCTGGGCGACTGTCAGGACCTTCAGACTGGCCTCCAGAGCCTCCTTCTCCTTCAGGAGACTCTTGTAAGCCTGGACCACGTCTTTGAAGCGGGTCTGGTACTGGACAAGCTGCTTCTTCTGGGACTCGATGGTGTCCAGCAGCTCCTTCCTGCTGGGCCCGCCCCCGAAACTCATCCCGAACTTCTCCATGACTCTGATGGTCTGTCAGGGTAGATCAGACTGGATCATGTGGTGCTGATCATGGTCGAACTGGGACTCACACTGGGTTTGTTGGTTTCTGAAAAATGAAAAAACATCATATGGTGTTTAAATAATCAGACTTCAGAGGTTCATTAAGTCTGAATAACATTTTTAACAGCTGACCTGATGATTCAAACTTTAATATATTAAACATTATGAAAGTGATATTTTTTATTTTTATAATTTACACTATTGACAACATGTAGAGGAGTGTCTTAGTGTTTCTTATTTACGTTAAATATAACAGAGCAGAATAAAACTGTTTAACATGTTATAAACAGAATAAACATGCTTCATAATATTGTTTCTCTCGTGTTTGTTCATAGATAGCTGACAGTTGTTTAACTTGTCAAATTATTTCTCAGCAAATACTTTTTAGTATCAGTCCATCTTCTTTTTGATTACTTGATTAATCGTTTAGTCTATAAAGGGTCCTTTACATAGAGTTATATTTGTATCAATGGTCCATAAGAGTCCAGTTTACTCTTCAGCTATCTGACATTCAGTTCCCTAAGACACAGTTATCCATCTTTAATCCATTACACTCCCAGAGCTGAATCAAATGCTGAATATTAGGTTTGTGTGTTTATAGAGATTTCGGAATTAAGTTAATTGACTTTCCTATTTGACGTTTTATCACCAAACATCGATATTAATCTCCAGTTTTGTACTGTTCTTACCTGTTAAACAGCAGTCAGCAGAGAAACAGGCAAACTGCAGATTTTCAATAACTAACATTTAACAGGAAATGATCCCGAGACTACTTATTTCATCAGAAAACTATAAATATGAAAATAAAGTCGGAGTTTATGCTGTGAGCCGATGACTGTCAGCTAACAGCCGCCATGTTGGTCTGGACCGGAACTGGAGGAGGAAAACGAGGCGGGAATCTGATGCTGCATTCATTGCTGTCAGATAAGATGGAAATCAAGCGAACACACAATGAAAACTGATGTTCAGTTGTTTTCAATGTAAATTTAAATTCAAATAACCGTCTTATTTAGAGTTTGTATCCCTTTATAAGTTACCTGTCAAGATATTCTCCACAGTGTACAAAAATTCAGCAAAGACCAAGATGTTAGACAAACATGAAGTCAGACAACAAAAGACAAGGAAATACAAGTATAAAAATGTACAAATAAAACAGTTGTTGTTTGAATAATAGTAGTTTAACGTAAGAAATTAACAGAACAGTTCGGGAACATCGCATTAGGAGAAATATGAATCTATTAAAGGGATAAAACAGATGAACACCAGTTCACCTCTGTTTACTTGTTCAATAAAATACTTTTTTTAGTCTTTCTAGAGGTGATTTATATCTCATAAATGAAATTTGCGTAGAAACATATATGTAAAGTCTTCTGTGAATAATGTACTTCTTTCATACAGCGCTATATCATCCCTCTCAATCCGTTTTTAATACATTTTTCATTATTATCCTCTTCCATTTCAGTGTCCATTTAAAAATATCTTCATGATGTTCAAATTTACCGTTTTTCTAGCTGAACATGAACCCAGCACTGTCTTTTCGTTTTAATAAAGTTTTTTTCAAACAGTGACGTCAATTATTCCGCGTTGGCCTGGACGTGGCACCGAGGAGGAGCTGCGCCCACTCCGCTCATCTCCGCCTGTTTACCGTCTCTCCTGCGGCTCCGAGCAGCAGCTTCTCCCGGACTCACCGGCCAGTTCTCCCCTGTCAGGTTCTTCATCTTCCCGCCACTGAACCGGGACATTCAGATTAAAGATGGGGCTGACGATCTCGTCTCTGTTTGCCAAGGTGTTCGGGAAGAAGCAGATGAGGATACTGATGGGTGAGCGCAGCGGCTAGGCTAACTAGCTGCACAGCTACAAGGCTAACTAGCTCCGAGGCTAACCGGGCAGAGACCGGCGGGAGGCTGAAGACTCTCTCTGAACTCTGATATAATCTTCAAACAAACGCATTACATCATGTTATCATGCATAAAGTCTGGACTGTTGAAACTGAAACTCCAATTATAAGAGTAAATATTTAAAATAGATGCTAACATGGCTAGCCGCCAGGAACTAACGGTCCGCGATAACGCAAACTGACACAGACGTAGTTTTAACGCTTCAGTTTAACGACAGTTTGTGACCCGTTATCTCCGTGATTGAAGGTTAAACTAAATGTAGTTACAAATGCAGTAAATCTGAAGATGTTCACACACTCGTCTCTGTTGTTAAAGTTCTGTATTTCCTCTTGTTTCAGTCGGTTTGGACGCAGCTGGAAAAACTACGATCCTGTACAAACTGAAGCTCGGAGAGATCGTCACCACCATCCCGACTATCGGTAATAATCAGTCACCTCACGGGGACACGTGCTGATTTGATCAGCTGATAACAAACCGATCAGAGAGTTTGTGACGTGTTTGTGTCAGCAGCTGTTAGATCCCCTAACACACTGACTGTTTACAGACAGGAGGTCTCACTCTGATTACAAACAGAGTGGAGCTTCGTCACTGTTTCACACCCGAGGGGTGTACTACGAAGCTTAGAGCCTTAGGCGGGTCTGTTGAGCCTAAACCCAGGGTTTTCAGTGTCATGAAGCTGGCTCTCCCTGGCTAAATCACAATGTTAACTTACTCTGTAAAGCTAACCTGGTCGGGAGCAGGTTATGTTCAGAGTTTGGGCTTAAAATTGGCTGTAAAGCGGCATAATAATATCCTGACGATGTTCTCCGCGGGTAATATAGATCCTGAGCTGAGGTTATGTGTAAGTGGAAACTTCTGGAATGAAACGTTACACAAGTATAGACACAGAACGAAGCCATGCAGGTATAGTAGCATGTACTGTATGTATCGCATCATGGAGCCCATGCATTTAGTTAGTGATGAATATAATATGACCCCCCACCTCCAGTCTCCCTCTTTTTGCTCTTACCTCTTTGCTTTGGGTAAAATTCCAACAAATCATCCAAACAGTACAAGAGCGATAAAGACACAACATCTAAGGACACTGGACACGTTGGATCACGTTTTTATGTTTGGTCTTAATTTCCTGCCAAGTCCGTTTTACACGTCTGGTTTTGCAGCTAAAACACAGATAATAAAATTGATCAGTCTGTAGATATTTATCACAGATTAAATCAAATTAATTAATTAGAATTCTATTTGGACAAATACTAAAGCTATTTCAACACATTTTTCATGAAGTGAAAGTATCCGACCTAAGTGTAGTTCCTGACTATACTCCACTATCCTGAAATAATGTGAATCATTGTTACAGTTAGAGTTGTAACGTGTGTAGTTGTTACATTAGAAATAAACGGGAGGCACTGAGAGCGTTTTATGTGCTCAAATAAAAACATTAATTTGGGTTTAAAAGAATACATCTCTTCAGCGTTCCTCTCTTGCCTTTTTGCAGCAGCAGTGTTGGTTTTTACCAAAATAACTTTTTATATAATCATCATCACTTCTCATTTAAACAGTCTTACTGAAGCGGACAGCCGATGGTCGCTCCTGTATGTGCGGAAGAAGCGTCAAATGACGTGTAAAATGCTTTTCTGTGAGCGCGCTCAGAACCTGAAGCAGAAAGCCTCAGTTAACAGAGACAGTTCATAACCGCCTTCATGATACCTGTCATCTCTAACTGGTGCTTCAGGCTTTGTTGAGCCAGCTTACCCAAAGAAAGCCCGGGTGTGTTGAACTTGCTTTGTAGTACACCCCTCTGAGTCTGACCTGAGCACCTGGCAGATCACAGGAAGTCAGCATGTACACACACACACACACACGCAGGTAAACATTACATTTGCTTATTTACGTGTGTATGTTGACGTGTGTGATTGCGTGTGTTTGTTTACGTTTTGTTGGTTTGCGTGTGTTTTTTTATGTATGTGTTTGTTTATGTGTGTGTTTCAGGGTTTAACGTGGAGACGGTGGAGTATAAGAACATTTGTTTCACAGTCTGGGACGTCGGCGGTCAGGACAAAATCAGACCTCTGTGGAGACACTACTTCCAGAACACACAGGTACAGAACACACAGGTGCAGGTACAGAACACACAGGTATGTGTACAGAACACACGGACACTGAACCCAGGTACAGAACACACAGGTACAGGTACAGGTACAGAACACACGGACACAGAACACAGGTACATAACACGTGGGCACAGGTACAAAACACGCGGGTAGAGAACACATGGGTACAGGTACAGATCACACGGGTACAGGTACAGAACACACAGGTACAGGTACAGAACACACAGGTACGTGTACAGAACACACGGACACAGAACACAGGTACAGAACACATGGGTGCGGGTACAAAACACGCGGGTACAGAACACACGGGTACAGGTACAGATCACACAGGTGCAGAACACACAGGTACAGGTACAGAAGAGAGGTACAGGTATAGAACACACAGGTACAGACAGGCTGAAGTTCATTGTGAGGCTGAACTGAACAAACACGGCCGAATATAGATGGCCAGGGGGCGGAGCTTAAATCATGATGTTGAATGCTCTGTGGTCAACTGTCGACTGAATGCATCTTCAATCAGCCCCTCCTACCTCTGACCTCTTTGTGTTTGTGTGGTGTGTTCAGGGACTGATCTTCGTGGTGGATAGTAACGACAGAGAGAGAGTCACAGAGTCAGCTGATGAGCTCGCTAAGATGGTGAGAAACAACATCACATATATACAAGTCCATGATGTCATCAGTCACATGACCCCGTAGCTCCACGTCATCAGTCACATGACCCCGTAGCTCCACGTCGTCATCAGTCACATGACCCCGTAGCTCAACGTCATCAGTCACATGACCCCGTAGCTCCACGTCATCAGTCACATGACCCCGTAGCTCCACGTCGTCATCAGTCACATGACCCCGTAGCTCCACGTCGTCATCAGTCACATCACCCCGTAGCTCCACGTCATCAGTCACATGACCCCGTAGCTCTACGTCATCAGTCACATGACAACGTAGCTCCATGTCATCAGTCACATGACCCCGTAGCTCGTCGTCATCAGTCACATGACCCCGTAGCTCGTCGTCATCAGTCACATGACCCCGTAGCTCCACGTCGTCATCAGTCACATGACCCCGTAGCTCAACGTCATCAGTCACATGACCCCGTAGCTCCTCGTCGTCATCAGTCACATGACCCCGTAGCTCCACGTCGTCATCAGTCACATGACCCCGTAGCTCAACGTCATCAGTCACATGACCCCGTAGCTCCACGTCGTCATCAGTCACATCACCCCGTAGCTCCACGTCGTCATCAGTCACATCACCCCGTAGCTCCACGTCGTCATCAGTCACATGACCCCGTAGCTCCACGTCGTCATCAGTCACATGACCCCGTAGCTCCACGTCATCAGTCACATGACCCCGTAGCTCCACGTCGTCATCAGTCACATCACCCCGTAGCTCCACGTCGTCATCAGTCACATGACCCCGTAGCTCAACGTCATCAGTCACATGACCCCGTAGCTCCACGTCGTCATCAGTCACATGACCCCGTAGCTCCACGTCGTCATCAGTCACATGACCCCGTAGCTCCACGTCGTCATCAGTCACATGGCGCCGTAGCTCCATGTCGTCATCAGTGACCCCGTCACATGACCCCGTAAGTCTACGTCATCAGTCACATGACCCCGTAGCTCTATATCATCAGTCACATGACGCCGTAGCTGTACGTCATCAGTCACATGACCCCGTAGCTCCACGTCGTCATCAGTCACATGGCGCCGCAGCTCCATGTCGTCATCAGTCACATCACCCCGTAGCTCCACGTCATCAGTCACATGGCGCCGCAGCTCCACGTCGTCATCAGTCACATGACGCCGTAGCTCCACGTCGTCATCAGTGACCCCGTCACATGACCCCGTAGCTCTACGTCATCAGTCACATGACCCCGTAGCTCCACGTCGTCATCAGTCACATGACCCCGTAGCTCCACGTCGTCATCAGTCACATGACCCCGTAGCTTCATGATGTCACCAGTCACATGACCCCGTAGCTTCATGATGTCATCAGTCACATGACCATCTGTCTGTAGATCCAGGAGGACGAGCTGAAGGACGCCGTTATTCTGGTGTTTGCTAACAAACAGGATCTTCCCAACGCCATGGCAGTCAGTGAACTCACCGACAAGCTTGGACTGCACAACCTGCGGGGCCGAACTGTGAGATAAACACACACCTGTACATTATATAAGCACCTATACACAAACAAGAGCACATCAACACGTCAGTTTTGTTCAGGAGTGTCTAATCTGTGTGTCTCTCTCCCTCTCCCCATCACCTGTCTGTCTCTCAGTGGTACGTCCAGGCCACCTGTGCCACTCAGGGGACAGGTCTGTACGAGGGTCTGGACTGGTTGTCCACTGAGCTGTCCAAACGTTAGGCCACCTGACAGGAAACAGGAAGCAGCTGACAGATGTCACTCTGATGAAGACGAGGAGGAGTTTTAAAGGACTCATTTTGTTTTTTAAATTATAAATGTTTCTGTAAGAGGAAGTGATGTCATGGACTCTGAGCTCACCTTGATTTCCCATCATCCTCTTCTTCTCTTGTTCCTGCAGATGTTTGTTTTTCTTTTACTCCGCATGTTTTAACTCTGAATCATGTGACAGGAAGTTAAAGATGGGGCAGGGTTAAAGACAGGTGACAGTGTACCTGTGGGCAGGGGGAGGGGTTGAAGACAGGTGACAGTTACCTGATGACTCATTCCGTACCCGAAGGCCTCGTCATTCCTAAACGATGTGAAGAAGAATCAGAGACAACAAAGATGCAATAAAGGTTTTTTTTTTTTCTTCTCAGCTGTTTCTGGTTTGATTTAACATAGACTGTCTATAGAACTCGTCTTAAACCTGCATTCTCTCTAATGTCCAGCAGGGGGCGACACCACTGGTTTTAAAGAATTCTGTAGAAGTCTAAGAGAAAATGTTCCTTTTTTTTCTTTATTTCCTCAGTAAACATTCTCATAACAAGTTTATGGTCTCGCTCTAGTTTCAAGTCTTCTTCAACACAGCATGATGATCATTTAGTCACTGATGCTCCCATTGAGAGTCACAGGCTGTGTTCGAAATGCCGTACTATGTACTGCATACTGCGTTGGGCGGTAGTCTGTAGTATGGAGGAGCTTTTCAAATTCACTTTGCAGTATGCTACGCCAGGCGGAAGTAAACAATAACCGCTGCTTCTTTAGCTATAGCGTCCCCTTGCGCTGGAATGCTGCTGCTGTCCATCATTTCAGCTGCTGCTGTCCATCATTTCAACTGCCGCTGTGACGTTCCAGCGATTTGCATTGTGGGATACAGTAGGCGAGGTAGACTGGTCCAATGTATACTGGAGATTTTTTCCGAATCAGTACGACATCCAGGTATTTTTGGCATACTGCACATTTAGCTTTTGTTTGCATACTACATTTTGGCCACATCAGGACCTACTGCTAGTACAGCATGGCATTTCAAACACAGCAACAGAGACCATAAAGCAGGGGAGGGTTTAGGGCAGGTCTACCTGGGATTGACAGGTTAGCCTACCAGAGCCCTAATTAACATCCTGTTTAGTGTTCAGTAGTTCTACAAGTCATTCTGAGGAGTTCACTGTAACGTACGCTGTTCAGCTCCACCTGCTATCGGTGTTTCTAATAGTACGTTCATTATTTATCTGTAAGCACAGAATGTGTCGTTAGATGTTCAAACATTCTCCAAATCAGAAGATTCAGCTTGATTCATGACTGCTGACAGAAGGACCGAAGGTTGGTTATCTGTTAGTAATTAAATCAGTGATTTGAGGACAAAACGAGCACAAGTGTTCGGTTTAAAAACTTTATTTTCAGGTTAAATACATACATTCAAACACAAAACTTTATTTAAATCAAACAGTTTAACTGAGAAACGTTTCTGACGTTCTGCACATCACTTCCTGTTCTCTAAACACTGATCGGTTCCTGCTGGTTGTTCTGACGTTTGACCACGAAAACTTTCTGACCAGAAACCGTCACCGTGTAGACGAAATCCTCCAGAATCACTGAGGACAAGACAGCACAGGTGAGACGGTCACTTTGACAACACATGTCAAAGTGACCGTCAAGTGTGTGTGTGTGAGTGTGAATTACCAGACATGCGTTTGAAAGGCGGATCAGCTGATCCAGGTAACCTGAATCGACTCGCTGTTCGAACCATCTGCATCATCACACCTGCCGTGTGTTCATCATTCTCCAGCTCGCCTGCAGACTGCGGAGGGCACAGAAAACCCACAGGTCAGAAGTCACAGCAGATGGAACAATGTTCACTCTGTAAACTTGATTCAACTCATCAAAACTGAAACGTCATCAGGATGTTTATGAAATGATTACTGTGACAGACTACAAAACGTATTTTTATTCATTACTGCGAGACTTATTTACTAAGTGACTAATCCCAACACCAAACTTCATTCAAAAATCGTGCAGTTTAAAGTTTCCTATTAACATTATCTGTGTAGAATTTTACTGAATATTATTCATGATTACAAACATTACATCAGCTCTTCTGAAATCCGGCAGCAGAGAAGCTCCAGAAGTTCTCTTCACTATTTAATAAACTGTCCTATCTGTTGATAAAATATGGGCAGGTGAACCACTGCTAAAGTGAGTGTTAAAATGACAGAAAGTTGAATGGGGTTTGGTCTGATGCTATGCGTCACTCACAGCCAGAACTCCGTCCTCGCTGATGACCAGGTACCCGAGCTGATCCGGGATCCGCTCCAGACCCGCAGTCAAGGCTGCTGTCGTCTGAAAACAACAGGATAACACTGAGCTAACAGGCTAACTGCTAACAAGCCAAACAGTGTTAGCAAGTTCCAATAAACTGTAAATTCCGGGTCTCATAAACGTCACAGAGAAAGTTAATATGATTAGATAAAAAAACTTTATATGAAAAAATACACATTACAAACCGCAGAACTCACCATTCTTCTTCTGTTTTAATCAGCTGCTGTGCTCAGCTTCATTTCCGTTTTCCTGTGTGATCTTCACGTGACTGCTGCGAGGCCTTCAGGTGCTGTTGGAAATCACAAAACCGTAAAAACCTGATTCATATAAGTTTTATTTCTATTAATCGATCTTTTTCTGTCCTTTTGGCGGCCGTGTCACACACATAAACTTTATAAATAATGGACGTAGTCTTAGTGACGTCATCCATTGATTTCTGAAGAAGCGTTTTGAAGCCCGAATTGCGCCGGCGCTGGCAGTTGCCATATTGGAAATGCCAGAGCCGGCTAATCCAGAGGCAGGCAAAGAGGCGGAGCGCGAGCAAGCTGAAGCCTATGGCTGAGGACTATGGGCGGGCCGTATGAATCAGACAGCTACGGCTAAGAAGCTAGGCTATATGCTCCTCAGCGTAGCTAGTGGTTATTATCCATAGTCTATAAATGAATGAGCTAGTTTAATTTTGTATTTACCACACAGGACATTCTGTTTGTGATGGTGACTGACTGCAGGTGTTTATCTGTCAGTGTACACAAGTCGTTAGCCGCTTGCTCACCCGGATAGATAGCAGCTAGTCGACAAGTAACGGGAAACTTTAAATAACTGATCTTCTCATCTCTGCAGTCCGCTGTAATCTCTCCAGGGGAAAGCAGGCTAACAAGCAGTTATAGCGAGAACAGTATACCTGCTACTTAGTGCTAAAAATACATCAATACAATAATACTCGCATTTAACTCACCGAAAAGATGGAGCTCAGACTTCTTCCACAGACAGAAAGTTCCATAAATCCCACAGACAGATTATTTGTCCTCTAAAGTCTCCAACAACACAAACAGGTGAAGTTAAGCTCAGTGTCTGTGTCTGTGTTGACGTCTAGCAGACAGCCAGCAGGATCCACCTGTCAATGAAGTGATCCAACCCCTATGGTTTAAGGCTTAATATAATTAAAATGGGTGTGTTATTAAAAAAAAATTCACCCCCGTACAGTTGTCTTGAACAATAAAACTAGCTCTTTATAACAAAACCTTTTTTGTACCAGGCTGTAAACATGTTTATTTCTGCTGTAAAAATTGGCATTTTCCCACATGCTGTAATGTTATTTCATGTTTTCTGGAGCCTCAAGTGGCCACTCGAGGAACTGCAGTTTTTTATACTTCCGCTTTTTCAGCACCAGAGGGTGCCGCTTGGTTACACATCACTGCACAAAAGACCACAGACTGTCTATAAAAAGATGTTTTTCTGTACATTTAGTGGAGCTTTATGAATCCTTTAAAGAAGTTAAAATGTTTAAAAGATCAGTAAGTGTGCACAGGTTCACGTAGACTGATAAATGTGTGTGTAGGTCTTTAAATGTATGAGTTTCTATTATGGTCATAAACTATATCATAGATTTATATTGTTTTTAGAAATGATAGGAATAACAAGTACGATAAGAATTCTTGGAGGTTATGTGTTCTATTTATGAGATTACTTATTCTATATATTTATGTATAATAATATTCATAATTCATTCACAAAAACGACACAAGGAATATTATCACTTAATTGTTGGTATTCTAAGAAAAAAAAAAGGGTTCATCAACCTAATAATAAAATGTGAAATCTCACTGAGAACAGAACAACTTCCCATTAAATAAACTAAACTAGATCTTTGCCTCATGTGAAGCTGAGATTTCCGATGAGCACCTGAAGGCAGAAGGCCGTAGTCTGACGTGACGTCACTGGATGTTGTTTAACCAGTTTCTGAGTGATTGATTAAAAATAAAACACTGGCTGTGGTCGAATAGTTCTTTTTGGTTAGGAAGGTTCCGGACGGAGTGAAACGACCCGGAAGTGTTTAAGTGTCAGCCATGATAAGAGCTGTTCGAATTCTGTAAATGATGAGGAAAGGAGCTTTATTATCTCCTTTAGCATAGGAAACACTGTCCTTTACGAAAGGAGAGAGTTACTTAAAGTTAATAGATTACTTACAAGCTCATAGTAAGACAGTGTACACTACACTACAGTAATAATTATACCTATAAGATACAATATAACAGCCTATAAGATAGAATAAGATCGTATTAAAAAATAACAGAAATACAAAAGAACAGAATACGATTCTGCAACATAAATACGGCAAATTTGAGATTTAAAAAAACATTCATAAAACCATTTATTTAATAATTCTTAATGTTAAACAGGCTGCAGAATTTTGAAGTGCACGTTTAGATATATGAACACTTCAGGTGTTCTCAGGTCCTCAGAATAATGCTGTAAAAGCTGCCTCGTCCTGACGGTCGTACTGTTTCAAATACTGTAAACATCTTAATGAGGTCAGATTTTTCTTGGGGGCACCGGGAGACCGCTCTATGCAGTCCACCATCGGTAGATTGTAGTTTTTACACGGCAGAACCACATGACATCAGTCACATCCGCCCAGTGAAGAGCAGTCGGATTCTGTGAGCACCGCGGTCGAAAAGTGCAAGTGTCCTAACCACTTTTCGACCGCAGCCAACGACATGATACATCAATACGTTCAGTTAAAGTTGAACTGATTTAATCAGTGTGTGTGGCGTATTTCCTGTCAGCAGCAGGGGGCGAGGTCACACTAAAGCGGAAGTGACGGTCACCTGACCTGCTCACATGACTTGTAGCATCTGTCACCGAGAAGCTAAATTCCTGCTCCTCTCCTCGGTTCTTCTTCTTCATTACACCTGGGCTCCGTGATGGCCGGACGCGGGAAACTGATCGCCGTTATCGGTGACGAGGACACGTGCACCGGCTTCCTACTCGGCGGGATCGGTGAGCTCAACAAGAACCGGAAACCGAATTTCTTGGTGGTGGAGAAGGACACGAGCATCACGGAGATCGAAGAGACCTTCAAGTGAGTATTCAACAATACACACGGCCTTTACTGTACTGTGGAATTCTGCACTAAACCCCGTTCAAGAATCTAATAATTTAAGGCTTTAGTAGGACATAAATTTGTCATGACAGGCTCTGATGTCATCTCGGTGTATTTATAATCCAGCTGGCAGCAGTTAAGAACTAATTTGTGGGATTTTCTAAAAGCAGACCTCAAAATGTTCAAATCCAGTCAGAATGTGAAATCGGTTGTTGCTTAGATGATGCAGAGGCTCTTGGGTCTGTTTGTCCCGTTCACGCCTCCCTTGAATCATGTGATGCAGTGAAGTGATGGTACTGTTCAATCAGTCATGTTGCTGAACTAATCTTTGATCTCAAATCAAACTCCATTCAATAATCAGTCAATCATTAAAGGTAGTTGACGGTAATTTACTCAGTGCTGAGTCCTTGTATTGTTACTAGTTCCCAAAATGTCCATGTACACATTTCTAAGCATAAGCCTTGCATCAGCCAAAGTTTTTATTTGATAAATATTTCAGTGGAGTCTAAATTGTTTTATTTGTCAATAGGGTTTGGGTTTAAGGTTCAGCAGGGGATTCCAACAGAAGAATACAACAGACCAAAGTTTGAATATTAATAATGGAACATAATCTTTAATTATCAGCAAATGTTTTCTATTAAAAAGAAAAACACATTTTTTATTACCAAAATATCATAACTTGTAAAACATAAAATCTCCTGCATTATAGTGAGTGTTAAATTGACAGCAATTTGAATGAAGTTTGGTGTGGTGTTACATTTTTTTTTCTCTGTTCTCTGGTGATTGAATGCATCTCCTCCATCTTCCTCTCTGCAGGAGCTTCTTGGTGCGCAACGACATTGGCATCATCCTCATTAACCAGTTCATTGCCGAGATGATCCGTCACGCCATCGACGCCCACATGCAGTCGATCCCCGCCGTGCTGGAGATCCCGTCCAAAGAGCATCCGTATGATGCGTCCAAGGACTCCATCCTGCGCCGCGCCAAGGGCATGTTCTCTGCCGAGGACTTCCGCTAAACTCACACACACACACACACACACACACACACACACAGCTGTGATGGACGTGTCCCTGACTCCGTGTTTGTACAGTGATGTAGATTAGCTGAACCAATTGATTAATTCCTCTAAACGTTGTTTTCTTTCTTTGTGTGAAACGTTTAGTTCAGAAACAGGAAGTGGATCATGTGACTGTTTCTGTCAGCTGAGAGTGAACTCACTGTCTGTTTCATGTTTTAACTTATAAAACTTTAACATGTTTAAGAAAATAAAATATTTGTCGGTTGTGATTTTCTGATTTATTCATTGAATGTGTGAAAATGTGTTTTATTTTTTTAATCTTAAAGAATTCATGTGTGTGTGTGTCTGTGTGTGTGTGTGTGTGTCTGTGTGTGTGTCTTTGTGTGTGTCTGTGTGTCTGTGTGTGTGTCTGTGTGTCATCCTGCTGATTAACTTGCAAACAGGAAATAGAGTGAACCAAGCAGGAGGGTACACTACGAAGCAGGATCAGGTGTCATCAAGGTAACTTCAGGGTAAACTTTGCATTTTCAGTACTACAAAGGTGGTTCATTTCTGACCAGGGTTGATTGCCATGGTAACCAATGCTGAACACCTAACCTGCTCCGGAGCAGGTGATGTTGGAGATAAGAGCTCAACCTGTACGAATCACCACCCACTGAACAATTAGATCTCTTGATTTAGGAGCTCTGTGAGCTGATGGTGAGAGGGAGGAGGGACAAAGAGCAATAAAACACTTCCTGTTTACCATCTGATTTTATGAAATATATTGATAAAAGATGTTCGAGGTTCACTGATATACATCTACAACATGTTCACAGCACTGAAGCCTGGTACCTGATGGACTTAAAAGATATGAAAGTAACTTTAAACCGCTTCAAACTTTATATTTATTTTATGAGCTCTATAAGTCTGTTTGATACGACTGAGAGAAAAAGACTGTTATAAATACATGTAATGTAGCACACAGGTGATATTACGGTCAGTATGTGGTGCTGATGATGGAGCAGTGATGTCACAGTCAGTATGTGGTGCTGATGATGGAGCAGTGATATCAAAGTCAGTATGTGTTGCTGATGATGGAGCAGTGATGTCACAGTATGTGGTGCCGATGATGGAGCAGTGACGTCACAGTCAGTATGTGGTGCTGATGATGGAGCAGTGATGTCACAGTCAGTATGTGGTGCTGATGATGGAGCAGTGATATCAAAGTCAGTATGTGTTGCTGATGATAGAGCAGTGATGTCACAGTCAGTATGTGGTGCTGATGATGGAGCAGTGATATCAAAGTCAGTATGTGTTGCTGATGATAGAGCAGTGATGTCACAGTCAGTATGTGGTGCTGATGATGGAGCAGTGATGTCACAGTCAGTATGTGGTGCTGATGATGGAGCAGTGATGTCACAGTCAGTATGTGGTGCTGATGATGGAGCAGTGATGTCACAGTCAGTATGTGGTGCTGATGATGGAGCAGTGATGTTACAGTCAGCATGTGGTGCTGCTGATGGAGCAGTGATGTTATAGTCAGTATGTGGTGCTGCTGCTGATTTTTTACCTGTTTGCTTCAGGTAAAATTAACACTTTAAATTCCAGCAGATCATCTATACAGTAAAGAATGATGAGGACACAGCCGCTAAGGACACTGGATCACGTTTTTATTTTTGGTCCTGACTTCCTGCCAAGTTGGTTTAAAACACAGATAGTAAAACTGATGAGATTGTAGGTATTTATCAAAGATTCCCCAATGTCATCTCTGACTGTTATCTGACTGTCATCTCTGACTGTTATCTCTGACTGTTATCTCTGATTGTTATCTAACTGTTATCTCTGACTGTTATCTAACTGTTATCTCTGACTGTTATCTCTGACTGTTATCTAACTGTTATCTCTGACTGTTATCTCTGATTGTTATCTAACTGTTATCTCTGACTGTTATCTAACTGTTATCTCTGACTGTTATCTCTGACTGTTATCTGTTATCTCTGACTGTTATCTCTGATTGTTATCTAACTGTTATCTCTGACTGTTATCTCTGACTGTTATCTAACTGTTATCTCTGACTGTTATCTAACTGTTATCTCTGATTGTTATCTAACTGTTATCTCTGACTGTTATCTGACTGTTATCTGACTGTTATCTCTGACTGTCATCTCTGACTGTTATCTCTGACTGTTATCTAACTGTTATCTCTGACTGTTATCTCTGATTGTTATCTAACTGTTATCTGACAGTTATCTGACTGTTATCTGACTGTTATCTAACTGTTATCTCTGACTGTTATCTAACTGTTATCTGACAGTTATCTGACTGTTATCTGACTGTTATCTAACTGTTAACTCTGACTGTTATCTGACTGTTATCTGACTGTTATCTCTGACTGTTATCTAACTGTTATCTGACAGTTATCTGACTGTTATCTCTGACTGTTATCTAACTGTTATCTGACAGTTATCTGACTGTTATCTGACTGTTATCTGACTGTTATCTCTGACTGTTATCTAACTGTTATCTGACAGTTATCTGACTGTTATCTGACTGTTATCTAACTGTTAACTCTGACTGTTATCTGACTGTTATCTAACTGTTATCTCTGACTGTTATCTAACTGTTATCTGACAGTTATCTGACAGTTATCTGACTGTTATCTAACTGTTAACTCTGACTGTTATCTGACTGTTATCTAACTGTTATCTCTGACTGTTATCTAACTGTTATCTTACAGTTATCTGACTGTTATCTGACTGTTATCTGACAGTTATCTGACTGTTATCTGACTGTTATCTAACTGTTAACTCTGACTGTTATCTGACTGTTATCTGACAGTTATCTGACAGTTATCTAACTATTATCTGACAGTTATCTGACTGTTATCTAACTGTTATCTCTGATTGTTATCTAACTGTTATCTCTGACTGTTATCTCTGACTGTTATCTCTGACTGTTATCTGACTGTTATCTAACTGTTATCTCTGACTGTTATCTCTGACTGGTGCTTGAGGCTTTGTCGAGCCAGCTTAACTAATGAAAGCCTGGGTATGTTGAACTTGCTCATAGTATAGGCCCCTGATATGACAGATGTGTTATTATGACATCACAAGGTGTGTACAGTAGTTTTAATACAGCTCACCACACACGCACACGCACACGCACACACACACACACACACACACACACACAAAGCAGGTTATACACAATAAGATCTGAAGCGTCACAGCTGCATCATTGATAATTATTATTTTATTTTTCAGGCAGCAGACAGTGACCTTATTTGGACGAGAGGGTGGAGACACTTTATGTGGTCTCTATCCTGTTTGACAGGTCACCATGGTGATGTCTTGTCAGTCACTGGTAGCCCCGCCCTCTCCTGCTTTATGGTCTGACTCTAAATGGGCCCTTAATTTGTGTGAAGTGAGTGTTCTCACGTTAATACAGAAGGAAGGGTCAGAGGTCACATAGTTCTCATGGAGCTGATGATGTCACAGATGATGATGTCACAGAGTCAATATTTAAGCACACTGATGTTCATCATTATTCATCCTGTACACACACACACACACACACACACACACACACACACACACACTGACCCTCAGCTGACCTTCACATAGGTGTCATCAGATCAGCTGATCATGTGACCCTGAAACTAAGCGAGAGTATAAAACAGTGTGAAGGGGCGAGGGAGCTCCACTGTCTCTCTCTCTTCTGAGGCTCCGTCCATGATAAAGATGAAGGTGATGAAGGTGATGATGGTGATGATGGTGATGAAGGTCTCTGTGTCTGCTGCTCCTCTTCCTCAGTCACTCAACTCCTTCAGGTGAGATTATACATGTTTATAATATTATAGACTAAATATAATCTATATTATACACAATATAATATTAAACGTTATTTTTATTAAACATGTTTATAATATTATACATGAAATATTAAAATGTGGTCTGTTGATTAGTTTTTATATTATGTTTCTGTTTCCTGTCTGCAGACCCGATGAAACCATCACAGAGAGTCCTCACCTGCACAGGTACACACAGGAAAACTTAACCAGGTAAGTCTTGGATAATCTCACTTCATATCATGTTAATAAAAACACGTCATTATGACATCAGAATCATTTACAGAATCATTTATTATTATTAAGATACCTGCCATAACTACAAGCAGACTGGTCCTAACGTTGACTCCTCACAGTCAGTTCAAGAAATATTGATAAAGTAAAGTGGACCGAAGATATCACACTTACATTGTTCAAGTCAAAGTTAAATAAGTTCAGTTTCATCATAGCACAAAGAATATTCATCAGTTATACAAGTTAAGTTTGCTTATTCAGTTTATTTTGTTTTTTCAGAAACATCTCGTCGAGCCACTCAATGAGCAACTCAATCAGTGACTCGTTGAGCAACTCGTCAAGTGACTCATCAGACCACTCGATGACTGACTTGCTAAACAACTCGATGAGTGACTCATCAAACAACTCATCAAACGACTTGAGTCGCAGTCCTTCCATGTACGAAAGTTTGTTTGTAAATTATAAAATCAGTTTCAGGTTTTGAATCCCACTCGTCTGTTTGTTTTTACAGGTTCGTTCTTCTAGCTGAAGACGTGTAAGAGTTTACTCCTCAACACATTCACTACACACGTACCTGTATAGATATTCACCTGTGCAGATATTCACCTGGACAGGTAGAAATATACACTGAAACATGAGCTCTGTGTGATCAGGTGCTTCTCTCTGTTTTTCAGGGAATATGCTCAGAGGTAAGACTCACTGCAGGCCTTTGACCTTTGACCTCTGAACACAGAGACCTAAAACACATGTTGATATCATTCAGTGTCTTACCTGTTCTCTCACCTGTTGTCTCAACTGTGGTCTCACCTGGTATCTCAGTAACAGGTATCACGCCACACGCTGTCTGCTGCCCACCTGCCAGACAGTGAACCTGAGCTCTGACCTGCAGCGCGGTGATGAGAAGGCAGGTGGATCCACCAGAGACCCTTTCGGCATCGGAAAGAAATAACAGGAAACAGCTGTTCTCAGCAGCTGACATGTTCACCTGCAAACTGAATCAGAGATATAATTAATACTCTCAATCTATACTCTACAATCTATACACTACAATCTATACTTTACGATCTATACTCTAGGATCTATACCCCACGATCTACACCCTACAATCTATTCTCTACGATCTATACTCTACAATCTATACTTTACGATCTATACTTTACGATCTACACCCTACAATCTATACCCTACGATCTATACACTACGATCTATACTCTACAATCTATACTTTACGATCTTTACCCAACGATCTACACCCTACGATCTACACCCTACGATCTATACACTACGATCTATACTCTACAATCTAAATTCTAAGTTCTATTCTCTACGATCTATACTCTATGATCTAAATCCTACGATCTATACTCTACGATCTATACACTACGATCTATACTCTACAATCTAAATTCTAAGTTCTATTCTCTACGATCTATACTCTATGATTTAAACCCTACGATCTATACTCTACAATCTATACTCTATTATCTAAACCCTACGATCTATACTCTACGATCTATACACTACGATCTATACTCTACAATCTAAATTCTAAGTTCTATTCTCTACGATCTATACTCTATGATTTAAACCCTACGATCTATACTCTACAATCTATACTCTATTATCTAAACCCTACGATCTATACTCTACGATCTATACACTACGATCTATACTCTACAATCTAAATTCTAAGTTCTATTCTCTACGATCTATACTCTATGATCTAAATCCTACGATCTATACTCTACGATCTATACACTACGATCTATACTCTACAATCTAAATTCTAAGTTCTATTCTCTACGATCTATACTCTATGATTTAAACCCTACGATCTATACTCTACAATCTATACTCTATTATCTAAACCCTACGATCTATACTCTACGATCTATACACTACGATCTATACTCTACAATCTAAATTCTAAGTTCTATTCTCTACGATCTATACTCTATGATCTAAATCCTACGATCTATACTCTACGATCTATACACTACGATCTATACTCTACAATCTAAATTCTAAGTTCTATTCTCTACGATCTATACTCTATGATTTAAACCCTACGATCTATACTCTACGATCTATACTCTATTATCTAAACCCTACGATCTATACTCTACGATCTATACTCTATGATCTAAATCCTACGATCTATACTCTACGATCTATACACTACGATCTATACTCTACAATCTAAATTCTAAGTTCTATTCTCTACGATCTATACTCTATTATCTAAACCCTACGATCTATTCTCTACGATCTATACTCTACGATTTAAACCCTACGATCTATACTCTACGATCTATACTCTACGGTCTATACTCTAGATGTTTAAACTGTTCTAATCAGAAACATAAAACTCTCCCTCAGTCTTTTAATGTTTATAGTGTAATGCTCGGACTGACCTACAAGTGGCAGCAGGAGAACAGTGTTTTAAATGACCTTCACTTTCACATACTGTTAACTCTGTTTATTCTGAACACTACATTACCCATGATTCTGTTAATAAACTGCACTGATTAAACTGACTCGTAATTAATGTAAGTATCAGAAATGACCTGAATTCAAAGCTTTTCTCTCTCTTGAATATGAACTATGAACTGTATATGTATAACGTGGTCATGTGACTGAACATTTAATTTTGAAGCTCCTCGGATTGAAACACAATCAGCTGATTGGATGATTGTCTCTGAAGGATCAATCAAACACCAGCGACAGAAGAGCAGCTAGGCTGTGATGATGAAGATGATGATAGCTGTAGGAAGCCAACCTCTTGTCCAATCAGCTGACTGTGAGAAAGTCGATTGGTTAGATTAAATAAAATACAAAGATCAGTAACGAAGATGTAAAACAAAGACGTCACTCTGATGACTCAGCTCAGATGTAACTCTGCAGACTTTTATTTTGAAATAATCAATAACTGATGGATAATTAATTACCGAAGAGAAATGTGTGCAGCAGCTTCATCACTTCATTTAACCATCATCATCGTCATCATTGAAACACCAGCAGATCTCTGAGTGTGAAGAGATCAATAACAGCATTGATCCTCCATCAGAGGGTTAATGAGTTCCTGATTGACTGAGACTTCCTGTCACATGTTTTACAGAAATTATCGATGAGTGGATTATCAGGAAGTGCTCACTTACACAAATTTACATTCAATAATGATACATGAAGCAGAGCTAGCAGGTGATCACAGGTAATTGATTAAGGTGACTACAAGTGATCAAAGGTGATCACAGGCGTGCATTAATTTTGCGTGTGTGTGTGTGTGTGTGTGTGTGTGCGTGTGTGTAGGTGTGTGTGTGTGCGTGTGTGCGCGTGCGCGTGTGCGTGTGCGTGCGTGTTTGTGTGTGTGTGTGTGTGTGTGTGTGTGTGAGTGAGAGAGAGAGTGGGTGTGTGTTCATCTGGTAGAAGGCTCTCTGTGGGAGTGGAGGGAGGACTGGGAGGGTAGTTAAGGTTCTTAATTCGATCTGTATTTCTTTATTGTTTATTGTTTTCTGTGTTGCTCGTGTGTCTACCAGAGAACAGAACAGAGATCATGTTTAGTGTTTGGCTGCTCTGTTTAAAAATGGCGGCTGTGATGTGTTGAATGTTTTACAGAGACAAGCTGTAATAAAATATGTGTGTTATTAATTATAGATTCTATTGTTTCAAAGAGTGTTTTATTGTTAATGAAACAGGATTCAACAAAAACAAGAAACATATTTTTTAAACTGTTTTAATGTTTTAAATTCTCAGTTTGAAGATGTAATGAATAATTTATGAAACATACGGCTAACATAAAAGAACATTTCTGCTGCTTCCTCTCACAGATGCTAATAACACACACACACTCATTAACATGTGGAAGGTTCTATCTGTCTGAGGGTTTATAATGAAGCTCAGAGAGGCTGAACCTGCAACAAAAAGATACCCACCACAGAAACCAGTGAAACCAGTGTGAATTCAACATATGAGATAATATAATGTAATGTAATGTGATATAATGTCATGTAAAAGAATCAGAATCAGAAATACTCCCAAGGGGAAATTTGTATGTTGCAGTTGTTCAATACAAACTAGAAGTATGAAGAAATATAAAAAATATAAACAACTAAAACTATGTCAAATATGTTAGTTATATACAGACTATGTAAAAACTCTAAAAGCTGAATTGTGTACACATTTAGTGTAACAACATACAGTGAATTATATACATTCAATGTACCAAGTATATACATTTAATGTATCATTTAAAGTAGGTGTCTGGGTGTTGAAATATTATAATGTAATATAATATAATTTGATGTAATAAAATATAATGGAGCTGATCCCAGCTGTCATTGGGCAAGGGGCGGGGTTACACCTGGACAGGTCACCTGTCAATCACAGGGCTGACACATAGAGACAGACGACCTTTCACACTCACATACACACCTACAGGCAATTTCTGACCTAACGAGCATGTGTTTGGACTGTGGGAGGAAGCCGGAGTACCCGGAGGGAACCCACGCATGCACGGGGAGAACATGCAGACTCCACACAGAAAGGCCCACTACATCTGAACCGGGACTCGAACCAGGAACCTTCTAGCTGTGAGGCGGCAGTTCAAACCACTGCACTGTGCAGCCCTGAGCAGTAAGATGTTTCACTGAAATTAGATGTTAGCTTGTTAGCTTGTTAACGATCTGCATTAATTATAACAGAGGATTTGGCTGCGTCCCTGTTGCTATGGTCATTGACTTTATAAACAGGCTGGTAAACGATGAACAGAGTTTCACCTGAACTACTCAGGTGTCCAGTCTATAATGACTAGTAATATATATTTATAGTAATATGTGATATACTCAGGTTGTTCCTTCCTTGCTTGTGCTGTATTAACTAGTAGTATTGTAACATTGTTAAATATATATACATATACTATATGATATATATATATGATATATTTTACATGTTCTACATCACAGCTGATTGTCAGCCAATCACAGAGCTCCAATAAAAAGACAGAGGAGGGGGGAAAACAAAGAAGACTGAGAGAGAGAGAGAGGGAAAGAGGGAGGGAGAGATAGCAAGAGAGAGAGAGAGAGAGAGAGAGAGAGAGGGGATGATGTGATGAATCTTTTTATAGACAAGAAGAAAAAAGTTTGTCACTTCATCACTGACGAGGGGGGGGGGGGGGGGGGAGGAGGAGGAACGGGAGGGATAAAGAAGCAAGAGGAGAAACAGAAGAGGAAAGAGGAGGTAACAGAAGGAGGAGAAACTGATAAACAGGAGGAGAACCAGGAGGAGCTGGGAGGAGGTCTGATTATAAATCAGTGATTTTTTTGTGATCAAAATAAGACAAAGTGAAAAAGAAGAAAAAGAAGAGGAGGAAGAAGAAAAAGAAGAGGAACAAGAAGGACTGAAGTTTAAACTGGAGAATCTGTGAGTGAATCTTTAATCTGCTGGATTTAATTTTTTCTTCTTACATTCTGTGGTTACTTTTGCTCTTTTTTATCATGTGTGTGTGTATATATATATATATATATATTATAATGATGTAGTACTGGTTGTAGTAGTATTATTCGTACTGGTTGTAGTGGTACTATATAGTAGTGGTACTGGTGGTAGCTATTGTCCTCTCTACATCATGTGACCACATGACCTCATTACCTGATGACCTCATTACCTGATGACGTCATCAATCCAGCTGTTGAACACCTGTAGGGTTGCTGTGTGACAGGAAACAGGGACAGGACCGAAATATCGACCACTTAAGACAGCTACAGGTGAGTGGCCAGGTCCAGATGATGGTGTTTATGTCATTCTTCTTCTTATTATTATTTGTATTATTATCTATTGTTTATTATTTTTATGTATTGTTTATTATTATTATTATTTTCTATGTGTATTATTATTTATTATTATTGTTGTTGGTGCTGTTATTAGTGTTGAGCTGATCACTTGCTGTCCACAGACTGTCAGCAGGTATTGATCAGTATTCATTGAAGAAGAATGTGTGTGTCAGACTGTTAGCAGCACAGATAGCATCAACACACACACACACACACACACACACACACACACACACACACACACAGTTTATCTGGAGTCTATAAATTGATGTGGTCCTGATTAGACCTTATCCTGTCTTAGGCTCAGTCTTTCTCAAACGCCTACCCACTCGCAGACGTTCACTGTGTGTGTGCGTGTGCGTGTGTGTGTGCATGTGTGCGTGTGTGTGTTTATCAAATAGACTTCAGGGAGGTACACTATGAAGCAGGATCAGGCGTCATCAAGGTAACTTCAGGGTTAACTCCAAGTTTTCAGTACTACGAAGGTGGTTCACTTCTTACCGAGGTAGATCACCATGGTAACTTATGCATAACGCCTGTCCTGGGGTCCGAAAGGAGGTTCAACAAACCCTCAGTCTAACCCCGGACTGTGGTTTGACTCCCTGAGCTGAAAGTCGCTTTTTGGTTTCAGAACAGCTGATCAGAGTTAGTTCAATCAACTCTGAGCAGGTTCAGCCGGAGTAAAAAGCCAGCATTAATGGAGCCCCGATACCACGATTCACCATGGCAACGGTACACAAAAACAGGTCCTCCTACGTCACACCAGTGGAGCCCGAAATCCTCACACGGACGTTCAGCGAATACGAGCATGTTTTTAGAAACATAAAGTAACACGGCTGCAGCTGCAAAAGAGAGAGAAGCGGCTCGAGTGAACGCGTCAGTTTGAACTGGTCTGTTTATTTAATACTTAATCACGACCGGAAGCTAAAATTTATATTAATTTAGGAGCAATGCAGCGGGAGAAAAAAACATACATGGAAGCAGTTAAAAATAAAACAGCAGAACATCATTGAAAGGTGCGGCTCAGGCAGAACAGGCTCATGGCTGAACCTCACTTCAGTCAGATTTTAAATATGAAACAGATTAAATATCATTCAGTGGCTGTTTTAATGAGCATCAGCTTTATCCCTAACATGATGCTGACTTCACATACATTATGTCCTTTCAACTAAATCCTGTTTAGGCCATTAAACTGAATTGTGTTTGTTTTTTTAAACATTGTTCCAATAACCAACGGCTGCTTTTGTATTGGTAGGAAATGAAGAGGACCAAATAAATGATCATTTAAGTGCTCTCGACAGTGGTGGTGTAAAAATCTACAAATGATGACTTTTGATTTGATCATTTTATTATATTATAATTTTGTATCTTGTATAATAATTATAATAATGTTTTTTTTCTTTTTATTCAGTAACCGCTCAAACACGCGTGAGACGGGCTGAGTGGATGAGGAAGTGAATAAGGGTTTTATATTCTAGAGGGCTGAAGAAAACCTGCTCCCGACCAGGTGAGGTTCACAGACACAGTTACCATAGTAACCAACTCAGAGTTAAAGTTACCTCTCCTGCTGAAACAGCAAACCCGAGGTTTCCCTCCCTGAGTTTGTAAAATATGCCGATCAGCTGATGGCAGACCGTTAACATCAGAACCATTAACATCAGGACCATTGACATCAGAACCGTTAACATCAGGACCGTTAACATCAGAACCATTAACATCAGGACCATTAACATCAGGACCATTAACATCTTGACCATTAACATCAGAACCGTTAACATCAGAACCATTAACATCTTGACCATTAACATCAGAACCGTTAACATCAGAACCATTAACATCAGGACCATTAACATCAGGACCATTAACATCTTGACCATTAACATCAGAACCGTTAACATCAGAACCATTAACATCTTGACCATTAACATCAGAACCGTTAACATCAGAACCATTAACATCAGGACCATTAACATCAGGACCATTGACATCAGAACCGTTAACATCAGGACCGTTAACATCAGAACCATTAACATCAGGACCATTAACATCAGGACCATTAACATCTTGACCATTAACATCAGGACCGTTAACATCAGAACCATTAACATCAGGACCATTAACATCTTGACCATTAACATCAGGACCGTTAACATCAGAACCATTAACATCAGAACCATTAACATCTTGACCATTAACATCAGGACCGTTAACATCAGAACCATCAACATCAGAACCATTAACATCTTGACCATTAACATCAGGACCGTTAACATCAGGACCATTAACATCAGGACCGTTAACATCAGAACCATTAGCATCAGGACCATTAACATCAGAACCATTAACGTCACAGCTATTATCATCAGAACCATTAACATCAGAACCATTAACATCAGGACCATTAACGCCACGGCTATTAACATCAGAACCATCAACATCAGAACCATTAACATCAGAACCATTAACGTCATGGCTATTATCATCAGGACCATTAACATCAGAACCATTAACATCAGAATCATTAACGTCACGGCTTTTATCATCAGGACCATTAAGATACGGACCATTAACATCAGGACCATCAACATCAGAACCATTAACGTCACGGCTATTATCATCAGGACCATTAACATCAGAACCATTAACATCAGAATCATTAACGTCACGGCTTTTATCATCAGGACCATTAAGATACGGACCATTAACATCAGAACCATCAACATCAGAACCATTAACATCAGAACCATTAACGTCATGGCTATTATCATCAGGACCATTAACATCAGGACCATTAACATCAGAACCATTAACATCAGAACCATTAACATCTTGACCATTAACATCAGAACCATTAACGTCACAGCTATTATCATCAGAACCATTAACATCAGAACCATTAACATCAGGACCATTAACGCCACGGCTATTAACATCAGAACCATCAACATCAGAACCATTAACATCAGAACCATTAACGTCATGGCTATTATCATCAGGACCATTAACATCAGGACCATTAACATCAGAACCATTAACGTCACGGCTTTTATCATCAGGACCATTAAGATACGGACCATTAACATCAGGACCATTAACATCAGAACCATTAACATCAGAATCATTAACGTCACGGCTTTTATCATCAGGACCATTAAGATACGGACCATTAACATCAGAACCATCAACATCAGAACCATTAACATCAGAACCATTAACGTCATGGCTATTATCATCAGGACCATTAACATCAGGACCATTAACATCAGAACCATCAACATCAGAACCATTAACGTCACGGCTATTATCATCAGGACCATTAACATCAGAACCATTAACATCAGAACCATTAACGTCACGGCTTTTATCATCAGGACCATTAAGATACGGACCATTAACATCAGAACCATTAACATCAGAACCATTAACATCAGAACCATTAACATCACGGCTATTATCATCAGGACCATTAAGATACGGACCATTTACATCAGGACCATTAACATCAGAACCATTAACATCTTGACCGTTAACATCAGGACCATTAACATCAGAACCATTAACATCAGAACCATTAACGTCACGGCTATTATCATCAGGACCATTAACATCAGGACCATTAACATCAGGACCATTAACATCAGAACCATTAACATCTTGACCATTAACATCAGGACCATTAACATCTTGACCATAAACATCAGAACCATTAACATCTTGACCATAAACATCAGAACCATTAACATCAGAACCATTAACGCCACGGCCATTAACATCTTGACCATAAACATCCGGACCATTAACATCAGAACCGTTAACATCAGAACCATTGACATCACGACCATGAACATCTTGACCATTAACATCTTGACCATTAACATCAGAACCATTAACATCAGAACCATTGACATCAGGACCATTAACGTCACGGCTATTATCATCAGGACCATTAACATCAGGACCATTAACATCTTGACCATAAACATCAGAACCATTAACATCAGGACCATTAACATCAGAACCATTAACGCCACGGCCATTAACATCTTGACCATAAACATCAGGACCATTAACGCCAGGGCCATTAACATCAGAACCATTAACATCAGAACCGTTAACATCAGGAGCACACACATGCTGTAGTGGTCACATGACTACTATTCTGTCTAATATAAATGGTTACACCCTGACAGGAAGCTGCTCTGTGTCCAGATGTTGACTGAGGTCCAGCAGCTGCATTCAGGGCCTTCATTATGGTCAATGTGACACCTGGCAGCCCTCCAGGTGAAACACACCTGAACAAGTACAATTACCTGGCCTTGGTCCTCGGCATCCCCCTAATCCTGATCATCATCCTGGGCAACATCCTGGTGTGTCTGAGCGTGCTCACTGAGCGCTCACTGAAGACTGCCACCAACTACTTCATCATAAGCCTTGCAGTTGCCGACCTGCTGCTCGCCGTGCTGGTATTGCCGCTATATGTCTACACAGAGGTGAATTAGTGACTCTACACCTGTATCTCGAGAACGCAGTTTTAACAAGGACCATGACTTAACACCTGTATAACAAGGAAACAGTTTTAACGAAGAACATGACTTTACACCCGCATAACGAGGACACAGTGTTAACAAGGACCATGAATTTACACCTGCATAATGAGGACCGAGTGTTTACAAGGACCATGAATTTACACCTGCATGATGAGGACCGAGTGTTTACGAGGACCATGACTTTACACCTGCATAATGAGGACCGAGTGTTTACGAGGACCATGACTTTACACCTGTATATCGACACCACAGTGTTTACAAGGACCATGAATTTACACCTGCACAATGAGGACCGAGTGTTTACGAGGACCGTGACTTTACACTTGCATAATGAGGACCGAGTGTTTACAAGGACCATGACTTTACACTTGCATAATGAGGACCGAGTGTTTACCAGGACAACGACTTTACACCTGTATATCAACGACACAGTGTTTACAAGGACCATGACTATACACCTGCATAATGATGACCGAGTGTTTACCAGGACCACCACTTTACACCTGTATATCGACGACACAGTGTTTACAAGGACCATGACTATACACCTGCATAATGAGGACCGAATGTTTACGAGGACCATGACTTTACACTTGCATAATGAGGACCGAGTGTTTACCAGGACCACGACTTTACACTTACATAATGAGAACTGAGTGTTTACAAGGACCATGACTTTACACTTACATAATGAGGACCGAGTGTTTACCAGGACCACGACTTTACACCTGTATATCGACGACACAGTGTTTACAAGGACCATGACTTTACACCTGCATAATGAGGACCGAGTGTTTACGAGGACCATGACTTTACACTTACATAATGAGAACTGAGTGTTTACAAGGACCATGACTTTACACCTGCATAAAGAGTACCGAGTGTTTACGAGGACCTCGCCTTTACACCTGTAAATCAACGACACAGTGTTTACAAGGACCATGACTTTACACCTGTATAATGAGGACCCAGTGTTTAGGAGTACCATGACTTTACACCTGTACTATAAGGACACTTTTGTAAAGTAAGGACATGGTGTTTCTTCATCAGTGTGTCTGTTTGTGTCGTGTTTAGTTTTTTGGAGGTGTCTGGACATTGAGCACCTACATCTGTGATGCTCTGATGACCATGGATGTGATGCTGTGCACCGCCTCCATCCTCAACCTGTGTGCTATTAGCATTGACAGGTGAGTCCACCACTATCTGTATTCAGACCTGATCTGATTCTAATGACGATTGATTCAACGAAGAGACGATGAAGTCACATTTCATTGTATGTTTGAATCAGTATTCCCCCTGCCTTACTGGAGTGGCTTCATTACACTGACCTCAACCATCTCAACATAATAGAATTAGCTGGCAGTAGAGCTCATTAAGAAGACACAACTTCATTTGTACCTGAATGAGTAATGAGACGCTTTGAATATTTCCTTGTTGTTTCTTGAACATTATTATAAGATTTTCATGAATGTTGGATAAAATAAATTATTAATTCTGTTAGATGTCTGAAGGTCAGTGTGTCCTTCAGGAGGCAGAGGAAAGACTCTGAGAATCTGTTCTTCATCTTGAATCATGTTAGCTTCTCATTAATCAGATAACACATTTTATAGATGAAAGCTGCTAACAGAGCCAACTCACAACTCTGTGAGTGTCGAGATTTAACAAAACACCTCACCCTGTTAATTTAGTGGCCTGGTTTAATGTTTACTGTCTCAAACATGAATCTATCCATAAAGTGTCACATCCACTCTAAAAAGAAAGAGTCGAGTGATCAGACAGCTGATCACTTCTCATTTAAAAGTCTTAAACTGACACATGCTGAGATATTTCACCTGTATGCTCATTTACCCAAGAAACATCTTCAGGAACAGGGTCCAACATTAGTACCCGCCACTTGCCAAATGCGGGTAAAAATCTAATTTGGCGACTAAAATAAATGAGGTCAGGAGCCAGGGGCGGGTGCTCCCATCACTACAAAACATACTTTAGGTTGTTGACATAGTTTTGTTTTGCTACGAGTCTGCACGTCGCTGGCGTGTGTCCGTGAAGACTTGTATTGCAATCCTTTAATGGACTCTTGCTGACCACCATCAGCACGCTCACGCTTCTGAGATTTAGCTCGCTCAGGGCTCTAGTGCGTCAACCAGGAAAAAAGCTCTTGAGATTAAAAATGTCTTTTTCAAGAGTGTCCTGGCCAAGACAGGCAGCAGCACATTAACATTAGTCATACAGCCACCACGGCAACCCGGTGTTGTGCTGTGTTCTTCGGGGGCTGTTGGACAGGCAACTGACGATGCATTAGCAGCCCGCACTGGCTAATGGGGACTGGCTAGCTACAGCAGCTAATAATTGAGTTTCCATGTTGTGGAGATGCATTCCCAATTCACTTAGCCTCGCCATCACTGCATATAAACTACAGTATTAACATGTACCACCTGAGACACAGCAGACAGTGTGGCTAACAGCTGAGCTAGAGTATGGTCACTATCTGAACTGAGGAGCTTGTAAATGACTATCAGAGGAGAGAGGAAGGAGAGAGCTATGAGTGCTTGATCAAAGAGTTAAAATGACGAGGATCAAAATATTCCTACAGTACCATAACTTAAAGTGGCCTTCTCATAATCCAATATGGCCTATTCCAGAAAAATGTTTAATATCAGTGTATTATTAATAAAGAATTACTGCATACACCACTTCTAAATATGGAGCTGATTTTAACTAATAATTTTCTTTAAATTCAGTGGAGTAAAAGTATAGATAAATACACAAACAAAGTACATGACCCCAAAATTACACTGGTACTATAAGTTAAGTACTGAAGTAAATGTATTAGATTCTTTCTACCACTGTTTATTATTAAAATTATATCTAATATATCTATATATAGATATAGATATCTAACTACGTACTTTTGGACTTGTTCAAGAATATTAAACTGTGAAGCAAAACAAGATAACCAGTTGATGAATATCAACAAAAATAAGGATTCACTCATTTTCACCAAATGGGCATCACATGCATCACATTAAAGGCTGGTTTATCAAGGTTTTAAGATGTGGTCTGATGTGGTCTGTGGGTTGTGTTCAGGTACATCGCGGTCGTGGTCCCTCTAAAGTACAACAGGAACCAGTTCAGCATCCGTCAGCTGGCTCTCATCACCGCCACCTGGCTGCTGTCTCTGGGCGTGGCCAGTCCGGTCATCTTTGGTCTAAACCAGGTCCCGGGTCGGGATTCGAGCGTTTGCAGACTGGAGGACGAGAGGTTTGTGGTGTACTCATCTGTGTGCTCGTTCTTCGTACCTTGCCCAGTCATGCTCTTTCTGAATTACTGGATGTTTCGGGGCCTGCGGCGCTGGAGTGGGCGGAGCCGGTCTCACGCAGCTAGGGCCACTCGTCCAGCTTTCTCTCTATGTCTGGGCTTGGCTTTGCGGCGAACTCAAGCCACGCCAGCAGAGAGTCGAGAGAAAGCCCATTATGCCGCTCCGGCCAGCCTCAGCCCCACCTCTCCATCCTCCATCTCCATGACGACGCCCATTGCGACCCCGGTGTTGGAGGAGCAGCAGGAAGGGGGGGACAGTGTGTCAGATGGAGAGGTCACAGAGAGGAGGGGGGGCAGCAGAGAGAACGGCCCAACTAAGAGGAGTGGTGCAAAGAAAGGAAAAGGAAACAACAAAAGCAGCCGAGTCAGCGGGAGGGAGAGGAAGGCCATGAAGGTGCTGCCAGTCGTCGTCGGTGAGAGTTTCATATTAATGTTAAAATATAGAATAAAATGATGTTCAAGCTGAATGGGTCTCCGTTTCTTTAGATTTTGGGAGCAAAAAATCAGGTGACATGTTTGAACAGACATAAACAGCTGACTGCCATCAACATAACTGTGTGTAAGAACAGAGCCCTGAGGTAACACACTGATGTGTCTGTGAGTGTGTTCACCGTTCAGAGTTTGTAAGACTGAATATGTGTCACAGCAGGAGGTCTGATGTTTGTTCTCACCCTCTGAGTTTCATGTTTGACTGGAACAGGAGCTGTGATCCTCTCAGTAAAAATAGAAACGCTTCTATCTGATCTCCGTGGAAACCACTTTACTTTCTCACACAGACTCAATTAAACACTGACTCGAGGACAAACTGCCTGTAGGCTTGGTCTGTGATGTGTTTAGATTTAACTTCATTTTTGATGTAGAAGAGATGAAATGTGTAAGGTTTGACTCGGTCTAAACAAGCAGAGAAGTCATAGAACAAGCAGTTAAAGCTGCAGTCGGTAAGATGGAGACGAGAGCGGACTTTGCTTCAAAATTTGAAAGATTACAACCTCCAGGCCCCTCCCCCTCTCTCTCCGCAGTGCTCAGTCCTACCTCCAAAGCCCAACCTGTATTCAATCTCGAGAAATCATTGAGGGCATGCCCTCATCTTCAATGACGTTGAGAGTACAATGAAAATACAATAAACGAAACACACACAATAAAAAACAACAACAAAACAACAGCAAGGAATTAAATAATCATAAGTAACAGGAAATTAAACGAGTAGAGACAACAGAGTTCATGGGTGGAGTAATTTGTAATCATGTTTCTAAATTGACTGAAGGTAACCATTGTATTGAGTTTTCATGTGTGTTGTAAAGTGTTCCAGGTGAATGATGATAAGTTTATCAATTTAAAGCATCCTTCTTCTGACTGTCTGTCTCCAGGTGTGTTTCTGGCCTGTTGGACACCTTTCTTTGTCGTCCACGTCACCAAGGTATTGTGTCAGTCTTGTGACATCGGCCCCACCCTGATCTCCGTGGTAACATGGCTTGGCTATGTCAACAGCGCCATCAACCCGATAATCTACACTGCATTTAATGCTGAGTTCAGGACCGTCATTCACAAGCTACTCTGCTGTCGGCCATGAAAACATAATGGTCTGAACCTGTCCGATAACTGAGTCTGAAACAAGTTTAGTCTTAGTCTGAAACAAGTTTAGTCTGAGTCTGAAACAAGTTTAGTCTGAGTCTGAAACAAGTTAAGTCTGAGTCTGAAACAAGTTAAGTCTGAGTCTGAAACAAGTTTAGTCTGAGTCTGAAACAAGTTTAGTCTTAGTCTGAAACAAGTTTAAATGGAGGCTCAGACTGTTCAGGATTTTTTAATCTCATATCGAGTTACAACATAGCTGTTAGTTCTTTAAAAACTCTCCAAACATTCTCCGTCTGCAACAGAAAGAAGTTTTCTGAGAGAATTTTTAGTTTAAATCTCAACTGGGCTGAAACACTCTCACGCACTGATACTGACTCCAATCTTTTTTCTTGTCTATGACTGTTTTACGTGTGATTCGTACTTGAAACAGAGCATTAATTGGATCTTCGTCCACATTTCAGCCTGAAGACATAAAATATGTGAAGATGTAAATCATGAGTTTTAGATGTGTCAATGTTGTTTGTAAAGGTTTTAAGAACAGTGTTGAATAATTTTATCAACAATACTGCTGAGTATTTTGTGCAGAAAGCATTAAGGATGATGATTTTTGTAAAACAAGTAGTGTCTGAGTCAGTGAGTCCGTGAATGTGATGGAATGAAGCTGACACAACAGACAGTTATTTAACTTTAACAGATAAATAACAAACATGTTCCATTAGATTCATTTTTTTTGTTTTTTAATACATTTAATTAATACTTCTGTTTCAACATCAAAAACTTTTGTAATTCACAGTAAATCTTATTCTTTGTCGGTTTGAACCACTGTTAACTTTGCATTTAATAGTCGGTTTGCAGCCACGTCTCCTAAAATGTTAAATATATAAAATGAATTATTGCAGCCATTTTTTTCTGCAGGAGAAATGTGATCTTTAATAAACAGGAAACATGTTTGTCTCTCTGTGTCTATGTGTTTAAGATTCTTGCTGAATTTTTCTCCAGTTCTGGCAGTAAATTTCGATTAAACTGTTTCTGCTCTCTCTGATTCTGGTTCAGGTTCTGATTCAGGATCAGGATCAGATTCTGGTTCAGGTTCTGGTTTAGGATCAGAATCTGGACAGATGGAGGTTTTTGCGGTTAGATACAGATTTTTTTGGTCCTGTCTGTCTGTGTGTTAAAGAGTCAGTCATGGATTCAAGACAGGATTGTTTCAGACTGCAGATTGGTCTTGACTGATTGATTCTGAGACATTATGAGACATTTTAGGATCCATTTTAAAATTCTTTTATTTGCTTTTAAGTCAGTCAGTGGCCTTGCCCTGCCCTACCTCTCTGAGCAGCTACACCCCTATACCTCCACCTGTGCTCTCAGGTCAGCCAATCAGCTGCTTCTGAGCGTGCCGATAACACAAAGGAAGCTCAGAGGGGACCGTGCCTTTGCTGCTGCGGCTCTCATTAGACAGGCCTCTTCACTGTCTGTTTTTAAACCCACCTCTTCTCCTTGGCCTTTGACACCTTGTAAGACGTTGATTTTATTCTTTTATAGTCTTTTTTTAAAATTTTATTTATTTTTATCTATATCTATTTATTCATTTGTATCTTATGCCTCGTGTGAGCTGTGTATTTTATGTCTTTTATTCTTCTGTACAGCACTTTGGTCCTCTGTGGTTGTTTTAAAGTGCTTTACAAATAAAGTTGGATTTGACTGGATTGGATTCATCTCCTCTGATGGTGAGGGAGGAGGAGGAGGGAGAAGGAGGGAGGAAAAGGAGGAGGAGGGACCTCAAACAGCCATGGAAACCACACAGGTTTCCATAGTAACCAGGAGCCCACACATCCTCCTACTGCAACATGTAGTAAACATGTGTTCAAAACCCCATATATATACATATACTGAATATATATACATATATGTGTGTGTGTGTGTGTGTGTGTGAGAGAGAGAGAGAGAATGTGCTGCTGTTAAACTCTGTGCTTTAATCAGCTGACTTCAAGTTTTTTTCTGTTGTTGCTTTGAAAGGTTCAACAGTTTATTTGTTACCATGTTTACATTTACATCTGTTTATGGTCTGACTGTTTATGTAGCTCGACTGTAACTCGTCTCTGTGCTGTAACTCGTCTGTAACTCGTCGCTGTGCTGTAACTCGTCTGTATCTCGACTGTAACTCGTTGCTGTGCTGTAACTCGTCTGTAACTCGTCTCTGTGCTGTAACTCGTCTGTATCTCGTCTGTAACTCGTCTCTGTGCTGTAACTCGTCCGTAACCTGTCTGTAACTCGTTGCTGTGCTGTAACTCGTCTGTAACTCGTCTCTGTGCTGTAACTCGTCTGTATCTCGTCTGTAACTCGTCTCTGTGCTGTAACTCGTCCGTAACCTGTCTGTAACTCGTCTCTGTGCTGTAACTCGTCTGTAACTCGTCGCTGTGCTGTAACTCGTCTGTAACTCGTCTCTGTGCTGTAACTCGTCTGTAACTCGTCTCTGTGCTGTAACTGTGCTGTATCTTGTCTGTAACTCGTCTCTGTGCTGTAACTCGTCTGTAACTCGTCGCTGTGCTGTAACTCGTCTATGTGCTCTAACTCGTCTGTAACTCGTCTATGTGCTCTAACTCGTGTGCTGCTCAGGTAAAACAGATCTGAGGTCAGTCTCAGTGTGATCAAAGGTCAGAGCAGCAGAACAAACACTCTACAGGTGAGCCTCTAACACAGAGGATTCACACCTGAGTGTGTTCAGCAGGTAGAGTTTCCACTCCAATGATGAAGTTCCACCTCACTGACTCACCTGTTTATAAAAGCTGAAACCTAAATCACACAGAGGAGCAGGAGGAGGAAAAGATAAGAAGAGGGGGATGAGGAGGAGGAACAAAAGAGAAGAGGGAGAGTGGGAGGGGGAAAGAAAACAGGAGGAGGACGAAGAAGACGAAAAGAGAAGAGGGGGAAGAAAACAGGATTATGTCAGATTATGTTTTTCTTCTGTCACTTTAAACTCCTGATGATCAACAGTTAACTCAATAAATGTATTATTTTCATGTGGTATATAAATACAATAAATATTCATATGTGTCAGTCTGGGGTTAATTTATGGTAAATTGTTTCAAGTATCAGAGATGATTACAGTTGAAAATGAAACAAACAGCGGTTTCCTGTTTGCAACGGAAAGGGGGCGGGGCCTGCAGGACGTCAGTCACTGTGTATTACACCTGCAGTCATCAGCGCCACACCGGAAACTACTGGACACTCCTTCACAATAAAACACAAAAAGTATGAAAAGTAATTTTTAAGACGTCGTCATTCATGAAAGTGAAATTCACGGAGCAGTGATGGCAGCTCTGATTTGTCAACTGTTGACCTTTGAACCACAGTCACGAATCTTTTAAATCTTAAATCTCTTTTAAATCTTTTAAATCTTAAATCTCTTTTAAATCTTTTAAATCTTTTAAATCTTAAATCTCTTTTAAATCTTTTAAATCTTAAATCTCTTTACTTAGTCTTCGATTATTGAACCTGAAAACAATATTTAAACAAAGTAAAACGTCATTTAAACAAACAGATAATTGTATACTTTTCACGTTTATACTGCTAATATATACTTATGCTTTATATACTAAAACTTATACTGATATACTAATTCGAACAGTTATAAATGAAAAAGGATTGAACATGGAACATATGTTTTTCAGGACAACATGCAGTGACATATATGACATATGTATATCTTTTTATTTTATTTTATTGTTTTTTATCAAGAAGTCTGAAGGCACAGATCAGAGTTCATCTAAAAAATATCTGACTAACAACTTAATATATCTGTGTATTTACACTATAGTGTTTATTGACCTTATATTTACAGTATGTGCCTTTGTGTCTGTTCTCACTTGTTGCTACGACAGTTTTATTTTCCAATAGTGTGGTGAAGCTTTTATTTTTTCTCTCTGACAGGAAGTACTTGTTCTTATTACGTCATATTGACGCGGATCTGATCTGAGTTCCGTCAAAGTTTGAACGAGAGGATCGCGTGAGCCGCTTTGGTCCCCCGTAGTTTGTTCGTTTGTTTGTCTGTTTTCGTTTGTTTGTTTGTTCGATTGTTGACGTCACGGTGACGCTGCAACCGTTTAACCGGAACACGCGCTTGTTTGCCAATTCGCGTAGCACCGGCACGGCCAGAAACCGGGACCAGGTGAGTCCATCAATGCAATCACTGCGCACACACACACACACAAACGCACACACACTTAAGTCCTCAACATTTATGAACTGTCAGTCTTCTGCCGTTATGAATACATCCCTGTTGGTCTGATCCCATGACTGTGACTCAATGACTTCCTAAAACTTTTAAGGAACAAAGCAGAGGTGTGTGTGTGTGCGCGCGCGCGCGTGCGCATTATGTAATAATGCTAAATCTAACTACCACATTAACAGTACTCTTCAGACTGCAAGGAATAAACAAATACCAAAAGTACAAATACACACAAGTATAACTTTACGTTTTTACTCTAAAATAAACTCATGATCTCATTAACCCAGAAAACCATCACATGATGAAGTATTTCAAGAAGTACTATGTGTATCAGTGTAAATTGAGTGAACTATACACCAGGTTTGGTGCACAGTGTTATAGTGAGGTGAGAGCAGAAAGTAGAAGAACAGCAGAACAGACTTCCACATTAAAAAGTTTGTATTTAAGGAGGAGTGTGTTCTCCTGGTCCCCACAGCTTCCAGGCCTCCTACTGACCCCCTGCCAGTGATCCCAGTGATCCCAATCTCCCCCCATCATGAGTGTCCAGCCCCGCAGGATCCGTCTCAAGCCCTGGTTGTTGGCTCAGGTGAACAGCGGCAGGTATCCTGGTCTACAGTGGCTCAGCCCAGACCACCGACTCTTCCAGATCCCATGGAAACACGCTACACGGCACACACCAACGTCCGATGAGGAAAACACCATCTTCAAGGTCAGAGTCACCCTCAAACGCCTCGACTTCTGACTCCTGACCTCCTGTGACCTCACCTGCTGAAGCATCTGCTGGGTGAACAGAACAAAACTTTTGTTCAACTTGGCTTTTTTATCTTTGAATTTTAGAAGGCATAATTAATGACGGAATGTAAAGAAGATAACAACAGGACGATGTTATGTTATATATCCCAATACCCCCTTTACCTGAATGTAAGGTGCACATCTCTTCCTGTAAACGTGCTTGTAATTCCTGCTGTGTGTCTGTCAGGCCTGGGCTCTAGAGACAGGTAAGTATCGGGACAGGGTGGATGAACCCGACCCTGCCAAGTGGAAAGCAAACCTGCGCTGTGCTCTGAACAAGAGCCGAGAGTTTCAGCTGAAATACGACGGAACCAAAGAAACACCGGTCCAACCGTTCAAAATCTACGAAGTCTGCGAGCAGTCAGGGAGCGCAGGTGAGAGCACTCCCCTGGAATCATGTTGTACAGGTATACATTTTTATTTCACTACTACTGCTGCTAATATTAATAATAATATTGATAATGAAAATACAAAGACTATTACTGAAACTAAATTCAGCTGAGTCTTTATAATAAGTGTTACTGTATTTATCTGTAACCTTCACTTTTTAACCCTGCATGTCCAATTGTTTCTGTTTCAGACGGCGGGGATGATGATGAAGAGGAGGTGAGGAATCAACAGACTTTCCACATTTGAATCACCTTTATTCACCTGACTGACCCGACAACAACAACCTCTTTTATTCTCAGATGCCGAACCTGATGGAGCTCTCGATCAGTGAGTGAAACTTCAGTTCAGGTTTTTTGTCAAGAAATAGAGACTCTTCACCGCAGGAACCTTGTAAATATTAAGTTAGTTTATATGTAACAACCTTAAAACTTCAGTTTATATTAACACGTAAAATATCCGTTTCATCATGGATTAGATCTGCAGAAGCTTTTTCACAGAAGGGATCAGTGAGTGAAACTGCTGAGTCAGCAGGATGAGTTCTTTCAAAATAAAATGTATGTTAACTCAACGTGTCCAGAAGCAAAATATTAGTTCTCATTAAAACTTTTCAACTTAAACCCATAAAACATGTCTGACATCAGAGGGTTAGGGTTAGAAATAAACACTAGGGGATGTTTGTAAGACTGACAGCCCAGTTTTTAACAGATCGGACTGGCCAGCAGGGGGCGCCACTCACTTTGTCATTGAGCACCATTAAAAGGAAGGATTCCTGTTCATGTTGATCCAACTGCGCATGAGGCTAAAGAATGTAGTGAAGAACGTCACACACACTTAACACACACATAATCGACCAATCAGGTTTAAGCCCCGCTCCTGACTCCAGAGAGACCCTGGAGGACCACCAATTGTTCTCTAATTCCTGCAGTAGAAACGGAGCAAGTAGAAGCTCCGATGATGTCATGAGATGACTTCATCTGATGATGTCATGAGATGACTGTGAAGGTTCTCAGTCATCCAGGTCATTCTAAGCTTAAGCCAAAGGGCAACTGGACTCGGTTGAAGTTCTTTGAGACGTTTCACCTCTCATCCGAAAGGCTTCTTCAGTTCTAAACTGACAGGTGGACGGAGTTAGAAATATAAGCCTCTGTAGGTCATTAGAATGCTAATAGATGTGTAATCAAGGGTGAGTGGTTAACATGAGCTGTTGAGCGAGTATGACTAAGAGTCATTGGTACCCACCGGTGTTGATGGGTCATTACGATGGGTCGTTACGACCATAGTACCCTCTGAGTCACAGTTCCATTAGGGCCTTTTCACATTAGGTATGATTGCTTCGTACCGTACCCTAGTATGGATGCCCCCCTTCTCCTCTGCCCCGCCGTTCAGCTTTCACATTAATTATTTCGTGCCATACCCGAGTTCACTTGCAGTAGGACTCCGAAGCAGAAGGTGGCAGTAATGCACCTCAAAAACAAGGAGAAGAAGAGTATCATCAACTACGTAATGTTGTTTATGTTGTCGTTCCAGTGTCAAAAAGCATGTGAATCTCATGATCCCTTCCCGTACAATGGAGAAAATGTTTCTTGGAGAAAATGTTTCTTGGAGAAAATCTCAAGAATGACCCTCTAACCTACATTCCTACTGTATCATCCCTGGCCGTGCAGTTCAGAGGATGACATCAGCGTTGCTGCACGCATATGCGGACATTATAAAAAGCAGTCCACTTCCGTGGTTAGGTACAGTAGCTTTTCACACCTGATGCGTACCGTAACTGAGTACACATGAACCATACTCAAGACCACCTTTTCAAGTGGATCCGGGCACGGATCAACGAACCGTACTTGAGTACGGTACAGTGTTCACATTAATCAAACAAACTGGACTTTGAGGCCAAGTGTACTCGGATCTGGGCCCGGGTCTCTAATGTGAAAGCCCCCATAGTACCCTCTGGTGTTAATGGGCTGACTCTCAGTGATACTAGGTCAACAGCTCAGGTTAAAGACTCACCCACGGTAACATCTATTAGCATACTAATTACCTACAGAGGCTTATATTTCTAGCTCCATCCACCAGTCAGAACTGAAGAAGCCTTTTGGATGTGAGGTGAAACGTCTTCAATAACTTCAACCAAGTCCAGTTGCCCTCTGGATTAATTTTAGAGTCATTAGATGACTTCATCTGATGACGTCATGAGAGGATGTCATGTCTCCTCAGACCCAAGGACCAGTGACCCCCCCTCCTTCAACTTCACAGCTCCTTCAGAGGTGACTCAGGTCAGTTTGTCCACAGATGGGACGTTTGGACCTCCACATGTGATCCCCATCCCCCTCTTCCAAGACAGAGTCCTCCCAATGAACTCTGACCTCCCCATTACCCCTGACCTCCAGGCCCAGGGGCAGAGGGTTGATCAGGGGTCCTTCGTCCTTCCTACAGGACTCCCCAGTGGGCTTCAGGACCTGAATTCTATGCCCCCCCCGGCTGCGTCTGACCCCCCTGGGCCGGCCTCGATGGAGACCAGCAGCATCGGGGGCGTCCAGAACCAGGGAGACCCACAGAACAACCAACCCTGCAAGTACGACCTGCTGAACAGCGTCCCACGTGAGTATGACCTCTGACCTCTGACCTGCAGGTCTAATCAGAATCAGAATCGGGGTTTATTGCCAAGAAGGTTTGCACATACAAGGAATTTGTTTTGGTGATTTAGGTGCAGAAAAATTAACACAGAACTAGAATAAAAAGAAAAAAATAGAATAGAAAATAGGCAATAAGAATAAAAATATAAAAAGAAATACGTATAACACAAAATATGTACAACACAGGTGTAATTAAAAACTGTACAGGGGGGGGCGTTGAGGTGCTGGGCGAGGTGGAGGTGATAAGCTGTGGTGGTTGTTGTTGTTGAAAAGAGTCACGGGGGACGGTGTCAGGACTGTCCCATTGTCTTTCAAAGCGACAGTAAAACTCGTTCAGGTCGTTGGCATGGCGCAGGTCATTAACAGAGTGGGGGGTTTTCGGTTTGTAGCTGGTGAGCTGTCTGAGACCCTTCCAGACTGAGTCAGCATCTCCCCCTGAAAACTGCTGCTGTAGTTTCTCAGAGTACAGACGCTGAGCTTCTGTCACCGCCCGGCTGAAGGTGTATTTAGCCTGAAAAAAGATTCCAGTCCAGAAGAACAATGAAATTAAGTTCGTCCAGTTTATTGCACAGAGAACGCACGTTGGAGAGAAAAATACCCGGTAAAGCAGTGCATAGTCCGCGGCGGCGTAGACACACAAACCTCTCAGAGCTTTTTAGCCTAGCTTTGCACAAAAAACTGTTATTCTTGTGCCCTCACAAGAGCTAGCTAAACAGCACAGGTTTCTTACCTGGCTCCAGGTTCAGGTACCTGGGCTCAGTCCTAAAGGAGCAGTATGCGTGTCTGTGGTCCAGCGGCCTGTTGGTTTCGCTGGTTTGATTCCTGGCTGCCCGGCTCCCTTGAACCAGACATTGAACCCCACACAGTTCCTGTTCTCAGAACTTCAACAGATGTCACAACTGACCCTTCTGTGTTGCTGTTGTAACAGATGTAATAACTGACCACTCTGTGTTGCCATAGTAACAGATGTAATGACTGACCACTCTGTGTTGCTATAGTAACAGATGTTATAAGTGACCCCTCTGTGTTGCCGTAGTAACAGATCTGGACCTGAAGTTCCAATACCGTGGTCGCACGGTGGGCTCTCTGACAGTCAGTAACCCTCAGGGTTGCAGGTTGTATTTCGGACACCTGGAGCCGACCCCTGAGCAGGTGGACCTGTTCGGACCCGTCACCTTGCAGCAGGTCCTGTTCCCGGGGACGTCTGAAATCCAGAACCAGAAGCAGCGGTTCTACACGGAGGCCCTGTTGGACGTAATGGACCGCGGTCTGATCCTGGAGATCTGGGAGCAGGACATCTACGCCATCCGCCTCTGTCAGTGTAAGGTGTTCTGGTCAGGACCGGGCATGTCGGATCAGGGTCCACCAAACCCTATGGAGAGGGAGAAGAAGATCAAAGTGTTCAGCCTCAACGACTTCCTGCAAGGTGACCAATCAGAGCGCAAAGAGAAAACTGTCTTGATGTTTATTTAAACTAAATGTGTGAAATAAATTCTGTCCACAGGACTGATCCTGTTCCAGAAGGGGGAGGCTGAGAACCCTCCTCCCTTTGAGATCCACTTCTGCTTCGGGGAGGACTGGCCCGACAAAAAACCCAGAGAGAAGAAACTCATCATGGTCCAGGTCTGTTCATGTCCACAGGGGGCGCTCTAACTAAACTCAACAAACACACAAAAACTGAACTCTTCTTCACAGTTGTCCAACTCCCATTCAGGCTCAGCTTAACGCCTGGACTCACCTACAGGGTTTATCATCCAATCATGCTCCAGTGTGACTCATCTACAAGGTGTATCATCCAATCATGCTCCAGTGTGACTCATCTACAAGGTGTATCATCCAATCAGGCTCCAGTGTGACTCACCTACAGGGCTTAGAATCCAATAAGGCTCCAGTATAGGTGGAGGTACCAGAAACTTTCAGTTCTAGGAACTTTTCTTCAAGGAACTAAATGTTTCCTGCGGCCCATTGTTGTCTGCATTTCAACCACGGCCAAAAGTCCCAGGAAGATTATGCAAATCAGGCCAATGATGTATGGAGAAGCAATAAAAGTAACTGCACTACACCGCCAGTCCAGTAGGTGGCGGTAAGGTACCTTTAAGCTGGTATGCCAACTGCCATTAAAACTCAAAAAATAAGAGGGTGTCATCATTTGTGGGACACAAGAGTTAGCCTGTTAGCGTGAGAGATTCAACTGTTTTTGATTGTGTTTTATTGCATTGTAAATGGATTGAGCATGAAAGCTTGCGTCTCCTACTTCCTGTTTTCACACACAACCACACACCGTGTGTGTGCTGCTGGTGTAACAGCACATCCGCTCTGTGAAAGTGGGAGACACAAGCTCTCTTTTCAGGAAGCTACTGTCACGGTGCAGATCACGCTGATTAAACTTACATTTGAACACCATTAGAAATAGTTGATGACATACCATATAGCACAGCAGCAGCCCACAGGTCTATTTCTCTTTAATTTATAAGAAACGTGTCTATAATGTGACTATCAAAACTAGGTGAGTCACTGAGAGGAGAAAGCAGGGCTCTGGCTGACACGCTGATTCCAAGGAGGAAACATGAGGCCATTACTGCAGGTTGAGGGTGTTTATTTTAACCCTTTCAATAAAAACATACATTTGAACATTTATGCAATGATGGACTTGTAGGACTAGACTATGATGGGAAATAGCTTTAGCGGTCAACAGAAATATGGGCACCCTACCTCTCCCTCTCTCTGTACCAAGCACACAAATTCACAGGTAGGTGCAGGTGGTATCTGTTAGGCAAGTGACCAGTGAGAACATATATCCCTGCCTCTACAGTGTCGCTCCACCTGAACTATCTGTACTTTTTCATAAGGGTGTCTGAACCAAGAGTGGTAAAAGGAGGGGTTTGTTATGTTAAAGGAAAATTGACTTTGACTAGTCCAAAATAATAAGAAATACGATCCTTAATTGTTTATATGGACATGAAAATACACTGCATTCATCTGGTATAATTTCCTGTATTTTTTAATATCTCAATAAATATCGCAAAACAAGCAAAAAGATATGAGTACTCGACCAATCAGGGACTTTTCAGGGGGTAAGTCAATTACCCTGGAACTAAATTTAGGCCCTGGTTCCTGCTGTCGAAACGCACAGAGTTCCTCAAAATGTTACTAGTTCCTGGGGAAAGTTCCTGCTGTCAAAAAGCACCTTATGACTCACCTACAGGATGTATCAGCCAATCAGGCTAAATGACAGTCCCAGACGACAACTTCTAGTAAATTTACTACAAAGTCCTTCATGGTTTACATAATTTTAGATTTATGAAATCTAAATGTGTGGTTTCACCTGTGAGTGCTGGAACCTAATTCTGGTTATCCTCAGGTAGTTCCTGTGGTGGCTCGGATCCTGACGGAGATGTTCTCTGGAGAACTCAGCTGGTCCACAGACAGCATCCGGCTGCAAATCTCAAACCCTGATGTGAAAGACCAGACAGTGGAGCAGTTCAAGGAGCTGCAGAGACTCCTGCAGAGCCAGCACATCCAGGGGCCCTGGACTCCCACTGTCTCCTGAACGCCAGGACTCTGATGGGGAAGGGGGCATCATCAGCTGCAGGGCTGGAGCAGGAGGATCCACAGAGACCCTGTACCTTGCAGGTGTTTCTTTAATGACTCCCTTCAGTACCTATCCAGATCAGGTGTTCTGATCTAGATCAGGTCCTCAGTTGTTTTCAGAGTCTGTTTGTCTGTGGAGCAGTTTTTACCGGCCCTTTTTTAAACTGAGTTTATTATCGAGTTAAAAATGAGAATGTCATCTGCATTTTGACAACAAATCTTCCAGTGACGATATGGATGCCTCCCTCCACACAAAGATGTAAACTACGACTAAATCAAAAACGTTTCTGTAACTTTTCTCTTGGTGAGTTTGTTCAGGATTTTATTAACACCGTCAATATTCTGTCATCCCTCAGCTGTTTTCCATACATTGTTTTTTAAAAGGAAATAAACAGGAAGTCTGTGACACTCTGTTCTAAGAGTCTGGATACTTTGATGATTAAAAGATAATACAACTACTCACATTTAACTAAAGTATCTCCTCATATTAAACTGATCAATGCCTGACACTGATCTGATTTTTATGACCACACGTTGAAATTAATTTTTCTGGTAACCTCAAGCACAAAAAAATAAGTAATCAGTTAATCAAGCAGTCAACACGAGATAGTTCCATCATCTCAAATGTCATTATCTCAAAATATTTTCAACCATCTCTGTTTTCTTTCTGAGTAAACCAAAACTTTTTGGGTCTTTTTTCAAACAACACTAAATATTTGAGGAAAAACATTTGTCTCTTTACAGCATTAAATGATCAAATGAAAATGGAGACAATCAACATTGTGCTTCATGTATTCCTAAACTCTACAGAGGATGAACCTTGCAGATTGAATGCCTCTATGATCGTTATTGACCTGTAGCGCCCCCTTCAGGACAAAAGTTGCATGTTTAACTTCGTTTTGACAGTTTTCCTCAGTTCTTCTAACCCTGTATGTTTAATGACAGTTTGTAACGTTTTTAGTTTCTTTTATACTATTTATGTCTGAAATCATGTTTTCAGACATAAATAATGGTCTAATAATTAATGGTGCAGAGGTGTTCATGTTCCATGACTGTGGTTCAGGACTTTGGGGTCTAATCTGAACTCCGGCTCTGGTGTTTGGGGTCTAAGATATAAAGCAGTTTCTTTTATATCTGAAAGGTGATCTATAATCGATAAAGGATCAATCACTCGCTCTCAGACCGGCTCTGGTTTCAGGTTTGAGGACGTGGCAAAGTATCACCCTCGTCGGCAGTGAAGACTTTTCTCATCACTGAATGTCTGCCCCGCTGTCATTGGTCCACACACGGCCAACAGCCAATGAGCATGGCGTAACATGACAAAGCCTGTTGACGTCATGAACTGAACGCGGACGCTTGCTGAAATGGACCAATCAGATCAGGGGTAGTGTTCCGGTGGGCTTCTGATTGGCTGCGGCAGGACGGAAGCGGTTCTGCGGGGCTGGAGAGAGATGTTCGGCGGAGAAGAGAGACGGTGAACCGGCACGGTCCGAGACCGGGTGAAGAGTCAAGCTGGACAAGACCACTCCGGTAAGAGCTGAGGAAGACTGACGGCCTCTGGCGGGAAAATAAAGATGAATTATTCATGTTCATTATCACAGCTGAGAGCGTCTGTTAGTTACGTCTCTGTTCATTATCTCGAGGTTTTACTCGTGCTGCTACTGGTCGTTACTGGTTGTTTAAAGTTAGTAGTTGTAAGTAAATATTACTAACAGATATTACTAGTTGTTGGTAGATTTCACGAGTTGGTAGTAGTTATCGGTAGTCGTAACTGGTTATGGTTATAGTTGCCTTGTTTTTTTACATCTTTTAAGATAAGCTTTTTTTATTTATCCCCCACAAGGGAAATTTACTTGTTACAGCAGCCCAAGAGACAGGCAAATTGAAAACATACTCAAGTAATACAATTAGACAAAAAAGTACAGTTGGCAGTAGGAAATGGCAAAAGCATAGAAAAAAATCTGACAACAATAATAGTAATAAAACTATACACACTATGTACACATTTTCCTTGTCGATAGATCTGCATGGGTTTATTTTTCTGCACAGAAAATTGTACTGCCATTTTAAAACATAAAAACACACAGGGTGTGTAGCATGATTAAAAACAGAAATTAGAAATATTGCAGTAGTATTGCACAGTGTAGCAAAGATTATTGCACAGCATTTATGAACATTGTATTTATAATTTTAGTATGAATGTTGGATAATAGTTAAAGTACTATTATAGTTAAGTTATTCTACTATAATGAGGTGTTAAAGAGTCTGACAGCAGTGGGGATGAAGGACCTGTGGTAGCGCTCCTTCTTGCAGGGTGAGTGTCTCAGTCTGTCGCTGAAGGTGCTGCTTAAGGCCCCCACAGTCTCATGCAGGGGGTGAGAGGGGTTGTCCATGATAGATGTCAGCTTGGTAACATCCTCCTCTCACCCACCTCCTCTATGGAGTCCAGAGGACAGAACCGGCCCTCCTGACCGGTCTGTCCAGTCTCTTCCTGTCCCTCTCTGTGCTCCCTCCTTCCCAGCAGACCGCTGCATAGAAGACTGCAGACGCCACAACAGTGTCGTAAAATGTTCGTTACAGAGTCATGCATACTCAAAAGGACCTTAGTCTCCTCAGCAGGTGCAGGCGACTTTGGCCCTTCTTGTACAGGACATCTGTGTTGTGTGACCAGTCCAGTTTATCGTTGAGGTGAACACCCAGGTACTTGTAGGTCTCCACCCTCTCAATATCCAAACCCTGGATGTTCACCCGTGCAGTCTGGGGTGTCTTCTCGTGGAAGTCAGTCAACATCTCCTTCGTCTTGCTGGCATTGAGCTGAAGATTGTTAAGCTCACACCAGTCAACAAAGTCTGTGATGACCTCCCTGCACTCCTGTTCGTTCCCTCAGATACCCATCCGATGATGGCTGTATCTTTGTAGAACTTCTGGAGGTGACAGCTCCCAGAGTTTTAACTGTAGTCCAATGTGTACAAGGTGAAGAGAAAGGGGGAGAGCACAGTCCCCTGTGGGACCCCTGTGCTGCAGACCATCATGTCAGACACACAGTCCTGACGCCTCACATACTGCGGTCTGTTGGTGAGGTAGTTGATTGTCAAGGCAGCCAGGGGTCCGTTTCACAAAGCAGGTTTATTGAAAACTCTGAGTCTGTTAACCCTGAAATGAGGGAAACTCTGAGTTTTCCGTTTCACAAAGGGAGGTAACTCAAACCAGAGAAAGAGGGGTAACTCTATTCTGTTTCACAGAGAGAGGTAACTTAAGCTCTCGGTCAGTTACCGTAGTAACAGACTCTATCAACCTAACCTGGCCGGGACCAGGTTTTTCTCAATGAACCTCGAGTTTCTCTCTGTCTCCGCCCTCTTTCAGCCACACATGGTATTTGATTTCCTCATTCATTCAGTCAGCAGGCGAGTTTTGGCGTAGCATAGTTCTGCCGTCTGTTATTTTTTAAAATCATTAAATCAGTCAGTAGGCCTATATCAGAAGTCCAGTAGGCACAGTAGGTGGCGACTACTGTGCCTACTGTCCTTTTGATAACGATCCCGTGGATGAAGGTGAAGCATTACTGCGGAGAAAATTAAATATTTGTCGGGAGATGGTTATCAGACCGCGCATAGATGTTCTAGCATTTCCAGACAATTATCTTTTTGAGCGGTACCGTTTCACGTCACAGTCAATCGTCTACATGCACAACCTAATCCGTCCCTACATGTGCAACATTACCAACCGTAGTCATGCTCTCACATCCCAGCAGATATCGGGGCTCCATTGATGCTGTCTTTTTATAGTTGTGGTGCACGCGCTTAACTCCGGGTGAACCTACTCAGAGTTGATCAAACTAACTCAAATCAGCTGTTCTGGAACCGAAAACTCAGAGTTTCCTATCTCAGAGTAGATCGACTCAGAGTTCAGGGTTAGACTCTGAGTTTGTTGAACCTGCTTTGTGAAACGGACCCCATGTGACAGCCTACTCCTGCTCCTTCTAGCTTCCCCCTGAACAGTGGAGGCTGGATTGTGTTGAAGGTACTGGAGAAGTCAAAGAACATGACCCTCACAGTGCTGCCGGTGTTCTCCAGGTGTGTCCGTGATATATGAAGCAGGTAGATGATTGCGACATCCACCCCAATGCCAGGTTGGTAGGCAAACTGCAGGGGGTCCAGATTGGAGCTCACCAGGGGGTGGAGGTTGTTGAGAATGATCCCCTCCATGGTCTTCATCAGGGGAGAAGTGAGGGCCACTGGTCTGAAGTGGTTGGGCTCCCTGGGATGTGTAGTCTTCGGGACTGGAACCACACAGGAAGTCTTCCACAGAGTTGGGACCCTCTCCAGGCTCGGGTTGAAGATCTCAGGTTTTTATCAGAAACGGAACGTTTTTGAACAAGAAACAAAACTATTTTTTTATGAAACATCTGAACACTTTTTGTTTCTTTAAAGAAAGACTTAAATAAAACTCACATAATAATTTATTTAAAATGCAGTAAAACTAAAGGTTAAAGAACAGAGAGGAAAAATGGTTTTATTGTATCTGTGGGCATCAAACTTATATTATAAGCTCATTGTTAGTTATGTGTGATGATATGTATGTCGTACTTTCATGTTGTCATACTTTATATACTGATGAGAATTTTAATGTTAACCATGTTTCATATTTTAAAGGAGCATTAAATACTGGTGTACCTATGACTGTACCTGTAACTGTACATCTGACTGTACCTGTACCTGTAACTGTACCTCTGACTGTACTTCTGACTGTACCTCTGACTGTACATCTGACTGTACCTGTAACTGTACCTCTGACTGTACCTCTGACTGTACATCTGACTGTACCTGTAACTGTACCTCTGACTGTACTTCTGACTGTACCTGTAACTGTACCTCTGACTGTACATCTGACTGTACTTCTGACTGTACCTGTAACTGTACCTCTGACTGTACCTCTGACTGTACATCTGACTGTACATCTGACTGTACCTGTAACTGTACCTCTGACTGTACTTCTGACTGTACATCTGACTGTACCTGTAACTGTACCTCTGACTGTACTTCTGACTGTACTTCTGACTGTACCTCTGACTGTACCTGTAACTGTACCTCTGGCTGTACATCTGACTGTACCTGTAACTGTACCTCTGACTGTACATCTGACTGTACCTGTCTCGCTCTCTCTCAGTGTTTCAGGATGATGCGTTCGATGCTGGCATGTCTCGCACTCTGTGTCGTCGTCGGCAGCAGCAAACCGACGGAGAAGAAGAGTCGAGTTCACGATGAAGAACCTCTGAGCCAACTCGAACACAACGACAACAAAAACTTTGACTACGACCACGAAGCGTTTCTGGGTCACGACGAGGCAAAAACTTTTGATCAGCTCCCCCCGGAGGAGAGCAAGCGCAGGCTCGGGTGAGTTTCTTAAAAAAACAGTAACGTTCACATCTGCGTACCTGAGCTGCAGGTGAGACCTCCTGTTCTCGTGTTCTGTGGTCACTAACTGGATTTCTTTTATTTCCTGGTTTCCAGTAGAAACATCTGAAACTGGTTCAACAAGTTCAGAATGATTTTATTTTCTAGGTTTGCAGAGAGCTTAAAGCGTACTTAATGTTATTTATGTTCATTTAGTGACACAACCTAAAACGTGTTTGTGTAGAAGAAACATGTCTGCATGTCTGTTTCAAACTAAACTCGTTTGTGTTTTTATACTTCAGCTGCCTAATCAGCTGTTGATCAGTAATCATTTATAGCTGTGTGTGTGTGTGTGCGTGTGTGTGTGTGTGTGTGTGTGCGTGTGCGTGTGTGTGTGTGCGTGCGCGTGTGTGCGTGTGCGTGTGTGTGTGCGTGCAGCATCATGGTGGACAAAATTGACAGTAACAGAGACGGATTCGTGTCTGAGGACGAGCTGAAGGTTTGGATCAAAAACGCTCAGAAGAAACATGTGCTCGACAGCGTGGAGCGTCAGTGGAGTGACTTTGACATGAACAACGACGGTCTGATCAGCTGGGACGAGTACAAGAACGTCACGTACGGATCCTACCTGGGTGAGTCTCATTCAGGTAAAACATTTAATCTGTGATGGATTTGTGATCAGTCCTGTGATCGGTCACCTCTGACAGACGACCCTCAGGCCGACTCGGAGTATAACTACACGCACATGATGGCGAGAGATGAGAGGCGATTTAGAGTTGCCGACACCAACGGAGATCTGATTGCAGACAAAGTTGAGTTTACCGCGTTCCTTCATCCTGAAGACCATGAGCACATGAAGGACGTTGTGGTGCAGGTAAGCGCAGTGTCACCGTGTGATGTCACAGCGTGAAGTCACCCACATGATGTGATGTATCAAAACCATGTTTTGCTCTCTCACAGGAAACGATCGAGGACATTGACAAGAACGGAGACGGATTCATCGACATACAGGAGTACATCGGTGAGGAAAAGGAGTAGTAAGGAGGATGTGTGATGAGTGAGAGAAAAGGGGGAGGAGAGAGAGGAGGAGTAGGAGTTGAGATAAGTGATGAGAAGGAGTAAGGAGGAGGAAGAGGAGGAGGTGGTAATGGCTGTCACACAGTGTGAATAACTCTATGGCTGCGTTTAAATGCCGTACTACATACTACATGCTATATACTGCATACTGTGTTCGGCTGTAGTCTGTAGTATGGAGGAGCTTTTCAAATTCACTTTGCAGTATGCTACGCCAGGCGGAAGTAAACAATAACCGCCGCTTCTTTAGCTATAGCGCCCCCTTCTGCTGGAATGCTGCTGCTGTCCGTCATTTCAACTGCTGCTGTGACGTTCCAGCGCTTTGCATTGTGGGATACAGTAGGCAAGGTTGACTGGTCCAATGTATACTGGAGATTTTTTCTGAATCAGAACGACATCTGGGTATTTTTGGCATCCTGCACATTTAGCTTTTGTTTACATACTGCATACTACATTTAGGCCAGATCAGGACGTACTGCTAGTGGGCGGCTGTGGCTCAGTGGTCGAGTCGGTCGTCCTTCAATCGGAAGGTTGGAGATTCGATCCCCAGCTCCCTCAGGCTACATGTTGAAGTGTAGCCAACTTGCATGAATGTGATAACGGATTAACAGTTGGGCACTTTACGTAGCAGCCTCTGCCATCAGTGTATGAATGTAATGTAATATGAGAATATACGCTATATAAGCACAGTCCATTTTAGTATAGTATGGCATTTCGAACACAGCATTTGATTGTCTTTCTATCAGTGCTCATGTTATTGGGTCTACCATCTGTTCTATCTGTTTTATGTTCTCTACAATCCTTGCTGGTCTTATATGCAGTGCATTCTGTGCTCGTTGTGTCTGGTCTGAAGTATTGTTGTGTGGTTTGAAATCTCTTATCATTTTGTTTAGTCTGTGCTCTGTGCTCGTTGTGTCTGGTCTGCAGGGGACATGTATAATGCAGAGGATGAGGAGGAGGATCCGGAGTGGGTGGAGTCAGAGCGTCAGCAGTTTTCTGAGTTCAGAGACAAAAACAAAGACGGAAAAATGGACAAAGAGGAGACTCTGGACTGGATCCTTCCATCCGATTACGACCATGCTGAAGCCGAGGCAAAACACCTGCTGCACGAGTCTGACGCCAACCAGGTGAGACTGTTTACCTTCACATTCACCTGTTTAACTGTGTAACACCTGTGTATCACCTGTGTAACACATTTTAAAACTGTAATCCCTGTTAAACACTGACGTCATACCAGTGCATCACCTGGAGAACACCTTTGTTATACCTGTGTCACACCTGTCCTCATTTCTTTGTTCAGGATGGGAAACTCACCAAAAAGGAAATCCTGGATAAATTTGATGTGTTTGTTGGGAGTCAGGTGACGGACTTCGGGGAGGCGTTGCTGCGACACGACGAGTTCTAGAGACGGCACAGAGTCTAAAAGTAGATAAAATGTTTTGTTTTTGAAAATGTATTTATTCAAAGGAAATCTTTTCATTTATGTTACGAGTTAAATTTGGAGTGCTGTTACATTCAGATGTTTTTATTTCACTCCTTTATTTCTATAGTTTGGACTTTTTATCTGTTATCTTCCGTCCATGTTTAGTTTGTTTCTGGTGGATGATTTTCACTGACCTGCTCTTTGGGGCCTCCGTTTTTTTTGTAAACTTTTAGTTATTTTTGACGTGTGTTTATGTTGCAACCCAGTGGTTTTTTATGAAAACAACACTAAAATTCAGAGATCAGAGTCTAGAAATGTCATGAAGTGCTGTAAAATACGGTGAAATCACTGTGAAAACAATGACACCGTGTTGTCTCTTTTTTTACACAGACAGAAAATCAGCGATCATTTTTGGAACTTTTATTGGTGGTTATTATTGTTATAATAAAAGTATAAGTAAAAATTTTGTGATCATTTTGTCTGAACTGGCTCTTCAAGATGACACTGTTGAAACTGTTTAAGTGTTGAACTGAAAACAAAATGATGACACAGAAACAGTCTTAAAAACAAATGTTCATATTTTTATTAGATTTTTTTGTTGCCTGTGAACTAAACAAAGATGTTCTAAAGTAAAACATCAGTTGTTGTATTTAAAATTTGAAATGTCCATTTGAAAAGTTGTTGAACATTAAGAAGCTGTGGACACTGAAGACGTCTCTGTCTTTGAAGAAACTTCAGATGACTCATCCATTTTCTTTCCAAACACTGTCTCCATGATGGCGGCGTTAAACTGCAGACACAATAATGATCAGGAATTAATTTAACCTCCAATCACATGTAGAATACATAATAAATATAATATAATAATATATATATATTTTTTTTTTATGTATTATATATTATAGGGTTGCGGGGTAGTTAGACAAATGGAGGATGAATGAGGAAGAGGCGATGTGCTTTGCAGCACCGGCTAACCTGAGGTTGAGGTGTCCTAGGAAAAACAACAAACTGCTTTTGTCACTCTCGCTCACTCAACATGCGTCTTCCCCCAGAACATCGACCTCCCCTTGAAAGTTGCTTTTATAACAGTAACTTCCTCTTCCCTCCCCCGGAACTACTTTGCAAATTAGCCCCTCCAGTGGACCCCTCCCTCAATAAACAACTGCAAAACAGGAACTTACACCAAGCGTTACAATAGATAATAAATCTGCTCACCTGTCTGTTACCTACTCACCTGTCTGTTATCAGCTCACCTGTGTGTTGTCTGCACACCTGTCTGTTACCTGCTCACCTGTCTGTTACCTACTCACCTGTCTGTTATCAGCTCACCTGTGTGTTGTCTGCACACCTGTCTGTTACCTGCTCACCTGTCTGTTATCAGCTCACCTGTGTGTTGTCTGCACACCTGTCTGTTACCTGCTCACCTGTCTGTTACCTGCTCACCTGTCTGTTGTCTGCTCACCTGTCTGTTATCAGCTCACCTGTGTGTTGTCTGCACACCTGTCTGTTACCTGCTCACCTGTCTGTTACCTGCTCACCTGTCTGTTATCAGCTCACCTGTGTGTTGTCTGCTCACCTGTCTGTTACCTGCTCACCTGTCTGTTACCTGCTCACCTGTCTGTTACCTGCTCACCTGTCTGTTGTCTGCTCACCTGTCTGTTACCTGCTCACCTGTCTGTTATCAGCTCACCTGTGTGTTGTCTGCACACCTGTCTGTTACCTGCACACCTGTCTGTTACCTGCACACCTGTCTGTTACCTGCTCACCTGTCTGTTGTCTGCTCACCTGTCTGTTATCAGCTCACCTGTGTGTTTGCTCACCTGTCTGTTACCTGCTCACCTGTCTGTTACCTGCTCACCTGTCTGCTGTCTGCACACCTGTCTGTTACCTGCACACCTGTCTGTTGTCTGCTCACCTGTCTGTTATCAGCTCACCTGTGTGTTGTCTGCACACCTGTCTGTTATCAGCTCACCTGTCTGTTACCTGCTCACCTGTCTGTTACCTGCTTACCTGTGTGTTGTCTGCACACCTGTCTGTTACCTGCTCACCTGTCAGTTATCAGCTCACCTGTCTGTTGTCTGCTCACCTGTGTGTTTGCTCACCTGTTTGTTCATGAAGGCGTAGATCAGTGGGTTGTAGACACATGCGCTCTTGGAGAAAAAGGCCGGGATGGTGACGAGTCGGTAGTCTTTGTTTTCGTCAGACGAGTAAGCGAAGTAAAGAGCAGCGAAACAATACGGGCCCCAACAGATGACAAAGGATCCCACCATCACGATGATCATCCTCGATACCTCCTTCTCCGCCTTCTGGGTGGAGGCCGACTCCGTCTGCTGGGCTGCTACCTGCAGACGAAACCCACGGACAGGAGGCCACTTTCAATCCAATCCAATCCACTTTATTTATATAGCACGATTTTAACAAACACACGGTTTCCAAAGTGCTGCACAGCAAGATAAAAAAACACAATAAATAACACAACAGAAGCACAATAAAACGATGAAGACACAATAAGATAAAAGTAATAAAATAAGATAAAATCATAAGATCAACACGCTACATGGTGTCAGAAGCCAGAGAAAAGAGGTGGGTTTTAAGAAGAGATTTAAAATGCGACAGTGACGAGGCCTGTCTAATGTGGAGAGGCAATTCATTCCACAGTTTTGGAGCTGCAACAGCAAACGCTCGTTCACCTCTGAGCTTAAGCCGAGCTTTAGGGACTGTCAGGAGCAGCTGGTCAGCTGACCTGAGAGAGCGGCTGGGAGTGTAGGGGTGCAGCAGCTCCGAGAGGTAAAGTGGGGCAAGGCCATTCAAGGCTTTAAAAGCAAATAAAAGAATTGTAAAATGAATCCTAAAATGGACGGGCAGCCAGTGGAGTGAAGCTAAAATAGGTGAAATGTGCTCATACTTGCTTGTGCCAGTTAAAAGACGTGCAGCAGCATTTTGTGCCAGTTGAAGACGAGCAATGGAGGACCCACTTACCCCCATATAAAGTGCATTGCAGTAATCCAGCCGAGTGGTCACAAAGGCGTGGATTACTGTCTCAAAGTGTTGTCTCTGAAGGACTGGTTTAATTTTTGCCAGTTGCCTCAATTGGAAAAAGCTTGACTTCACCACAGCTTCAATCTGGCTGTCAAATTTAAGGTCTGTGTCCACTTTTACCCCCAAATTGTTCACAGTTGGCTTGTGATACTGTGCCAAAGAACCCAGATCAACCAGGGGGGTCACAGAAGTGCCACCAAAGACCATGACTTCTGTCTTTTTTTCATTAAAATTTAGAAAGTTTAAAGACATCCAGGCTTTAATGTCACGTAAACATTCTGACTTTTTAAGGGGGACATAGATCTGACTGTCATACGCATAGCAATGAAAAGAAATGCCATGTTTCCTGAGAATTGAACCAAGTGGGAGTAGATGGAGGGAAAATAAAAGAGGGCCAAGCACAGAGCCCTGTGGTACCCCACATGAGAGGGGAGCAGTGGAGGACAACACACTGACCAGAGTCAGTAGCTATGAAGATGTCATTAAAAATTCTTTGATTGACTCTCTGATTCGGTGCTGTGCAATGTTTTAAAACCGGATTGGAAAATCTCAAGAATATTTTGTTCATTTAAAAAGTCCATGAGCTGAGAGTAGACAATCTTTTCTGAGATTTTAGAAAGGAAAGGCAATTTAGAGATAGGCCTGACATTTGCCAAAACAGTAGGATCCAGCCCAGGTTTTTTTAACAAAGGTTGCACAACGGCATGTTTAAAATGAACAGGAACCACTCCAGAGGACAGACTGCTATTAATAACTGTGAGAAAAGATGGTCCGACAGTCTGGAAAGCCTCCTTAAAAAGTCGGGGAGGGACAGTATCATCTGGAGAACCTGAGGGCTTCAAATGACCAACAATCTCCTGCACAAAGGGCAGGGTCACAGGCTCAAATGAGTCCAACCCAGCAGAGCAGGGGACAGACACTGAAGGATCATTGGCAGGAGGTGAGATAAGTGCTCTGGTAGAAGTGAATTTATCAATGAAGAAGTGAAGACATTTTTCACACACAGCCGGGGAGGCCTCAATTCCAACAGTCTGTGATACATTCAGAGCAGAGTTGATAACTTTAAACAACACATGAGGCGTGTGGCAGTTTAACAGGACAATGTCAGAAAAATATTTTCTTTTAGCCTCTTTCACAATGAATTGGTGATGACGCCAGCAATCCTTCAACATTTGAAAAGACACTTGCAATTTGTCCTTTTTCCACTTTTGCTTAGCTCTTCGACAATCCAGTCTGGCAGCACGGGTTGTTTCATTCAGCCAGGGCTCCGCCTCCGATTTAGTTTTATACTGTCTGGTCTTTAATGGAGCCGCAATGTCTATGGCAGTTTGACAGGTGTCGAGAAACCATGAGGTAAGAGCCTCCGTATCCTCATACACAGATTCAGGCATGACGCAGTTTTGACTGAAAACATCTGAGAAGTGAGCAGCAGTGGAAGGGTTAATAACTCGACATGTGCGAGCAGCAGCGCGAGGTTTAACTGTTTGACAACAAACAGCAGCTTCAAACAGTACAGGCATATGATCGGAGAAAAAAGCGTCACAGATCTCCAGGTTAACAACAGGCAAACCGTGAGATAAAACAAGATCAAGAGTGTGACCACGTTCATGTGTCGGCCCAAGTACAGACTGCACAAGATTAAAAGAGTCAATGATGTTTAAAAAGTCCCGCGCCAGAGGGTTTTCAGGGCAACACACATGAATATTAGAATCTCCAACAATAAGGACCCGGTCATATTTAGGCATAATATCAGCTAAGAACACAGAAAAATCTGTTAAAAAGTCTCTGTTATATTTGGGAGGCCGATAAACCACAGCACACAACACCGTGTGAGAATGCCCCAGCTCAAACAGACTCAGTTCAAAGCTGGTGAAGGAGGATGACAGCGATATCTGTTTGCATTTAAGGTCACTCTTAAAAACAGTCGCAATTCCTCCTCCTCGGCCAGACGTCCGAGGAGAATTAAAATAGCAGCACTCGTCAGGTAAAAGTTCTGTGAAGACACTGGACTCACCAACACTCAGCCAAGTCTCGGAGATAAAGAGAAAATCCAGATCCCGGGAAATGAAGAAATCCTTAAGGATAAATGATTTATTCCCAAGTGATCTGGCGTTGACCAGAACAAACCTGGCAGGAGCTGGCGGGTCAGAGCGAACAGCTGACGAGGAGGCCGTCGAGAGACACACAGGCGAGGCCCAGCTCCATATCCACCTCGATCAGGACGTACCAAACCGGCCCTCAGCATCACAAGACAGCCGCTACGCTTTCCCCGGCGTCGGGGCCGTTTTCGCTGCGGGGGTGGCACTAGAGTGCGGCGGAGGAATGTCGGGAGATCCGATAGGAAATGAGGGTCAGTTTTTTTCCCTTAATAATCAACTTTGACAGTATTTTTGGCGGTGATTCTCAGATCTAGCAGCGTTTGGCGATCATACACCAGCAGAGTGTTGACGGTATGTACAACAAGTGTTAGAAACAGCAGAAACACAACAGTTGGAGCAGCTGACGGTCTGCCTGACACACTGGCGCCATCTTGCCTAATATTGACTTTCAATTCAAAACATTGATCTATTGATTGATGTGCTTATTAGTCGATCAGGTGTTTTTAAGATGGTCTATTGATTAATGATGTACTGATCAGGTGTTACTTAGATAGATGGTCTACTGATTAATGATGTATTGATCGGGTGTTACTCACAGCTCTCAGGGCACTCAGCAGCTGAGAGTAGGAGAAGATGATGATGGTTAGTGGAGCGAAGAAGCAGGTTACCATCAGGAACTGTGTGTAGGAGTCGGTGTGGTATTCCTCGTTGTGAGTGTACCAGTCGGGTCCACATGAGCAGCCCAGACCTTCAGGGATGTACCTGAGAACAGAAACATGAAGGGGTCACATGTTCATGTTTAAATTACCTACAGATACCTGCAGAGGCCTCCTACAGATGTGTTCCTACCTACTCCAGCCAAAGAAAGGAGGGATTGCACAGCCGATCCCCATGAACCAGGTGAAGGCCACAGCAGCCAGCGCGTGGTTACTGCCGAACTTAAAGGCTCCAAAAGGTTTACAGATGACCATGTACCGCTCGAAGGACAAGACTGCCAGAGACCAGGCGGTCACCAGACCTGAAGAGACAGGAGACAAGAGACAGGAAACATGAGACAGGAGACAAGAGACAGGAAACCAGGATGTCACCAGACCTAAGAATAAGCACAGAGACAGGAGACAAGAGACTGTAGCTCATGTTATGCACCTGTAGCTGATGTTTCCTACCTGCTATAGATCCCATGGCAGACTCCATTGCGCACATTGTGTGACCGAGGAAGTAGTAGCCCCTCATGCTGCAGATAAACACCTGGCTGACGGAGAAGGTGACGAAGATGAATCCTGCCAGGGAGATGTTGACCAGGATGTAGTTTAGAGGGACTCGAATCTTCTTGTACTTGGCCGTGACAAGGAGAACAACAAAATTTAAAGGTGTTCCAACGAATAGGACGAAGCCCATGAAGGCGGTCTGCAGGTAAAACACCCATTGAGGGGCCAGGTAATATTGGGGCCCCTCAAAGGGACTCACTTTGGAAATGTTCTCGTACAGGTGGAAGTGTTTCCCCATGGCGAGCTCTCTACCACACTTGTTGACTTCAGCCTCTTTATATACACACATAAACCACTTACACAAAAGATTTAGTCTGATGAGCTGCTTTGTTTTTTCTAAAGTCTTTTCGGATTTTCAGTTTTCTGCACGGCACTTTAATCTGCTTACAGACTTCAGTCAAAGCAAGCGCCACATATTCATGGCATTTACATGTAAAACCACACTTCATACAAAACTAAATATACTTCTGAAACTGTAAGTAAAGAAGTAAAGAGTAAGCAAGTAAAGACAATAACATGTGGCAACATTTTCATGAGAACAAACGCAAAATAAATATAGTGTGTAGTAAAACTTCAAGTATTAGTCACTAATATGAAGCTAGTTCACTTCACCTGGTGGTGTATTGTGTACTGTGGTTTATTTTTTGTACAGAAAATAATTAGGTTAATAAATAAGTAACTCTAAACAAACTGCTGGTTTTGTTTAATCAGAGTTTGACATGTTTTTTTTTAAATGTATTTACTTACTTAAAAACACAAGAGGCACTAAATAACAAGACCTGGGATAGGCTTAAAAAACACTGATCATTTACACCGTGTAAACTTATATAAAAATGTTTTTCAGATGTTTACATGTGTTCAGTTAAATTTTGTGTTTGAGTTGATTCAGCTTCATTTTACAGAGAAACGTCTCACATCAGAGTTAAACTATCATATAACTAACTACCCCATTAAACTACCAACCTCCACACTGAACAGTTAACAAGCACAGAAGGTAACCCTAACCCTAGCTCAGTATCTACAGTCCTTTAATGACTAATTAATCTGTTCTTCTTATTACAGGCCTGCAGAAAACACTGCAGACTGAACCTTTACTTGTGTTTATTCATCCACATGTATGTTATTTCTTTGTTTTGTTTTAACTTAAGTACATTTCTAAATATATATTTAAATGTATATTATTATTATTATTATTATTCTACATTATTTCACCTTGTTCATCACATATGAACTGATTTTCCTTTGTTTTTTTATTGTTTGATGAACATGTAATATACATTTTTAAATAAACTGCTAATACCAGCAGATGTTGCTTTCATCATGAATAGACACAAAGGTTTCCCCCTCACTGTTATACTAGTGTACATGTATGTATATAATATTCATATACAGCATATCACAGTGTTAAGTTGAGACTGGAGGACGCAGCAGAGCGGCAGAGAGCAGCCGGTTAATCCAATAAGAACCTTTAAGTTTTTGCTCCGTGTTAGTTCAGGTCTAATCCGGATGTTTCTGATTTACCTGACCAGGTCAACTTCCTCAATCCTCTAAATCTGGAAAACATCCACATTAAAGCAGATTAGAGACAGAAAGCCGGACCAGAACCCTTAAACCCTGGAGCGGTGTGCTGCGATGAAGGGTTAATCTGGGAACAGATCATGACGTACATCTGGGACTGTTTTTTAAAAAGCCTCCAGACCTCCACCACTTCATCTCTTCACCCTTCATCAGTCCATCTCTTCACTCTTCATCAGTCCATCCTCAGAGCGTCCAGGGAAAAGTCCTTCATCACTTCATTGCTCTCGTCTCCTCAGGACCGACGCTGCAGTGAAACCTTTGAAGGTGCGTTTCTGAGTCACCATGAATCATCTGTGATATTTTTATGATTTAAATCTTCTGTCGTAAACGGTTCCTCTCTGTTTCTGTTTGTTATACTTTGTTTTTGTTTGTATCTTTTTGTTTCTGTTTGTTTATCCACAGGGGTGCCTTCTCTTTTCAATATATACCACCTCACTTGGTGCAATCATTCGCTCCCATGGTTTCTCATCCCATTGCTATGTGGACAATACCCAGCTCTTCCTGTCAGTCTTTGTTTCTGTTTGTTTGTCTTTGTTTCTGTTTGTTATTCTTTGTTTTTGTTTGTATCTTTTTTTTGATCAATCAATCAGATCAATATCCAGCTTGAACCTTTTGAACTCTTTTCCACTAAGTCTGCCCAGAACCCTATGGAGGACTGAAACTGCCATAATCAAAAATAACTAAATAAATATCTCAAATAAATAAATAAGTAAATAAAATAATAACAACAGAAATGTAGAAATAAACACCTCAATTATCAAATAAATGTTCATATTCATTTAAAAATAAATAAATATAGTCAGAAATATAAAAATAAATAAATTAAATGTTTTTATTTATTTGACAAATCCCTTCTTTTTTGTATTAATTTCTTTTTATATTTAATTATTTCCCTTTCTTCTGTTTATATTTATATCTGTTTTTCTTTATTTTCCTATTTTTTTATTTCCCTATGTATTTATTTATTTATTCATTTCTGTCTACATTTATTTCTGTATTTCTTCATCCGTATGTAAATGAGTAGGCGTGTCTTGGCTATCAAGGCATTAGCAATCAAACCCACACACCACAGTACTGTGTGGATGTGTCGAGGTCTGTGCCCAGAGCTGCGAATATGTTGGTGAGGGCTGTGTAGAAAAACGTCACATCTGAAGGAAATTTGGCAACATTATCAAGGTAATAGTGACAGCCTAGCAAGCTAACGCTATGTTAGGTAGCAAGCTGTCCTTGTAAACTCGATAATGGTTAAAACTATATCGGCAGTTACAGTGTTGGATCTGTAACTGCTGACGTATGTCTAACTTATGTCTAATTAATATTTCAGTTACATGGTAAGCGCTTCAATCAGTGCTAGTCGACCCTAGCTAATGAATCAATCACCAAACACACCAATCATGTGAGACTACACTTGTCCCTCTAGATCGAGCATCTGATCAGATCGCTGCCAGACGCTCTATTTCAGAGCTCCTGCGAGAGGAAGCTGATCGCTTAGACGATCAAGAACAACGTAAGTATAAGCCATAACCAGAAATTAGACTGCAGTGTGGATTATTGTTTTCAACCGGATATAACCAACATAATGTCTCTCTCCGTCAGTGGTTTCCGATAACTCTATCAAATTTTCCAACTGTGCCTCAACTCGAAATAGCATGAAGTCTAGAGAAGCATTTTCAGCTATGTCGCCCAAAAGCCAGTTAGCATCCATTGCTAGTTGCTTATAGCTAGGCTAGCATTGCTTCTTCAAGTAATTTCTGGAAACTGTGGGGAGCTAGAGTATACAACCAATCTGTGGACTCTCATATGATCAACCAATGGCTGTTAAGTGATACAATCAAGACACGCCTACTCATTTACATACGGATGAAGAAATACAGAAATAAATAAATAAGGAAATAAAGAAAAACAGATATAAATATAAACAGAAAAGAAGAAAGGGAAAAAATTAAATATAAAAATAAATGAATACAAAAATAAGGAATTTGTCAAATGAATAAAAACATTTAATTTATTTATTTTTATATTTCTGAATATATTTATTTATTTTTAAATTAACATGAACATTTTTTTGATTATTGAGGCTTTATTTCTACATTTCTGTCTTTATTATTTTATTTACTTATTTATTTATTTGAGATATTTATTTATTTTTGATTATGGCATGACGCTAACCTTTAAGGTTCATGTGGCCTCGACTGCTCGGTCCTGTCAGTTTGCCCTGTACAACATCAGGAAGATCAGGCAGGCCTTCCTGTATGCACATTCCAACCTCTGCAGATGATCCAGAACACAGCAACGTGAGTGCTGTTCCCTCCTGTCTCGATCGTTGCTTGTGTTACATTAACTTTGTTTCTGTCTGTTTGTTTTTGTTGGTCTTTGTTTTTCTTTGCTTCTTTTTGTTTCTGTCAACAGACAAGAAAAATCTTATAAAGTTAAATTGAAAATAACTGATCTTCAGAGTCGGGGCTGTATCATAACCAGACTGTGCGTTTTATGAAGCATGGGTATGATACGACCTCACTTTGGAGGTGATAACCTGCAGAAATATTTACTTCCACCACTGTTTCTTTTCAGTGGTTTTTCACAACTCCTCTAAAGATCTCAGTTTGAATAGAAAATTATATAATTAAATATATTTGAATTGTTTCTCAAGCATTTGGAGAACACTTTGACATGTTTCAGGTGTTAACATGTTTGTTTTTGCTTCTTTGTTGAGTTTGCGTTAGCGTTACAGAAAGTTCAGGTGAACAAGGGACCAGCATGCATCTGTAATATCATGCATCTGACATTAATTAAACCACCAGAGAGGTAAAAACTGTGGATGATAAACTTCTTTTGATTGAAAAGTTTGATGTTGATGTGAAATCCTGAATCTTGTGTCTTATACAATAAACTTTATCAAAAATATATTTTTGTCTTCTGCGCTGCTTCTCATTTTTTTCATTTTCCCTCCAGTGTTCAGAAAAGTTTCAGCCAAACCCCATTCAGGGAAGTTACTATTTTATGTTGCTTTCCTTCATTTTCAAATCTGGCTTCAAAACGTTGAGTCGTTATTATGTAAATCTGGTGATAAAAGACAACCTGTAACCTGTTAAACTACCACTGATGGTTTAAATGTTCCTGAAATATGTGTCTAAACATTTTCACTGATTCCGTTTCAGTCATAAATTAATTTAGGAGACATGAATTAAAAAAAAGACATGTTCATTAAGAATAACCTTTCGGCTTCTCAGAAACAAAAGTCTGTCATTGACTTCCACCTTTTCACCAGGCAGAAAACATTCATACACTCTGTTAAGCCTTTCATATTCAACACTAAGTGACTGATCTCAGTATGCTGCACATGATGAGGTCACATTTGCATACACCAACCTTTTTTTGTTGTTAGCATGTAAACCCCTTGGTCACTTATCTGGTTGTTGCTGAATATGAAATATTTTCTTTTTTGACTTGAATTTTCTGATTAACTTGGATGAAGTTTTGAATTATGTTTCGATGATCAGTATCATCATGTTGCTAATCACCAGCTGGTGCCTGTCTGCTTTTAAGACACATCCACAAAGGGAAGCTTTCTGTGTATTTCTCTGTGATATCAGTCAAATAAATGTTAAAATGTTTTTTTAATGGAGTTCTGCGTGAAGCGCTCCCATCATGACGGAGCGGAACTAATGTTCGTGTCCGTGTTTCCTTCCGGTAAGGGATCGTGGTAGCACGCGGGAAGCCTGTGCGAGATGGCGGTCGACAGTCAGACCGTTTAGGACCCTTCAGATCCACCGTGTTGGTAACTCTCTGCCTTATCGTATCCCACTTCTGACCCGAGCTATGGAAGGGGGGAAACCGAGTCTGACCCTGGTCTACCAGGCGGTTCAGGCCCTGTACCACGACCCGGACCCGGCCGGGAAGGAGCGTGCGTCGGTGTGGCTCGGAGAGCTCCAGAGATCGGTAAGAAAATGGGAGAGGCCGGGAGTACGGAGCGGGGGACCGGCAGGTTGGAGGACGGGGGTCCAGAGGGGGTACATGTGGTCTCACTGGAACTGGTTCTTTCATTAAAACGGGTTTATAAAATACGGCCGAACTGAACTGCGCAGTCTCAGAGGAACTGCAAGCTGCCGTTAGCAACAGGGCTAAGCTAAGCTAGCTAAATGAATGGATCAAAACACAAACTGTTCGCTATATGTTTAGCTTCGTCAGCAGTCTGTTGACAGTTAATAACGCATGGACTTCCGGGTGGTTTAGTGACGTTCATCTGTTCAAAGTAAAACTGATTTACTGTCAGACGGAGGTTCTGTGTTTGAGTCTCAAAGGATTTCAGCAGGCCCTCTCTGCTGCACTGAGCTAGCTCTGTTAGCATATTAGCATGGCTAACGTAACTGCTACAGTAAAGTTTCGGCTCTGACTTCACGTAACGAGTCAAACAGTTTACGTTTGTGGTCGCTGATTTATGTGTGTTAACGAGTAGAATAGCCCCAAACCAAACTCCGTTTAAACATTTCACATTTTTACCTTCAGGTGTTCTTGGAGGACAAGCACACAGTTAAAGCAGAGCAATCAGGGTATTTTTAACTTCGATACTGTGAGTCTGAGCTACCGGTGATCCGTACAGGTGAGAAAAGTGTGGGTGAAGGAATAATCACTTTAAACGGGTGTTACAGTCAGTGCTGTATGTCCAAGTGTGTCAAACTGACTCACCCTGTTTACATCGGGGCGTGGCACAAACCCAGACTAGGACTTGGGTTCAAGTTTTCAATGGTGCATCCACCTGCTCGCTCAGGTTCTGATACTGCAAGTTCTGCCCCCATCCCAGAGACTGCCCCCCAAGGTTTTGCCCTCCTCCCAGAGACTGCCCCCCCAGGTTTTGCCTTCCTTCCAGAGACTGGCCCCCCAGGTTCTGTGCCCCCCCCCCCCTAGAAACTGGTCCCCCAGGTTTTGTTCCTGATGTGACAGATTGTAAGTCATCTCATGAACCAGGTTAGACTGCATATCGGGATGGGCTCTTATTCTGAAGCCAGACTCTGTTTCTGTTTGCTGACTGTTAACAAGACTGTGCTGTACCTGCACAGGTGACCATGGTGACACTGTTCTGAATGAAAACACTCTGGTTGGTTCCTGAATTAATCTGTTGAATGATGCAGGATGAACGATCTTTATGTAAAGCAACTATATTTAAGATGTTACTTTATTTAAAACATAACTTTATTTAAGAAATAACTTTATTTAAAACGTAACTTTATTTAAGAAGTAACTTTATTTAAGAAGTAACTTTTTTTAAAACTGAACTTTATTTAAGAAGTAACTTTTTTTAAAACTGAACTTTATTTAAGAAGTAACTTTTTTTAAAACTGAACTTTATTTAAGATGTAACTTTATTTAAGAAGTAACTTTATTTAAGATGTAACTTTATTTAAAACTTAACTTTATTTAAGACGTAACTTTATTTAAAACTTAACTTTATTTAAAACTTAACTTTATTCAAAATGTAACTTTATGTAAGATGTAACTTTATTTAGGCCTAAAGCATAACTTTATTTAAGTTGCAACTTTATTCATAACATAACTTTATTTAAAAGGTGTATTTTGTTTAAGATGTAACTTTATTTAAAGCATAACTTTATTTAGGACCAGGGTTTCCATTAAAAAAAGTCCTCGTGTCCTGAATGTTAGGGACAAATGGGTGAAATTACGGTCAAATATTATCTGCATTGATTTAGCTTAAAAACAATTGATAGGCAGGCTGTATCAAGGGCGTGGAATTGGGTAGGGAAATTAGTGAATTGTCCCTACCAATAATTTTGTACAAAAGTTAATATGACACGTGTAACTGTTGCACTTTCAAACTGCGGAGGAGTTGTGTATATGAGACTCTGTGTCACTGTAAACAACACTACAGTTTATTTCATACACTTCACTAAACTGAAATGTATACAGTGGAACATGTGTCATGCTCAAATGACCACTTTCTGTGTACTGTCCATATGCATGTGTCTCTCTTTCCCTGAGGGAGTGCAGTTCGTTAACTAATATTAATTAATATTGCTGCCTGGATGTCTTTGGTTCCAGGTTGGGACATTTAAAATGTGTTAAGTATTTTTGTTTGGAAAATGAATGTTATTTTGACAATGCTGTTCGATTGTCAGAATGTTTTTTTTTTCCAATTTAGCGACTAAAATCCGTGGACGTAATGACGAGGTACATTAACTTTCTACTTAGCGGTCACAATAACATTTTAAAAATGGAGAAACTTATGCTCAGCGGGTCGGCAAAACTCAAACTAAAGAAAGGAAGAGATGCTAAAGATGGTGCTTTGATACATCAAATGTCCTTGATATCGACATTTTTCAACAAAAGCAAGTGGAAGGTGATCGTGATACTTTTAGCAGGGGGATGGTGCTACAGCGCTGCCTCCCGAGGACCTGGATTCTAATGCAGCCCTGGCTGTGTGTTGCTCCGTGCTATGGTATGACCACATTTTTGTGCTTGGTGAGGGTACAGTGTGAGTGTACTAGGCCTATATGTGTTTGTATAGGGCCCGTGGTAATGATAATCCGTCCATGCTCTCCACCTACTGCACAACTCCATGCATGATGGGAAAAGACTTGCTCTGGTTTGAATGAAGCACCGACTAGCTGAAAACAGTTTTGACCCCCCCCCCACAAGGAAGTGATGAGACGTCATTGTTATTCATCATTATTGATTAAACTTTGTTTGTGTCAGACAGACACCGAACAGTTAAATACACGGTTACGTGCTCACAATGTAATGCTTTACACATTCCTCATGAATGCCTTAATAGACGTATCTGCAATGGTGTTTATATCAAAATAACTATGAAAGCCCCTGAGTAAAATATGAGAAATTATTTGAAGAGGGACTTGGTATACAAACTCCTGTATCCAATTAAAATAATAATAATGAGAATAATAACAACAACAACAACAACTGAACTTTTCACATCAGTTTACAGTGAGCTGACGAGGCGAGGAGCAAGCTGGTGTCCGACTTTATGACTCCTCCATCGAATGCAATCGGTTACTCCACCCTGTTGTCGAGGCGAGCCGGCAGTCATCTCGAATGAGCCTGATCAGGTGTATTGACCCTGCCTACAGGGTGGGAGGGTGGTAGTTGACCCCGGGGCCGCCTCATCGAGGATTGTAGCCTCTGTACATGGGCCACGTGACTTAACCTCTGAGCTAAACCGGCGCCCCATTCTATATGCAACCTGCTCAGGTGTCACTAGGTGTGATGAAATCACTTCCTGTCTTTCAGATGTACGCGTGGGAGATCTCGGACCAGTTGCTGCAGCTCAAACAGGATGTGGAGTCATGTTATTTTGCTGCTCAGACAATGAAGATGAAGATCCAAACGTCCTTTTATGAGCTTCCACCTGAAACCCACAATGCACTGCGAGACTCGCTGCTGACCCACATCCAGAACCTCAAAGACCTGTCGCCCATCATCGTCACACAGGTAACATGTTCCTCCTGACCTTTAAGACAGCAGGATCCCAGAACCTGAACACCTGGCACCTTGTGCATTAATGACACATTTGCATCGATTTTAGATTCATGCTTTAACATTACATTCATGTTGTTTTCAGGAACATTTGTATTTGTAAGTTTAGATTGAGGTTGTAAGTTTAGATTGAGGTTGTAAGTTTAGATCTGTGTTGTAACTTTAGATTCATGTTGTAACTTCAGATTCATGTTTCACATCCTGACATGTGTCGACAGCTGATCTTCCTCTTTTTAACTTGACAAGTGTAGTGTGTGTAGTGTAAGTGTAAATAAACACAATCTGCTCTGAAGCTAAAACTTATCGATTGTATGTATTCACACAGTAATAAATAATGAATAAAAAGTATAAGTTTGAAGTCATAAAAGTTATCCATCCCAAAGAAATTGCACATTACCACATAAAAAACATTCATTTTGAATATTGAAGTGCATTCAAGGCGCTTTCCAGAGGGCAGCAGGTCAAACAGATGGTGTCCTGGGTGAGTACAGTCACTGATGATGGCTGAGACTCTGCTGAGGTAGCGGGAGTTAGCGTTTTCGTCCAGAGAGGGGAGAGGGCAGCCGATTATTTTCTGGGATGTGCTTACTAGCCTCTGCAGAGCCTTCTTGTCTGCTGCAGACCAGCCGGAGTGCCAGACAGTGATGCAGTACACCAGGATACTCCTGTTGGATGAGCGGTAGAACATCACCAGTAACTGTTTGTTCAGACGCTTATTTTCAGCAGTCTCAGGAAGTGTATACGCTGGTGAGCCTTTTTCACAGCAGCTGAAGTGTTAACAGACCAGGTGAGCTTGTCGAAATGTGAACCCCCAGAAATTTGAAGCTTTGAACCCGTTCCACAAATTCACCATTACTAAATAGCGTTGGGGGGTCCGTGCTGCGATTCCTGAAGTCAATGATGAGTTGTTTGTTTTTTTGTGTTTAGTGCCAGGTTGTTAGCTGAGGACCATCTTGCCAGTTTCAGGACCTCATCCCTGTATGCAGACTCATCCCCCCCCCCCGCAATATGAGCCCAACTACTGTAGTGTCATCCGCAAACTTTTTGATGCCGTTTGTCGGGTGGGCTGGTGTACAGCCATATGTGTACAGTGAGTACAGTCTCAGCACATAGCCCTGTGGTGAGCTGGTGCTGACCGTGATGTGGAGGAGAGATGGGGTCCCAGCTTGACAGTCTGTGGGCGGTTTGTTAGAAAGTCTTTAATCCAGGTGCAGGTATGAGTGGGGAGGCCAACGTCAGACAGCTTGCTGATCAGTATGGATGGGATGATTGTATTGAAACCAGAGCTGCATCCTCACATAGGTCCCGCTGTGCTCCAGGTGGCTGAGTGCCGAGTGGAGAGCTATGGCGATGGCATCCTCTGTAGATCTGCCCGGTCTGTAGGCAGACTGGTGCGGATCGACGGCTGAGGGGAGACTTGATTGGAGGTGTTTTAGTACCAGTCTCTCAAAGCATTTCATTATGATGGGTGTGAGTGCAACTGGCCTGTAATCATTTAGACTGTCAATGGTGGGTTTCTTGGGCACAGGGATGATGACTGTAGATGTAGCTGCCCTTGTGCTGAATGCCCTGCCATACCCGTCTTGGGTCACTGTTCGAGAAGCAGTCCTCAATTTTTTCCCTGTAAGCTCTTTTGGCAGCTGTGATGACTCTCACCAGGTCGGCCCTGGCAGCGCTGTACAGGGTCATGTCCCCCGTCCTGAACGCACTGTATAAAAACTTTCTTCAGTTGTTCAGATTCTGTAAAACTCTTCGAATCCATTGAGTTTAGTTCAGTTTGGTATAGATGAAACATTATTTCTGTTTGTACGAGTCTGTATTTAGAGTCTCTGTTGTTTAAACTCAGTAAAAGATTCAGAAACATAAAAACAATGATACAATGAGCTTTTCTATGGTTTCTGAATGAAATTAAACTTGTCTTGTTTCCAAACAGGATGAACATAAATAACTTTGAATAACTTGTTTTCAATTTCTTTTCTCTGTTGTGTCCGTCAGCTGGCTTTAGCCATCGCAGATCTCGCCCTTCAGATGGCCTCATGGAAAGGATGTGTTCACACGCTCATTGAAAAGTAAGAATTTAAACAGTTATTTGAACCTTAAAAGAATGACTGTGTGCACATTAAACATGTAACTGCGTCTTTAGCTCTGATGTCTGTTCAATCACCTTAATTAATTAGGGGGAAATGTTGAGTTTTCTGAATTCTGCCTGTGTTCTCTCCTCTTATGTTCTGACTCACCTGTCCATGTCACTGCCTCCTCGTAGGTACAACAATGACATCAGCTCCATGCCCTTCCTGGTAGAGATTCTCACTGTGCTGCCCGAAGAAGTTCACAGTCGATCTCTTAGAATCGGAGCCAATCGAAGGACAGAAATCATCGAAGATCTTGCTTATTACTCCAGCACCGTAGTCACTCTGCTGGTCAGCTTATAACTATGATACAGATACAGCCCTGTTTATTTTACTGTTATCTCTCTGTTTATAACCCTTCAATTATATATAATATTCAGAGACAATGAGACCACCCTGATTATCGTCACGACTGTTTCTAAATTCTATATGTATGTTTTATTTTTGGGTCTTCATGCTGTTTGTGTTTCTTTCATGTCAGACGACGTGTGTGGAGAAGACGGGGAACGATGAGAAGATGTTCATCAAGGTGTTTCGATGTTTGGGCAGCTGGTTCAACCTGGGAGTCCTGGACAGTAACTTCATGGCCAGTAACCAGCTGCTCATGGTCCTCTTCCAAGTCCTGGTGAGGTTCAAACTTCAGTGTATAAACTGGTCTGATTGGTTTTAAGGGATGTCTGCATCCTTTCTGTACAGGACAGGAAGTACTGCACAGTAGAAACTATCACCGCTTCCGTGTGTCTCCACAGCAGAGGGATGAAACGTCCACAAACCTCCACGAGGCAGCGTCGGACTGTGTCTGCTCGGCTCTGTACGCCATCGAGAATGTGGACACACACATGCCGTTAGCGCTGCAGCTGTTCCAGGGCGTCCTGACGCTGGAGACAGCGTATCACATGTCCGTGGCCCGAGAAGACCTGGACAAGTGAGGACACAGACACTGGTTCTGATTCTGTTGTTTATTCTGCATTCAGTGTTTTCAGTCAAATTTAATTTCTGTCCTCAGAGTCCTAAACTACTGCCGGATCTTCACCGAACTCTGTGAGACGTTTCTAGAAACCACAGTCAGGAGCCCCGGACAGGGCATGGGAGACCTGAGGACCCTGGAGCTGCTGCTGATCTGTGCAGGACACCCACAGTACGAGGTACGAATATATCCACAACACCTGTAACTTTATACCAGTACGAGGTACGAGGTACGAAAATATCCACAACACCTGTAACTTTATACCGGTACGAGGTACGAAAATATCCACAACACCTGTTATTGGTGTCTGAGGTTCTGACTTTGCAGATCTTTTGTGTTTGGTCTCCGTGAGATTTCCTCTTTGGTCTTGTATTAATTTGTTTATTTTCTGTGTTCTGGTCTCTCTGTCTGGTCTTGTTTGGATCCAGGTTGTGGAGATCTCCTTTAACTTCTGGTACCGTCTTGGAGAACATCTTTATAAAATAAACGATGCAGCTCTTCACACCATCTTCAGACCGTACATCCAGAGACTTCTGCACTGTTTGGCCCGACACTGTCAGCTTGATCCAGACCACGTGAGTCACCTGATCCAGACTACACAGAACCTCCTGTCATTGAGGATACCCTTCAGATTTAATGCAACAGTCTGCTTTAAAAATTGGAGTAAAACCTGGTTTAAGGGGGGTTTAGGTCTGGTTTAAACCTGGTTTAAAACTTGCCGGTCTTTGTGTCATTCGGAAACTTTGCCTCAGACAAACTGGGTTTTACATGTGGAGAACAAAGTTTGATTCTGGACCATCAGTATTTAAAATCTTTGTTACACGTTATAAGGAACACAAAATGAATGAACATAATTATGCTGATGATACACAGATGAAAAGAGAGGAAACAATTTTAGTTGTGTAGGATTAGGGCTATCATAGAAACATATATCAATGATCTCATCCGATCAGCCTTCTACCATCAAGAAAACATTTCAAAATAAATGTAAAGCAGGGTTAGGGTTAGCACTGTAGCCAACGGGTGCACAACATCAGCCGTCGATCAACATATACTCTTGTCTAGATGCATACTGGATTCTGATTGGCTGCAGGGTGTCCATTGATTTTTAATGGACACTTTCTGAGTAGTTCAGGTGAAACTGTCTGTTCATTGTTCTAAATTAATGCTCTCCTATAGATCAGCCTGTTTATAAAACAAGTAACCATTGCAACAGGGACGCAGTCAAAGCCTCTATTTATAATTTTAATTATTCATATTAATAATAATAATAATAATACATTTTATTTGTGTAGCGCTTTTCATGGTACTCAAAGTCACTTTACATAATTAAAAACAACTAAAGAAACAAAATAAGAACAGAAAAAGAAACACAATAAGAGGAACTATGAGGAAAAAAGGAGGCAGCTATGGAGAAAGCTCTGTCACCCCAGGTTTGCTGCTTGGTTCTGTGCGGCGGAGAGAGGAGGTTTGCATCAGAGGAGCGGAGGCAATTAAGCCTCTATTTATAATTAATGCTGCTAACAAACTGTCTAACATCTAATTAAAACAATTAGGGACTTCAACATTTCTTTAACCCCTTTGTAGGATATTAAAACTTTGATAACTGAGATGCATTGACTTAAAAGTGTACCGTTACCGTTGTTTGGCTAGCAAACTGTTCTCTTTCTGGTTGGTATACTTTAAGCCTTTTGGTTGGCATACTGTTAACTTCATGGCTAGCATAAAATCTGTTCTATTTACTGGAGTGGTGACCAAGCTTTCCATGGCAAGTCTTTCTGAAATCACCCGGACCTTCACAATAAAGTGTCTTTATTTGTCAGGAGGGAATCCCAGAGGACACAGACGACTTCGGAGAGTTCAGGATGAGAGTCTCCGACCTCGTTAAAGACGTCATTTTTCTTGTTGGGTCCATGGAGTGTTTCTCTCAGGTAACTTTAATCTCAGGTAACTTTGATCTCTCGACTAACTTTGATCTCTCAGGTAGCTTTGGTGATCTTTTACCTTAAAGAACATTCTGTTTGTTCTCAGTTATATTCTACCTTTAAAGAACATTCTGTTTGTTCTCCGTTATATTCTACCTTAAAGAACATCCTGTTTGTTCTCAGTTATATTCTACATTTAAAGAACGTTCTGTTTGTTCTTAGTTATATTCTACGCTGAAAGAAGGGAACCCCTCGTGGGAGGTGACAGAGGCGGTTCTTTTCATCATGGCTGCCATTGCAAAGAGTGTTGATCCGTGAGTATCGGAAGTCACTTCTCAGTACTATGTTTCCTCCTACAGAACAGGGAGAAGATGTAGAGGGAACCACAAAAACACATTGAGGAACCACAGAAACCTAATAAGGGAACATACTGAGGAACCACAGAAACATACTAAGGGAACATATGTAGGAACCACAGAAACCTAATGAGGGAACATACTGAGGAACCACAGAAACCTAATGAGGGAACATACTGAGGAACCACAGAAACATACTAAGGGAACATACTGAGGAACCACAGAAACCTAATAAGGGAACATACTGAGGAACCACAGAAACATACTAAGGGAACATATTCAGGGGAACCACAGAAACATACTAAGGGAACATACTGAGGAACCACAGAAACCTAATAAGGGAACATACTGAGGAACCACAGAAACATACTAAGGGAACATATTCAGGGGAACCACTGAACATACAGAGGGAACTGTGGAACATATCTAGGGAACATCAGAACCATCACTCAGTATAAAGTCAGTGAAACAGATTCATTTTGTGGTTTTCTTGCAGGGAGAACAACCCCACGCTCTCTGAGGTTCTACAGCAGGTGGTTCTACTTCCTGAAAGCGTCCACATGGCAGTCCGTTATACGAGCATAGAGCTGGTAGGAGAGATGAGCGAGGTCGTGGATAGAAACCCGCGGTTCCTTGGTAAGGGTTCATGATAGCTCTAACCCTGATTTCAAAAATAAGAGCCTCAGCTGGTTGTGGTTCAGACTGTAGATTTCATGGTTACCTCTTCCTGTCAGACTCGGTGTTGAACTACCTGATGAAAGGTCTCAGAGAGAAACCTCTGGCGTCAGCAGCAGCGAAGGCGATCCACAACATATGCTCCGTGTGCAGAGATCACATGGCTCAACACTTCCAGGGTCTGCTGGACATCGCTCGTTCCCTTGACTCCTTTGCCCTGTCCACCGAGGCTGCCGTGGGTCTGCTCAAGGGTACGTGTACACCTGTAGGACACCTGTAGGACACCTGTAGGACACCTTTATTCCTGAAATAGACCTGTACTATACCTCAGCTCAGATTGTTTATCTACCTGTGCACGTACATCTCAGATTGCTTATATACCTGAACAGGTACGGCTCAGACTGTTTATTTACTTTTACAGGAATGGCTCAGATTGTTTATCTACCTGTACGATTCGGTTCAGATTGTTTATCTACCTGTGTAGGTACGGTTCAGATTGTTTATCTACCTGTGTAGGTACGGTTCAGATTGTTTATCTACCTGTGTAGGTACGGCTCTGGTCCTGGCTCGTCTTCCTCTGGAGAAGATTGCAGAGTGTCTCAGTGACCTGTGTGCAGTTCAGGTGTTGGCTCTAAAAAAGGTGAATTTAATTAAGTCAGATTTCATGTTTGAAGTTTGAACTTGTTTTTTCACGACACCATGAGCAGATATATATGATCTACATGTGTATATATATTATTATTATTGTTGTTTTCTCTCAGCTTCTGGCCGAAGAATCGACAAACGGAAAATCAGCTGATCCCACTGTATGGCTCGACAGACTGGCTGTTATCTTCAGGTGAGTTTACCTGCATATTTACCTGTATTCAAATGTTAAACATTTATTTTAACAAGGAAGCAGCTGACAGACGTTGAAACTGTTTTTTATTTTTTCTGCAGACACACAAACCCCATCGTAGAGAACGGACAGACACACCCCTGTCAGAAAGTCATACAGGAGGTAAAACACCTGAACTCACCTGAGATTTACCTAGAAGAGGGATTTTTATCAATGATCTACCTGTAGATCTGATATTTTATCAAGCATATCTGTATCATGTGGCTCACAGGTAGATCTGATGCAAAGCTGCACCTTACCTGTGTGATTACACCTGCAAAAGTATTGTCCTGTGTCTTACCTGTTTCATGGTCCCAGTCATGTGATGTTTTAGTATGTATCTGTGATTCATGACTGACCAGTGGATCTGATGTTTTTGTGTATCTTACCTGTGTCGTGTGACTCACCTGTAGATCTGGCCTGTGCTGTCGGAGACTCTGAACACTCATCAGGCTGATAACAGGATCGTGGAGCGATGCTGTCGCTGTCTCAGGTTCGCTGTACGATGTGTTGGGAAAGGCTCCGCCTCCCTGCTGCAGCCACTCGTCACTCAGGTGAGACTCACCTGAACCTGTGTGTTGTTGCATTTCAGAACTGAGGTTGATCAGTGATAGTCTTATGGATCAGTCTCACCTCCTTTTTTAATTCAGTTGATAAATACCCTTGAAGCTACAATGTATCTACCTTTTCACCTGTTTGAATACACCTGTTCATGTAACTTGCTGTTTTCATCAGATGGTGAGTGTGTACCAGGTGTATCCACACTCCTGCTTCTTGTACCTGGGCAGCATCCTGGTGGACGAGTATGGCATGGAGGAGGGCTGCAGGCAGGGCCTGCTTGACATGTTACAGGTAAACACACAAACAATCAATCAATCAATCAAATTTTATTTGTATAGCGCCAAATCATAACCAGAGTTATCTCGAGACACTTTACAGAAAGAGCAGGTCTAGACCGACTCTTTGTTAAGTTATTTAAAGAGAGGCCCAACATGAATCACCATGAGTAGCTCTTAGCAACATTCAGCACATTGGCAGAAAAACTTCCTTTAACAGGCAGAAACCTCGAGCAGAACCAGACTCATGTTGAACAGCCATCTGAAGAGACTGGACGGGCTGAACATGGGATAGAAGGAGATGCAGGATAGAGACAGGCAGAGAGAGCAACAACAACATGTGTTCTTGTTACCACAACAACATATGTCCTTGTTACAGCAACAACAGACACATACTGATGGTTACAATGCCAATAATAGTGGTAGACTAGTGTGAAGATTAGCAAAAAAACAAATAAATAACTTAGCGAGAGAAGCAGAGTAATGAGAAAGGCTGAGGTAATCGTAACTGTAACAGTTGAAGTTACACACACACACACACACCTGTTTGCCAGGTAAACAAAGACACACCTGTCCGCCATGTACACCAACACACACACACACACACACACACACAAAAATACACTTGTCTGCCAGGTAACAAACACACATCTTGAATGTGAGGATGAAGGCTAGGATTATAATGATGATGATAACGAAGGTGATGAAAATGATGAAGTTGATGATGATGGTGATGATGGTGATGATGATGATGATGACGAAGGTGACCTCCTCCTCTTCCTCAGGCTCTGTGTATGCCGACCTTCCAGTTGCTGGAGCAGCAGAATGGTCTAAGGAATCATCCGGACACTGTGGACGACCTGTTCAGGCTGGCCACCAGGTGAGCTTGAAGGTTCACCTGAATACTTTCAGAGAGATGTCTACCTGTTCATCTAACTGTATGTCACATGTATGTTTACCTGTATTTCTACCTGTATATCAACCTTTGAACACCTGTATGTGTTATCAGGTTTGTCCAGAGGAGTCCGGTCACCTTGCTCAGCAGCAGCGTCATCGTTCACATCATCCAGTGTGCCATCGCTGCTTCCTCATTGGACCATCGAGATGCAAACTGCAGCGTCATGAAGTTTGTGAGAGACCTGATCCACACGGGCGTCGCCAACGACGTGAGTCGGGACATTTAAATAACAACTTGAAGAATAAAGTTTAAGAACGTTAAGATATAAAACCTAGTTTTTTTCTACAGCACAAGGAAACTGAGGTGAGGCAGAAAATAAAGATAAAAACTCAACGTTTAAACAGGTGACCTGTAGAACTTAAATTAAGTTTGTGTCTTTAGCACGAGGAGGACTTTGAGGTGAGGAAGCAGCTGATTGGTCAGGCCATGGAGCAGCACGGCCAGCAGCTCGTCACTCAGCTGATGCACTCCTGTTGTTTCTGTCTGCCGCCATACACACTGCCAGACGTCGCAGAGGTGCTGTGGGAGGTCATGGTGTTCGACAGACCTGTGAGTACGAACACAAACACCTGTTCAGTTGAGTCACCTGTTGCTCTCCGATTCTGATGTCATATTTGTTTGTTTCAGACGTTCTGTCGCTGGTTAGAGAATGCTCTCAAAGGTTTACCGAAGGAGACGAGCGGAGGAGCCGTGACGGTGACGCACAAACAGCTGACCGACTTCCACAAACAGGTCACCAGGTGAGAACAGGGTTAGGGTTAGAACACCGGCAACATGAGCCATTTATCTAAACTTTTACTTTCACTTTATAGAAAAATGTAATGTAGTTAAAATCAGCTCCACATTTAAGCACAAGTGATGTATGCAGTAATGCTTTCATAATAATCCACTGATATTAAACATATTATTTTGAAATAGGCCATCCTGCACAATGAGTAGATTACCTTAAGTTATGGTACTGTAAGAATATTCTGATTAGTCATTTTAACACTTAAGTTTGTATTGCAGGGCTTTTGATTGTAATGGAGTATTTATACGCTTTATTAGTCTTTTTCTTGAGTACTTATTTCGTCACTGCAACAAAATAAACTCTTCATTAGTGCAGCTCATTAATCCACTGCACTATTAAACTTGCAGTAGCTCTGATCAAGCACTCATAGCTCTCTCCTTCCTCGCTAATCTGACAGTCATTTACAAGCTCCTCCGTTCTGCTAGTGACCACACTGTAGCTGAGCTGTGAGTGATAGCCTCTGCTGTCTGCTGCTAGGTGTCTCAGGTGTTTAGCTTCTCCTCTGCATCCTGTAGTGACAACGGTACATGTTAATGTTGTAGTTTAGATGCAGTGATGGCGAGGTTAAGTGAATTGGAAATGCGTCTACACAACACGGAAACTCAATAATAAGCTGCCGTTGCAAAACAAAACTTCGTCAACAACTTGGAGTATGTTTTGTAGTGATGGGAGCACCCGCCCCGGGCAACCCAAGCCTTATTTTAGTCGCCAGATTCGCCTTTGGTGGGTGTTAATTTTGGACCCTGTGTGGAGCTGATCGATGCATTCAGGGACGCGTTGAGCAGCTTGATGCGTTTAGGGAGGAGTGAAGCAGATTGATGCATTCAGGGACAAGTTGAGAAGATTGAGGTGTTCAGGGACCACGCTACAGTCGGGTTACAGTCCTGATTTTACCTGAACAGGCGTAAAAAAAAAAATGTACACCTGTGCACATTCATCAGGTTTTTACCTGGAAAATAAAGACAATGGATGGACAACAGTTTGAAACTTAAGAATTTTCTCACATCGATCAAAGAGCAACAACATAAACAACTGCCTGTAACCATGGTAACAACAGTTTGTTTCTTTTTCCTGTATTCAGTGCTGAAGAGTGTAAACAGGTGTGCTGGGCGGTCAGAGAGTTCACCAGACTGTTCCGATAGCTGCAACAACATACACCACCAGGTAACTACACACAACACCAGGTAACTACACACACAACATACACCACCAGGTAACTACATACACAACACCAGGTAACTACACACACAACATACACCACCAGGTAACTACACACACAACACCAGGTAACTACACACACACCACCAGGTAACTACACACACAACACACACCACCAGGTAACTACACACACAACACACACACACCACCAGGTAACTACACACACACAACACACACCACCAGGTAACTACACACACAACACACACACACCACCAGGTAACTACACACACACCACCAGGTAACTACACACACAACACACACCACCAGGTACCTACACACACCACCAGGTAACTACACACACAACACCAGGTAACTACACACACAACAAAAAAGGAAGTTTTTCTGCCAATGTGCCGAATTGCTAAGTGCTACTCATGTTGGATTGATGTTGGGCCTCTCTTTAAATAACAGAACAAAGAGTCGGTCTAGACCTGCTCTTTCTGTAAAGTGTCTCGAGATAACTCTGGTTATGATTTGGCGCTATACAAATAAAATTTGATTGATTGATTGACAACACTAGGTAACTACACACACAACACCAGGTAACTACACACACAAGACCAGGTAACTACACACACAACACACACCACCAGGTAACTACACACACAAGACCAGGTAACTACACACACAACACACACCACCAGGTAACTACACACACAACACACACCACCAGGTAACTACACACACACCACCAGGAAACTACACACACAACACACACCACCAGGAAACTACACACACAACACACACCACCAGGTAACTACACACACCACCAGGCAACTACAGTGAGTCTTGTATCTTAAAAGATAAAAGGTCAAATGAGATCGACCCCTCGCAGGGTAAATTCACTTGTTACAGCAGCTTTGAAGTGTATGAAGTCAGAAAGATATTGAGTCTGCTGAATAATGTTCACAAGTTTCACAGCCTGCATTTGTATTTCATGTTTTGTGTGCTTGTGAGAAAAATTTGCATGCAAGTATCTAAATTTGTGAATGCGTAAAACCAGTTTGTCCTCACATTCAAGTTTGTGAATTTGTAAGTTGTCAGTTTTGCAGCTGTAGAAATATTTTGTGCTGACAGAAAATATTTACAAATGTGTAAAGATTTTGTAGCTGGAGCAACTTGTGGACTTTGAGATTTCACAAAGTCTTTTCCAGAGTTTACAAGTTACAGACAGCAACATTTCCTACCAGCATATGCAAACCTGAAGTTACAAGCTTCAAGCATGAATTTTGACCATTTCTTGACGCCTCAGATAACCAGCCAATCAGCTCGCCTTCATGTTGTCCACTGAACCATCCATGAACTCTGAGAATCTTCTGTTCCTTTTATTTTGACATTGAGTGAATAATTAATTTTTACATTTAAACACAGGTTAGTTGGTTGGTCAGTTTTAACACTAACTAGTTGTGTTTTTTTCAGGTTAAATCTTTTGTTGACGAACTTTCAGAGGTGACGGCAAAAAGCTGCGAGTGCCGACGAGGATCCAAAGGGACGAGATGAAGATGAAGATGGAGGAGGGACTTTGAATGTGAAACAAGAAGCATCACTCTGATTGACAGAGTGAACACTGATTGGACAGACTGAGTCCTCTACCCCGACCCCTGACCTCACCTGCAGCAGCTGTCAGGTGGGCGTGGTCGGGTCCAGCAGGTGGGCGGGTCAGAACTTCACTAAGTGAACGATGCGGATCAGTCCTGTTGGATCTTCATCAATCGTAGGACGTGCCTGGTCAACAGTTTTTAAGAGATTTATTTTTGGGACTTTGGTCGTGATGTTTTTTGTCCGTGCCATAAAAGAGCCAAAAGATTTCCCATGATGCTCTTTGCTGAGTGGCTGCCTGTGCAGGCTGAATGCTGGAGGATTTGGCGTCACCTTTGACCTTTTTAACTTTGGTTGAATTTTAGTTGTTTTTCCACAAAGTGAGATCGAGTGAACTCTGAGTGAGGAGACGGAGAGACTGACACCATGACATCATCGGTGATGTAGCCTTGTTGTAAACAATAAAAAAAACAACTGAAACAACAATTATGTCTGGGTTAGTGTTTAAATCGTCTATTTTTTGTAAGTGCTGCATGAGGATGTATGTTATTCACAAGTTGGAAACTGTATTTGTGGTGAAGAAGTTGGTCCTCCAGGTCAATAGGGGGCAGTTATGAGTCAACATTCAATTTGGAAGGCGGAAGTTTAATTTGGAAGTGGACCACAGGAGGCGAGTCGTGTTGTTACTTTATTAAAAGTAGTGTCTGACTTGTAGGAGACGTCGTCAGTCGTGGACCTCAGGGTCATTGGGTGTTTCAGACATTATCTTGAAACACCCTCAAACCAGGAGGCCCTCCCCTCCTAAAGGTTGATTAAGTCCCATGGTGTAACCCGTAGCCAACTTAAGTTATTTAATAAAGTATATTTCAAGTTTGTTTTTACATCCCTCACAGGAGTTTTCATGAGGGTTGTGTGTGGAGAGAGGTCAAAGCTACATCCTGTGTCCCAAACACTGCACGACGGGGGGGGAATGGTAAGGAGACCTAACCCTGGAGACGTCTTCATGGGCTGGTCCTTATGTTGCCTGCTTGACATCTCTTCCTCAGGTAAGAAAGGACAGAGGTGTTGACCATTTGCGGGTGTGTTGCGTGATGTCCAAAGAAAAACAATAACAAATAGATGAAAAAGCAAAGAGGATCTGCTGCTTTATCGTACATCTTCGCAGTTTTATTTCAGTACGTGACAAAAACAAACAAGCATTTATACCTTCTCTAAAGGTTTATATACACACTGCAGTTAAAAAAAACATTAACGTCAGTACAATTAAAATATATTGTGTGCAGATAAAGAAATGCGGTTGTGGGGTCTCTTATTCTCAATATGAGTCAAACTCACATTAATTGTATGACTGATTGAGGGTCTGTTTGGTTAAGTAGGAGTCTGCTAGGAAACAGGAAGAACAAGGATCACAGCGAGGCACAGCAGGTGGGTTAACTGCAGTTTGTGATAAAGGGACTCCTAGTGAATGAATAAAAGTGGCCCAAAGCAAGTGCTTAAATTAAGCTGTATTTCTATGATTATAGCTGATTATTTTGTATTAAGCTATGCAGCCAGTACTTTGAATACATGGTCCTTAAATTTATAACTGTCATAATTATATTATGTTCAGATCCATTGAAATCTAACCAGTCCTTTTCTAGGGTTTTACTTTCATACACATTTTTCATTGTATTCTTCAAACCTGTGCCAGTATTGCCATGACGTGGGCATTATATTTCAATTTAAGTGGTATTAAAAGGTCTTAAAAAGGCTCACATTTAACTTGGTGAATCTCGAGGGTACCCTGTAATTACTAATGTTCATGACTACACAGTTATAAAAAAATGATCATAAGGAGTCTTTCTTTTTGTTATCTCTCTGTTCTTGACCATGTTGAAGATGATGAGATGTTTTCTGTTGCTGCTGTGGAGCAACCTGACATTTCTTCTACCATTGCTTTTATCTCCATCTTAATGGCTGTACTACTCATTTACCTGTAAACGGAAATATAAGATTAAAGTTGTTCAAACATCAATCCTGATCAGTGTTTACCATGTAAAGTCCTTTATTGACATAATTTATTCATGAGCATAAAAATTCAGACATTAGCACTTATAAACAATTCAAACAGCTAAATTTTAAATTGGAAGGTAATCTGCTATAAAACTTAAATTAATAGCCGGGGCTGTTGATTTCTTTAATCTATAAACTCACCTTGCCTTTATTAGGGCCAGGTATCTATACGAGATGGGACTTTAATTATTATTGTGCAAAAGTCGTTGACAGCAAAGATGGAAAAACTATAAAAATGTTGATAAAACAAGGCTTTCGACTAACATATCTATTGTAAATCACTAATTTGATCCTGTTCTGCATGAGAGAGTGAGGGGGGGTGCGGTGTGAATAATGACTTAGGACTGCCACGCAGACATGTAAGGCAAGGCAGGTTTATTTCTATAGCACATTTCAGCAACAAGACAATTCAAAGTGCTTTACACAGAACAACAAAAGCAAGACATTAAAAAGCAAAGTGAAGATAAAATAAAAACGGCTAAAACAGAAGACAAAATATAAAAAACGAGTAAAAGTCAGAGTTTAAGCTACTGTGCAGATATAAATAATTACAACAGTTATTAAATTAAATGTATTAAAATAGTTTAATAAAAAGCAGCTGTGAACAGGTGAGTCTTCAGGCTTGATTTAAAAGGAGTAAGTGTTTCAGCAGACCTGCACGTTTGTGGGAGTTTGTTCCAGATATACGGAGCATAGAAACTGAACACTGCTGCTCCATGTTTGGTTCTGACTCTGGGGACAGAAAGCACACCTGTCCCTGACGACCTGAGGGGTTTGGATGGTTCGTACTGTGTCAGTACATCACAAATGTATTTTGGCCCTTGACCGCTCAGCGCTCTGTAAACCAGCAGTAGTACTTTGAAGTCTATTCTCTGACAGACAGGGAGCCAGTGTAAAGACCTCAGAGCTGGAGTGATGTGATCTACTGCCCTTGTCTCAGTGAGGACTCGAGCAGCAGCGTTCTGAACCAGCTGCAGTTGTCTGATTGATTTTTTAGGGAGACCTGTAAAGACACTGTTACAGTAATCGAGTCGGCTGAAGATAAATGCATGGACCAGTTTTTCCAGATCCTGCTGAGACATAAGTCCTTTAATCCTGGATATATTCTTGAGGTGATGGTAGGCCGACTTTGTAATTGTTTTAATGATGCTTTGATGGTTCAGGTCTGAGTCCATGACTACACCCAGATTTCTGGCTTGGTCAGTGGTTTTCAACACTAATGATTGAAGCTGTGCGCTGACTTTTAATCGCTCCTCCTTAGCTCCAAAAATAACTACCTCCGTTTGTCTTTGTTTAATTGAAGAAAATGATGGCACATCCACTCATTGATTTGTTCAATGCATTTAACTAGTGCTTGTATGGGGCCATGGTCCCCTGGTGACATTGTGATGTAGATCTGTGTGTCGTCTGTGTAGTTATGGTAACTAACTTTGTTGTTTTCCATTATCTGAGCCAGTGTAAGCATGTAGATGTTAAACAGAAGAGGCCCAAGAATGGAGCCTTGGGGAACTCCACATGTAATCTTTCTCTGCTCAGGTGTAAAGTTACCTATAGACAAAAAGTAGTCCCTGTCCTTTAAATAAGAACCAAACCAGTTTAGTACTGTGCCAGAAAGTCAAACCCAGTTTTCCAGACTGAAACTCTACCACTGTCTGTGTTAAAGCGGATGTCGTTAATCACCTTGACGAGAGCCGTCTCAGTGCTGTGGTCTGGTCGAAAGCCTGACTGAAAGACATCAAAGCAGTTGTTCACTGTCAAAGTGGTTCAACTGTTGAAAGACAGCCTTTTCAATTATCTTACTTAAAAATGGTAGATTTGATATTGGCCTATAGTTCTTAATCAGTGACTTGTCTAGGTTGTTCTTTTTTAACAGTGGCTTGATGACTGCTGTTTTCAGGGCCTGTGGGAAGAGATGAGTTTACAACCTGTATCAGATCTGATGCCATAAAAACCTGTGGGCAGAATATCAGGGCAGCAGTGGGAGGATTGTAGGTGTTGTATAATGTCCTCCAGGTCTTTATTGTTGATCAGATAAAATTGTGTCATGGTGTTTAAACTGGTTTTAGTTGAACACAGCACATAGGAAGGAGAAAAATTAATTGCAGGCCCTGGCTGAGTGAAGTTCAGGTGCTGCTGACACAGGAGGGTTTGTTAGCCTGTCGACAGTAGCAAACAAGGCACGTTTGTTATCATTGTTCTTGATGATGATGTCAGAGAAGAACGATTGCCTTGCATTCCTCAGTTGTGAATTATAAATGCGAAGTTTCTCTTTCTAGATGTCGTAATGAATCTGAAGATTTGTTTTTCGCCACCTGCATTCAGCTTTCCAGCACACTCTTTTTTTCTGTTCTTACCAGTGTGGCATTTCTCCAAGGAGGTCTTTTCCTACCAGAGACAACCTTCGTCTTAGTGGGAGCAATGGTATCCATCACATTTGCGATTTTAGAATTTAAATTATCTACCAAGACATTGACTGAGACCCAGGACGGGGCAGGTGTGGACGAGAGAACCTGGTTAACCTCTTCATCCCTAGGCCTCTAACTCAGGCCCATGCTTGAAAATGACATGCCCAAACTGAATAAGGTATATCTCTTCAACTACAAGGTCTATATGAACCATCTTAGTATCAATATAAAAATAACTCTTTAGGGATGTCTGCAGATGTGTAAGAATCAGTATAGATCCCACTGGGTCAGAGTAAATAAAGATGGAACAGAGCATAATTGAAAGATTGTATTACCGCCTAAAAAAACTTTACACTTTCAGAGTGAATATCCCCTTTGAAATGATACAGCTGCCCATACAGACCTCTAGGAATCCATAGCACAACATCTGAACATTGCCTGTGCCAAGATTGTTTTAAATAAAGTGAAGCAGAGCAAAATTAGAGAGGTTTTAGTGGAGGCATGTTCAGGCGGAATCTCCAAATTAGCCATTTGGACACATTTTGGCACCATGTGTGCCATTTGAGATTTCTCAGATACCAAACTGTAAAACTTAATTCAACTTACAAATAACTAAAGGTAGTCTTTGCATCAATTTGCAACACTTTTTGGCTAATTGAAAAATAATAAGAATTAGACCTATATACATGGTCCCACCCAAAGAAAACCATACATAATCAATGAGATTATACTGGAGCAGATTTATATTATATACTATAATATATAATAAAAAAGCTGAAAAATGACAAATACAAAAAAATAATATAAAAGTCAACAAATCCAAACTTGTGGATTTCATGTCCATTGCTGTTTGTTTTGGGGGGTGGGGTGTCTAATGAGTAAAACATGGCCCTGGTGTATGATCTTCATCATAATGATCCTCATCTTCATTACTGAAACAAGAAAGGAGAAAAAAAAGTCTGTTGAAACATAAATAATAAATGTATTCATTCACATACAGTAATCAGTATATGGACTAGAGTGATTTATAATGATAGGGAATAATAGTCACCAGAAAAAAGTAAAATATTGTTATAACATACTGTATAATGTCACTAAATTGCCTCATAAGTATCATAAATGTAGCACATAAACGTCTGTTGTTGTACAATCAAATCAAATCAAATCAAACTTTATTTATAAAGCACCTTTCATGCAAAAAGAATGCAACACAAAGTGCTTCACAGAAAAATTAAAAACATATCACAATAATACAAATACTGGAAACTTGCCCCTCCCGACCCCCCGCAGAGGCACACATACACTTTATCACACACAGATACAGACAGACACACATGTACACGTATGCACATACACACTCACACACATACACCCACCCACACACGCACACACTCAGGATAAAACATGGTAGAGAGACATGGCAGGACACTGAGGAACAGGTGAGAAAAACGCCACCTATGGGAGCCATCCGCATCGGGAGGGGTCACAGTCTACGCCCTAAAATAAAGTCAAATAAAAAAAATAAAGTTCTCAGGGCAGTAATGTATCATGCATGAACAGCTGCGCATAGAGATACAGCATTTACACTGTAGTGACAGCCACTAGCTCCTACGTGCTCTGCCATCTTGGCTCTACGCCACTGGCGTAAGTAAACAAGCAGATCGTTTAGAGAAATAAAACACAATAACACTATTTCAATAAAGGTTTCACAACAAATCAATAAGTAATCAAACACAATATAAAGATTACATACTTTTCCATCGATGGGTTTCTGATGAGGCAAACCTGCTGAGTCACTGTCTTGGTCAGGTTCAGGAGGAATCAGGCCCTCCTCATTTTACTGTGAATCTTCAGGACATCGTAGTTAGTAATTCCAATGTTTCAGGCACAGTGAAAGTTGTTTTCTTCGTCCTTTTAGGTCTAAAACTGTTGTATTTTCAAAGAAAGACCATTGTTTTCGGCCGTACTCTGTTGCTCGAGTGCGCTCTGCGCTCCGCTGCGTAATGCTCTGTTTTGCAACCTGAGCCAACCTGTTCCAACGCATGTCAATATAAATAGAAGCTAAATCTGTGTGTGCTACGGTTTCACTAATAGATGGAGACAAAGACCGTATGTTCACAATGAAGGCTAGGAGCTTTGCTTGCTTCAATGCCTTCCCTATGCCGTGTACATCAATAGAAAACAGCTTGAATCATCTCAACTTGACAAAAAGACATAGGAGTAGCCATTAAGAGTTGATTTATGTGACCAGAGACAACTTTTGATAAGAAAAGCAACAAAGGTAAGACGCAATTTATAGTTGTAACTGTCATAGGTGAAGTTTGTCTTGTCCGGTTTTTGGCCATTTTCTTGGCGAGTTTTATTTGCAGTTGATTTTATTTGAGTTATACTGTTAGAATCTGTGGGATCTCAGCTTTCATTTGATGTTTCGGTTTAGTGGCTACCGTGAAGTATAAGATTACGAGAGCGCTGTGTTTGCAGGCAGGCACTGTGTTCAGATGGAGGACACTTTTTGCCTTGAGCTTATTGTGTTGCTTGGTGTGTTTTGTTTAGATGGAAATGGTTATGCTACCATTGCAGTCGGGCTTTTTCTGATGAAAACGGTATGCCATGTGACTATGTACAATGTTGCTGGTGTTTTCAGAGATACATTTTGTGATTGCTTTTGTTTGATTAATCGTCTGCACTAAGATAACACCCTCAAAGAAAATACAGGAGTGATCAGAGAGGACAACATCTGTCAACCTTGGAAATGTTTAGACCCTTGGAGATAATTATGTCCAGAGTGTGCCCCTTATTGTGTGTGGGCTCTGTCACATGCTGCATACAAACTTGGACTTGGTGTCAGACTCGACTCGTATTTTTCTTTGATGACTCGGACTCAACTTGGACTTAAACACTGGGCAGCAGCATTCAAAAATCGCCATTAGCAGGATGGCCGCGCAGCGGCAATGGCCTATAACTCTTGAACGCTTGGTGATCAGGGTTAGGGTTAGGGGTTAGGGTGACCATGTGTCTAGCACGTTCCCAGCCCGAGATATGAACTTAAAACCAATTTTAAAAAATAGCGCAAAATGGGCGTGAACTCGAGTTCCTATTTCCTGAACGGTGATAAGAGTTCAAGAGCAATTTCCGCTTGGTAGTCTCTCCAGGATTGTACAAAGCTGCCACGACCACGGCAGGTGTCGTAAGCGGTCCTGAGGATTTTGTTCAAATAACCCAGTGCCTCTTGGATCACTGCCAGGAGGTTCATGCCGTCCTCCAAGGTCACGAAGGGGACAAGCATGACCTCCTTGTGGATTGTGACCTTGAGCCACTGGGTAGAGAACATTTCCTCAAGATCCAGCACGGTCGGGCAGTCTTTGCTCCTAAGAGCCTCACTTGCTCCAGACGGCAGGAAAGGGGCGCCTGCAAATTCACCATGTGGTCCATGTACTCCAAGGCCCTACCGTACATGGCCTTTGTGAGTTCATGGTGGAGGAGGTCACAAGTGGTTACAACCCCACTCACTGGATGCTTGTAGGCAATGTTCAAGTGTGTGTGGGGGGAGTCGGTGTACACGTGCAAGGCGCCAGGGTCCTCCTCCCGACCAAGCAGCACATTGAGCATTGTTCTTACTCACATCCAGTGGCTTGCTGTCCAGATTGCTCTGGAAGTTGGACCATCCCCCATACTCAAGCAGGGGTACAGCTTCCCCCTGTCCCCAACCCAGTTCTCCAGCCCAGTCCTGGACCACATCAACTGCAGCCTGCTGTCTGTGGGCACAAGCGTACAGGCAGCATGGACCGACAAGCAGGTGATGTGGTCCATATCCACCAAAGCCCCAACATCCAGGCTGCCATGGCTCTTTTGTCCAAACATGGACAAGGACAACAGGAACCTGACGTAGGGATGTGTGTCCACAGCCTGGATCGCCCTGTCCAGAAGACCAAGCACGAACTTCTGGTCCTGTTCCAGGACGTTAAATTCGGACGGGTTTGCCAGGCTGTTTTTCTGGACAGAGTCCCTCGCCATGTCCCTGCTTGCCAAGTCCCTCAGAAGCACTATAAAGGCTGTGCGGATGTTATTAATGTGATCAGCAGCCTGCATGGGGGCAATGGTGGATGTGAATATGGTGTGTACCTCATTCTTCAGGTTCCTGGGCACCACAGAAATATTCAAAAAATATCCACCAGCTGTCTGCAATACAGCAGCTGTGAACATTTTTAAATGCTTCTCTGGTTGCTGGACTGAAGGCCCTCAAATCCACATGCTTTTTTAGCATGTGGTAATGGCGCTTTACATTTTTGGGGTTGGCTGGAGGGAGATTGATGAAGGGGATGCGGGCCTTCACCCCCTCCAGCCGCCCCAGCTCAATCAACGCCCCATCCACATCATATTTGATCAGCAGGAGGCCATCCTCCCAGTCGTAATTGATAGGGAACAGGGGGAACTGGAGATCCGGGTTGTGTAGAAAGCCCCCCCCACTTAGACGTGAAGAACAAGAAAGGAGGTGGGGGGGGGGTTTAAAAACACATATAGGTATAAATATAGATACATTGTTTTGCTTGTGATGAATCAAATGACAGGTAAAAGATGTAATGATCATATGAATGCTATTGTATAAACAGATGAATTTCAACAGATTATAATGCAGAGGTTTCAATATTATAGGTAAAGTATAAGGTAAGTAAAACATGGTTATAAGGAGACTGTGGTTCAATAGGAAGTAGATAGGATAGAGGTGAGCATAATAATAATAATACTAATAAATTTTATTTGAAGGCGCCTTTCTCGGCACTCAAGGACACCGTACATAAATATATATATATATATATATACACACACAAAATACACATTAAAAGAGAGAAAAAACAAACAAAACAAGAAAAACAAAAGTGACAAAGCAATTAGCGTCATGTGGAATAGGCAGATTTAAACAGATGTGTTTTGAGTTTTGATTTAAAATCGGGGAATGAATCGATGTTTCTGAGTTGGGTTGGTAATGAATTCCAGAGACGGGGAGCAGAGCGGCTGACTGCTCTGCTCCCCATCGTGGTGAGTCGGGCGGAGGGGACAGACAGGTGTAAGGAGGAAGAGGATCTGAGGGAGTGGGAGGGAATGGGAACATGGAGGAGGTCGGACAGATATGGGGGGGCGAGGTTGTGGATGGCCTTGAATGTTAACAGGAGGACTTTGAATTGGATACGGAACTGAACCGGGAGCCAGTGGAGCTGTTGGAGGACAGGAGTGATGTGGTGGATGGAGGGGGTTCGAGTAATGATACGGGCAGCTGAATTCTGGACCAGTTGAAGTTTATGGATGGATTTGTGAGGGAGGCCGAAGAGGAGGGAGTTGCAGTAATCCAGACGGGAAGTGACGAGACTGTGGTCAAGGATGGCGGCAGTGTGGGGGGTGAGGGAGGCGCGGAGACGATTGATGTTTCGTAGGTGGAAGTAGGCAGACCGGGTAATGTTATTGATGTGGGATTGAAAGGATAGTGTGCTGTCGAGGATGACACCCAGACTCTTAACCTGGGTGGAGGGTGAAACAGAGGAGTTATCAATAGTGAGGGAGAAGCTGTTGGTTTTGGATAGAGTGGATTTAGTGCCAATGAGGAGAACCTCAGTTTTGTCACTGTTTAATTTAAGAAAGTTTATGTTGAACCAGGTTTTTATTTCAGAGACGCAGTCAGTGAGGGAGGTCGGCGGGAGAGTGGACGAGGGTGAAGTGGTGAGGTAGAGCTGGGTGTCATCTGCATAACAGTGGAACTGAATATTAAATTTGCGGAAGATATTGCCGAGGGGAAGGAGGTAGATGATGAAGAGGAGGGGCCCCAGGACAGAGCCCTGGGGCACAACTTTAGTGACGGAGGAAGGAGTGGATTTAAAGGACTTGAGTTGAATGAACTGAGTGCGGCCAGAGAGGTAAGATGTGAACCAGTCTAATGGAGTGTGGGTGATGCCAGTGGAAGATAGCCTGTTGAGGAGGGTGGTGTGAGAGATGGTATCAAAGGCTGCACTAAGGTCGAGGAGGATGAGGATGGTGAGGAGTCCAGAATCAGCTGCCATAAGGAGGTCATTGGTGGTTTTGATGAGTGCTGTTTCAGTGCTATGGAGTGGGCGGAAACCAGACTGGAACTGTTCATACAGGTTATTGTGGGATAGGTGAGAATGGAGTTGGGAGGCAACTGTTTTTTCAAGGATTTTGGAGATGAAGGGTAGATTGGAGATAGGACGGAAGTTGTTGAAGTTGGAGGGGTCGGCGCCAGGTTTTTTCAGAATTTGGGTGATGGCAGCAGTTTTGAAGGATGTAGGGACAGTTCCAGTGGTGAGAGAGGAGTGGATGATGGCAGAAAGGAGGGGGACCAGAGAGGGGAGGCAGGTTTTAACAAGTTGTGTAGGGATTGATTTTTGAATTGAAAAAAGACATAAGGGAGTTGCAGAAGGTGGTTGTGTACAGGTGAGGGGGGAGAGAGTCCTGGGGTTGGGTGATATTGTTAAGCAGGGAGAACAGTGACTTGGAGTTTCCATCATTTGCGGTGATTATACTGGAGAAGTAGTGAGTTTTAGTGCTGGCAATGGAGTCCTTGTAACGTAATATGTGGTTATTGTACATTTCTTTGTGAATAGTGAGACCAGTTTTTCTGTGTAGCCGCTCAAGTTGCCGACCTTCGGCTTTCATGAGACGAAGATCGGGGGTGAACCAAGGGGCGGAGACGGAAAAGGAAACCGATCTGGTTTTAAGCGGATCAAGAGAGTTGAGAATATTATGAAGTCCAGTGTTGTAATGAGAAACCAGATTGTCAGGGGTGGATACATTGGGAATGTCAGGGAGGCAGGAGGAGTGGATACTTGAAGTGAGAGTGACAGGATTAATGTTCTTTATATTCCGGAATGAAATGAGAAGTGGTATCTTGGAGATGGAGAGAGTGAGTTTCGCTGTAAATGAGAGGAGAAAGTGGTCTGTTATGGGGAGTTCATCAGCTGTAAGGTCAAGGGGGGTGACACCAGAGCAGCAGATTAAGTCCAGAATGTGTCCTTTGGAGTGTGTGGGAATAGCGGTGTGCTGCCGAAATCCAAAACTCTCTAAACAGGACGTGAAGTCTTTGGTGAGAGGTAGATTAATATTGTCCATGTGGATGTTGAAATCACCCAGCAGTATTATGTTTGGTGAGAGAGAGGATAGATGGGTGAGGAAAGCAGCAAAGTCATTTAAAAAGTTACTATTCGGTTTAGGGGGGCGGTAGACAGTAGCAATGATGGTTGGAGTGGGACCAGACAACTTGCAGACAGTGGATTCAAACGAGCTGGAGACAGGCACAGACACCGAGGAGACTTTCCACTTCTTGCGGTATACTATCGCGAAACCTCCTCCCCGACCGGAGCCACGGGGTTGACACATGTAAACAAACACACTAGGAGTGGATTCATTCAGCTGGGAAAAGTCGTTGGGCTGTTGCCATGTCTCGGTTAAACAAAGAAAGTCTAGCATACGGTCAGTGAGGAAGTCCTGGATGAGATGACCCTTGCTTGTCAGTGAGCGGATGTTGAGCAGAGCGAAATTGAGTGCGATGTTGTTGCAGCTGGTGGTGGTGCTAGCCGACCGAGCTAGGTGGGCTAACACGCTGTGGTCAACAACCCGGCTGGTGGAGCATTGAGGGTGTCGAGAGCTGGACCAGAAGGACTTTATTGCTGTTGAGCTGTTGTGGTGGAAATTCCGGCGGGACCCACGGTGGATGTATCTCCGGCGGGGCTGGAAGGTGATGTCCGGGTGGAGGTGGAGTGCCGCTGGCGCAGGTCCAGGCAGGTGACAGCGCAGCCAGAGCAGGTCAGCAGCCGAGTATTGAAGCAAGCCCGTCAGGTGTCCGGGACTGTGATTAAAGAAGTGTGGGCACCGGGCAGGGACGGTTCCAGTGTGTGTGAGTATGTTCAGTTGGATTTAGGTGGTACTGGATATCATTTAGTTGTACTGTTGTTAAAGGGTTGTTTTATTCTGATTTGAATGGTATTGTTAATGTTATTTATTTATTTAATTATATATTATATTTTATTATTTATCATATATTATATTTTATATAATATATTATATTAGAAGGAGCTGTATTAGAGATGGTGATTAATCTATTTATATAATAATAATAAGTAGAAATAGCTATAGTATATAAACATATAATCATATAAACATATAAAAATATATATATATATGTATATATATATATACATAAACACACACCCATATATAGACCCATAATAGTGGTAAAGTCAAGATAATGTTAATACATATAATAGTAGATTACTGGAATTAAGAAACGTTCTTGTATTAAGTATAATAATAAGATATGCTGAGTTGATCAAATATCTAACGATAGAGGGAATAATAGCAGACTTTTCCGTGACCGAGTGCCCCGCCTCCTGTGGAAAAAGAAAAAAGGGGAGGAGAGAGAACAGAGAGAGGCACAATTGAGTGGTTTAATAATCATTGAGGCCTAGTGGTGCTCGTGTGTTAAGTTTTGTGATCCAGTTCCTCTCCACTCTCTTCCTCTGTCCAGGGGTCTAGGCTGCATTGGATTCCAGTCCGAAGATGATGAGTTGATTTAACAGGTGTGATTGGAAGTGACGGACCAGTGACGTCTCGGATACGCCCCTCCAAATGCCGTAAGTGTGCTGTTGAAGTCTGGTCCTAATGCTGTTTCCCGTCTCACCTATATAAAGCTTTTGGCATTGTTTGCATTTGATGCAGTACACTGTGTTTGTAGCGTCGACTGTGAAGTGGCCGGTGATGGGGAAGGTTGCTCTGCTGTACAGGTTGGAGACGGACTTGGTGGACCTGAAGTGCTGTTGTTGGGCGTCCATGTGTTTCTCCTCCCACCTGGTGAATTCTGAGCAGACAAGCAAATCTCGGAGGTTTTTGTTCTTTCTGTTTGCTGAGATGACGTGATGATTTTCCAAGAGTTGGTGTGCATTTTTGACCTGTTGAAAGTTACTTTGTAATAGCTGATGTGTCGGTATGCATGTGTGGGAAAACTTCGTCACCAGAGGGAGGAGTTTCAGCGGAGTGGCAGCGGCGTTGGGATCGTCTATTGGGCGAGGTGAGTTTTCACACAGGTGCAGATCAGTGTCTGTGTTGATGAGCGGAGACAACGGGGCAGCCATGTGACTGCGGTGAGTGGGAGCGAGAGCCGAGAGGGTGCTATTTTTAATAGGGTTAGGGTTGGGTTAGGGTTGGGTTAGGGTTTAGGGTTTAGGGTTTAGGGTTAGGTTCGGGACAACGGATCCTGCTTTCTAGAGCTGTCAGTTTTAACTGACTTGTGCTTCTAAAAAAGAGGGTTAGGGTTAGGGTTAGGGTTTAGGGTTTAGGGTTAGGGTTAGGGTCAGGGTCAGGGTCAGGGTCAGGGTTAGGGTCAGGGTTAGGGTTAGGGTTAGGGTTAGGGTTAGGGCTAGGAGCATGCCATTCAAAGTCAATGGGAAAAGTAACGCCTCCAGAAGTTCGACTCAAATTTCAATCTACTATACAGAAAACGAAACTCGGAAGTGGCCAATTCCAGATTTTTTTTCCTGATACTGAAAATGGCCACTAGATGGCAGCATCATACAATTTGATGATTCCAGATTGATTTTCCTGATACTGATAAAGGCCACTAGATGGCAGTATCATACAATTGATGATTCCACTTCCAATTCCAGATTTCTTTTCCTGATAATGAAAATGGCCACTAGATGGCAGCATCATACAATAATATAAAATTCCCTACCTTCACATTTACATCTCTATATGTATAAAAATAAAGTGATTGCCCTAAATTGCTGTATTTGTGCTTTTATTACATAGAAGTCCATATAAGTGTGGGGGATGGGCCGAATTGAGATTTTGACATCCCAAACAAATAGCAATGTCATTTCAACTACAAATTGAGTACAGCAGTGGGACTAAGTGAGTTTTGTAGCACTCTCACCCAACTCCTCCATGACCCTTCACCTTTCAATAGGTCAAAGGTCAAATTTCAACTTGTTCTTATGGCGACGAAATGCACGTTTTCAGAAAGCTCCGAGGACGGAGGTCTCAGCTGTACCTCTCCATAACTTGAATATTTTTTAATACAGACGCTAGAGGCCGCCAAAAGTCCAAAATTCCTCATTTTTTTGTTCCTGTATCATGGGAACGCAAGCAGCTAGAACATTGAGAACAGCATCTCCGCAGAGCACCCTGGACCGTCTACAAAAGCAGTGCGGCTAGATGTAGCTGGGACGCCATTTGGGACAAAACATGCTCCAAAAGATGTCCAACTCCCGTCACTTCATGCCCTCTCGTTGGTGACGACAGCCCCCTAGACGGAAATCCCCTAGGTCGTTTACACACGATCTGACTTGGCGGCAAAAATGAGAGAAATTACAATGTGAAAATACACAAATGTGGAAGATGGAATCGTCCTTTTGTAGGCTCAGGGTTAGCGACAGGAAGTGCCAAAATTTCACACACTATGCAGCGCTGCAAGGCCTATCGCATATCTTAAGATCAGCTCGATCGGGCGACGGTCAAAAATCCAGTCTGGACAGCTTCTCCTGAACTCATTTTTGGCCGCTGGCAGCAGGGTGGGGGATGGGAAACAAACTTATTGAAGTACTCTATCTCCTACACGGAAGCAGTCAGGGGTGAGAAAAAGACATATTTGGAAAGCTCATGAAGAACTCTATCACATATGTGAATGCCATGTAGGTGGCGCTGTTCTGGAGCAAAGTCTTTAAGGGCATCGTAGAGCCACGATCCAGGGACTGACGGAGAGGTCTCATCGGCCCGAGTCGCCCCGTGTTGGAATCATGGCTCTGGTCCCTTCCTGTGGGGAGCTAGGGGGCAGCAAAAGTTACACTTTTCTGCTTGCTAAAGTGCTCTATCTCCTCAATGGAAGCAGTCAGGGGTGAGAAAAAGACATATTTGGAAAGCTCTTGAGGAGCTCTATCACATATGTGAATGCCATGTAGGTGGCGCTCTTCAGGAGCAAAGTCTTTAATGGGAAGAGATATAAGAAGGGGACTTTGTGGCACTCTAATCAATCAATCAATCAAATTTTATGTGTATAGCTCCAAATCATAATCAGAGTTATCTCGAGACACTAATGATAAAGCTGAGGTAATCGTAATTGTAACAGTTGAAGTCAACAGGTCTACTATTAGCATTAGCAGCAACAATAATGATACTATGGGGAAGGCTGATGTTAGTAGTTGTTGCAGTCGAGCAGGTCCACAGCAGCAGGTGGTCTGCAGCAACGATCCCCAGGAACCTTCAAGACAAGGGAGCACGAGAACTCCCGGGAAGATATATGGTTAGTAATGTTAATGGGACCAGAAGATACAGAGTTAATGAGCTGCATTAATATGACATGAGACTATGAGAGACAGAGAAACACAGAGAACACAGAGACAGAGAAACACAGAGAGACAGAGAAAGACAGAGAGACAGAAACACAGAGACAGAGAGGGAGAGAGACAGAGAAACACAGAGACAGAGAGGGAGAGAAACACAGAGAAACACAGAGACAGAGAGGGAGAGAGGCAGAGAAACACAGAGACAGAGAAACACAGAGACAGAGAGGGAGAGAGGGAGAGAGACAGAGAAACACAGAGACAGAGAGACAGAGAAACACAGAGGAGACAGAGAGACAGAGAAACACAGAGAACACAGAGAGACAGAGAAACACAGAGACAGAGAGGGAGTGAGACAGAGAAACATAGAGACAGAGAACACAGAGACAGAGAGGGAGAGAGGCAGAGAAACACAGAGACAGAGAAACACAGAGGCAGAAACACAGAGACAGAGAAACACAGAGACACAGAGACAGAGAGGCAGAGAAACACAGAGACAGAGAAACACAGAGACAGAGAGGGAGAGAGACAGAGAAACACAGAGACAGAGAGACAGAGAAACACAGAGGAGACAGAGAGACAGAGAAACACAGAGAACACAGAGAGACAGAGAAACACAGAGACAGAGAGGGAGAGAGTCAGAGAACACAGAGACAGAGAGGGAGAGAGTCAGAGAAACACAGAGAACACAGAGACACAGAGGGAGAGAGACAGAGAAACACAGAGACAGAGAGGGAGTGAGACAGAGAAACACAGAGAACACAGAGACACAGAGGGAGAGAGTCAGAGAAACACAGAGAACACAGAGACACAGAGGGAGAGAGACAGAGAAACACAGAGACAGAGAGGGAGTGAGACAGAGAAACACAGAGAACACAGAGACAGAGAGGGAGAGAGACAGAGAAACACAGAGAGACAGAGAAAGACCGAGAGACAGAGAAAGACAGAGAGGGAGAGAGACAGAGAAACACAGAGAAACACAGAGACAGAGAGGGAGAGAGACAGAGAAACACAGAGACAGAGAGACAAAGAGACAGAGAGACATAGAAACACAGAGACAGAGAGACAAAGAGACAGAGAGACAGAGAGACAGAGAGAGACAGAGACAGAGAGACAAAGAGACAGAGAAACACAGAGACAGAGAGACGGAGAAACACAGAGACAGAGAGACAGAGAGAGACAGAGAGGGAGAGAGACAGAGAAACACAGAGACAGAGAGACAAAGAGAGACAGAGAAACACAGAGACAGAGAGGGAGAGAGACAGAGAAACACAGAGACAGAGAGGGAGAGAGACAGAGAAACACAGAGACAGAGAGGGAGAGAAACACAGAGACAGAGAGGGAGAGAGACAGAGAAACACAGAGACAGAGAAACACAGAGACAGAGAGGGAGAGAAACACAGAGGAGACAGAGAGACAGAGAAACACAGAGAACACAGAGAGACAGAGAAACACAGAGACAGAGAGGGAGAGAGACAGAGAAACACAGAGACAGAGAGACAGAGAAACACAGGAGACAGAGAGACAGAGAAACACAGAGAACACAGAGACACAGAGGGAGAGAGACAGAGAAACACAGAGACAGAGAGGGAGTGAGACAGAGAAACACAGAGAACACAGAGACACAGAGGGAGAGAGACAGAGAAACACAGAGACAGAGAGACAGAGAAACACAGAGACAGAGAGGGAGTGAGACAGAGAAACACAGAGAACACAGAGACAGAGAGGGAGAGAGACAGAGAAACACAGAGAAACACAGAGACAGAGAGGGAGAGAGACAGAGAAACACAGAGACAGAGAGACAAAGAGACAGAGAAACACAGAGACAGAGACACAAAGAGACAGAGAAACACAGAGACAGAGAGGGAGAGAGACATAGAAACAAAGAGACAGAGAGACGGAGAAACACAGAGACAGAGAGACAGAGAGAGACAGAGAAACACAGAGAACACAGAGACAGAGAGGGAGAGAGACAGAGAAACACAGAGAACACAGAGACAGAGAGGGAGGGAGACAGAGAAACACAGAGAACACAGAGACAGAGAGGGAGAGAGACAGAGAAACACAGAGACAGAGAGACAAAGAGACAGAGAGACAGAGAGAGACAGAGACAGAGAGGGAGAGAGACAGAGAAACACAGAGACAGAGACAAAGAGACAGAGAAACACAGAGACAGAGACACAAAGAGACAGAGAAACACAGAGACAGAGAGGGAGAGAGACATAGAAACAAAGAGACAGAGAGACGGAGAAACACAGAGACAGAGAGACAGAGAGAGACAGAGAAACACAGAGAACACAGAGACAGAGAGGGAGGGAGACAGAGAAACACAGAGACAGAAACACAGAGACAGAGAGGGAGAGAGACAGAGAAACACAGAGACAGAGAGGGAGAGAGACAGAGAAACACAGAGACAGAGAGGGAGAGAGACAGAGAAACACAGAGAACACAGAGACAGAGAGGGAGAGAGACAGAGAAACACAGAGGCAGAGAAACACAGAGACAGAGAGGGAGAGAGACAGAGAAACACAGAGAACACAGAGACAGAGAGGGAGAGAGACAGAGAAACACAGAGACAGAGAGGGAGAGAGACAGAGAAACACAGAGAACACAGAGACAGAGAGGGAGAGAGACAGAGAAACACAGAGAACACAGAGACAGAGAGGGAGAGAGACAGAGAAACACAGAGGCAGAGAAACACAGAGACAGAGAGGGAGAGAGACAGAGAAACACAGAGACAGAGAGGGAGAGAGACAGAGAAACACAGAGAACACAGAGACAGAGAGGGAGAGAGACAGAGAAACACAGAGAACACAGAGACAGAGAGGGAGGGAGACAGAGAAACACAGAGGCAGAGAAACACAGAGACAGAGAGGGAGAGAGACACAGAGACAGAGAGGGAGAGAGACAGAGAAACACAGAGAACACAGAGACAGAGAGGGAGAGAGACAGAGAAACACAGAGGCAGAGAAACACAGAGACAGAGAGGTGGAGCGTCTCTACAGTAGTTGCAAGTCTCTAAGTGGTCGTACGGCCCTGAAATGTCACTCGACTAGGCCCTGATTGTGGATGACCTCTTGACCTGTAAGCTAAATGGCCCTAACTCCTCGACCGAGAGGCTTTCGGACACGGGCCCGGTTGTTCCCGAAAGCTCTCGAAGAGCTCTAACACATATGTGAGAATCAGCCCTGTAGGTCATTGTTTTGGTCAAAAGTTCCAACAAGGCCCCAGACTCTCAGAGCCCATGAACACTCATGAACCCTGAAGCCCTCTTGCCAAACAAGGTGAATGGGGCAAAGTCGGCTATACTGCATCGTAGAGCCACGTTCCAGGCACTGACGGAAAGGTCTCATCGACCCGAGTCGCCCCGTGTTGGAATCATGGCTCTGGCCCCTTCCTGTAGGGAGCTAGGGGGCAGCAAAAGTTACACTTTTCTGCTTGCTAAAGTGCTCTATCTCCTCCACGGAAGCAGTCAGGGGTGAGAAAAAGACATATTTGGAAAGCTCGTGAAGAGCTCTATCACATATGTGAATGCCATGTAGGTGGCGCTGTTCTGGAGCAAAGTCTTTAATGGGAAGAGATATAAGAAGGGGACCTGGATATTCTGAAAGGCCTCCATGAGACGAACTCGATGATGCCCCTACTGTCCTCCTTCATGAAGCATTTATGCTAGAACTCCATTTCCACATTTTCATTAATGATTGCTCTGAATAGATGTAAATGCGGAGGCGGGAAATTTTTCCGCCACCACATTTTAATCTATGCCAATAATATGACCTCCTCAAGTCTACCATTAATTTTGGGGCACTTCCTGTTGGTCTACATCCACCAAATTTGACTCACTCCATAGTGGGAATGCCGGCTTTCAGGCAACAGTGGTTGCAAGTCTCTAAGTGGTCGTACGGCCCTGTAATGTCACTCGACTAGGCCCTGATTGTGGATGACCTCTTGACCTGTAAGCTAAATGGCCCTAACTCCTCGACCGAGAGGCTTTCGGTCACGGGCCCCGTTTTTCCCGAAAGCTCTCGAAGAGCTCTAACACATATGTGAGAATCAGCCCTGTAGGTCATTGTTTTGGTCAAAAGTTCCAACAAGGCCCCAGACTCTCAGAGGCCATGAACACTCATGAACCCTGAGGCCCTCTTGCCAAACAAGGTGAATGGGGCAAAGTCGGCCATACTGCATCGTAGAGCCACGATCCAGGCACTGACGGAAAGGTCTCATCGACCCGAGTCGCCCCGTGTTGGACTCATGGCTCTGGCCCCTTCCTGTGGGGAGCTAGGGGGCAGCAAAAGTTACACTTTTCTGCTTGCTAAAGTGCTCTATCTCCTCCATGGAAGCAGTCAGGGGTGAGAAAAAGACATATTTGGAAAGCTCGTGAAGAGCTCTATCACATATGTGAATGCCATGTAGGTGGCGCTGTTCTGGAGCAAAGTCTTTAATGGGAAGAGATATAAGAAGGGGACCTGGATATTCTGAAAGGCCTCGATGAGACAAACTCGATGATACCCCTACTGTCCTCCTTCATGTAGCATTCATGCTAGAACTCCACTTCCATATTTTCATCTATGATTGCTCTGAATAGATGAAAATGCGGAGGCGGGAAATGTTTCCGTCACCACATTTTAATCTATGCCAATAATATGACCTCCTCAAGTCTACCATTAATTTTGGGGCACTTCCTGTTGGTCTACATCCACCAAATTTGACTCACTCCATTGTGGGAATGCCGGCTTTCAGGCAACAGTGGTTGCAAGACTCTAAGTGGTCGTACGGCCGAGTAGGGCCCTGAAATGTCACTCGACTAGGCCCTGATTGTGGATGACCTCTTGACCTGTAAGCTAAATGGCCCTAACTCCTCGACCGAGAGGCTTTCGGACACGGGCCCAGTTGTTCCCGAAAGCTCTCTGAGAGCTCTAACACATATATGAGAATCAGCCCTGTAGGTCATTGTTTTGGTCAAACGTTCCAACAAGGCCCCAGACTCTCAGAGCCCATGAACACTTATAAACCCTGAGGCCCTTTTGCCAAACAAGGTGAATGGGGCAAAGTCGGGCATACTATATCGTAGAGCCACGATCCAGGCACTGACGGAAAGGTCTCATCGACCCGAGTCGCCCCCTGTTGGAATCATGGCTCTGGTCCCTTCCTGTGGGGAGCTAGGGGGCAGCAAAAGTTACACTTTTCTGCTTGCTAAAGTGCTCTATCTCCTCCATTGAAGCAGTCAGGGGTGAGAAAAAGACCTATTTGGAAAGCTCGTGAAGAGCTCTATCACATATGTGAATGCCATGTAGGTGGCGCTGTTCTGGAGCAAAGTCTTTAATGGGAAGAGATATAAGAAGGGGACCTGGATATTCTGAAAGGCCTCCATGAGACAAACTCGATGATACCCCTACTGTCCTCCTTCATGTAGCATTTATGCTAGAGCTCCACTTCCATATTTTCATCTATGATTGCTCTGAATAGATGAAAATGCGGAGGCGGGAAATGTTTCCGCCACCACATTTTAATCTACGCAAATGAGGCAATCTCCTGAAGTTAATCATCAATTCTGGGGCACTTCCTGTTGGTCTACATCCACCAAATTTGACTCACTCCATAGTGGGGATGCCGGCTTTTAGGCAACAGTGGTTGCAAGTCTCTAAGTGGTCGTACGGCCGAGTAGGGCCCTGAAATGTCACTCGACTAGGCCCTGATTGTGGATGACCTCTTGACCTGTAAGCTAAATGGCCCTAACTCCTCGACCGAGAGGCTTTCGGACACGGGCCCGGTTGTTCCCGAAAGCTCTCGAAGAGTTCTAACACATATGTGAGAATCAGCCCTGTAGGTCATTGTTTTGGTCAAAAGTTCCAACAAGGCCCCAGACTCTCAGAGCCCATGAACACTCATGAACCCTGAGGCCCTCTTGCCAAACAAGGTGAATGGGGCAAAGTCGGCTATACTGCATCGTAGAGCCACGATCCAGGCACTGGCGGAAAGGTCTCATTGGCCCGAGTCGCCCCGTGTTGGACTCATGGCTCTGGTCCCTTCCTGTGGGGAGCTAGGGGGCAGCAAAAGTTACACTTTTCTGCTTGCTAAAGTGCTCTATCTCCTCCACGGAAGCAGTCAGGGGTGAGAAAAAGACATATTTGGAAAGCTTGTGAAGAGCTCTATCACATATGTGAATGCCATGTAGGTGGCGCTGTTCTGGAGCAAAGTCTTTAATGGAAAGAGATATAAGAAGGGGATCTGGATATTCTGAAAGGCCTCGATGAGACAAACTCGATGATACCCCTACTGTCCTCCTTCATGTAGCATTTATGCTGGAGCTCCACTTCCATATTTTCATCTATGATTGCCTTTCATAGATGAAAATACGGAGGCGGGAAAATTTTCCCGCCCCCACATTTTCATCTATGCCAATGATATGACCTTAAGTTTACCATTAATTTTGGGGCACTTCCTTAAGCCTCTTGCAACTGGATGGGGGATGGGCAAATGTATAAGTTGGGAGTAGGACGAAAAATCACACAATGTGTTTAAACCTGACTGCTTTTGCTCTATTTCAGTTTGTAATGTATTAATGTCACCTTAGGTGGTGTTTTCATGCACTTTTGATCCTTTGAAAAGTAGATTTATATTGCTTTGCCAGAGCACATGGTCACTAAAATGACATATATCTAGATATGGAATTTGTCGATGGCAATTCCAAATTTCGTAGATGAACATTTGCACTTCCTGTCCCCAGAGGAAGTAGCACATGAGTAGCAACGGCAGCATTAGCAGCTTGGTAAGTGTGCTCTGTAACTCCTTGATTTTTCTCAGACACAATGTGTTGAAACCTGACTGCTTTTGCTCTATTTTAATGTGTAACGTATCAATATCACCTTAGGTGGTGTTTTCATGCACTTTTGATTGTTTAAAAAGTTAATTTATATCATTTTGTTGGAGCACACGGTCGCTAAAGTGACATATATGTAAATATGGAATTTTTTCCATTGTAACTTCCAAATTTTAATATATGCCACTTAGATGAAACTTGGAAGTGGAGGAGCAACAGTAGCAGGATGGTAAGTGTGGTCTGTAATTTCTTGATTTTTCTCAGACACAGTGTATTGGAAGTTCATCATGCATTATCCTAACATGTTCAAATTTCTATGTCACAGCGCTACCTACTGGAAACAGGAAGTATTTTTTTTCTTTTTTTTTTAAAACGTTTTTTCCTCATTTCTCTACATGCCCAAAAACTGTGTGGGTTATGTTTCAGAAGCTTCACTAATTTAATGCATGTCTGTCCACACATCCTCCTCCGGTGGCCAGACCTCCTCCTTTGGTGGCCTGACATCCTCCTCTGGTGGGCTTGGTCATAGCCATCCTCTGCCTTCCTCACCTGTTGTGCAGTACCGAGATGCCTCCAGTCAGTCTTGTAATACCGAGAGACCAGGTGTTTGGTGCAAAAATCAGAAGGGAGGAGGCAGGAGGAAGACGACATAAGTTGACATTTAAGGGAGTGTGAAAGGAGATTCCCCAAACCCCAGTTGAAGAGATGCCTGAAACCCTGAATCTCTTTTTTGTATAGCAGGTAATCATGTCAAATCACCACAGCTGTAAAAATACATTTTCCTAAAAACATGGAGTGTGCTGTCATTGTTTCATTTTTGTCAAATATCTTTCAATTTTCATCTTGAAAAGTCCTATCTAGAACTATCATATTTACATGTAATGGATTGAAATATGGAAGTCATAGATGAGAATTGGGAAGGTGGATTCTCATCTATGGCTTCCATATTTCAATCCATGAGAATAACATGTAATAGATGGAAATATGGAAACCATAGATGGGAATCCACCTTCCCGATTGTCATCTATGGCTTCCATATTTCAATCTATGGCTTCCATATTTCAATCTATGAACGACTTCCATATTTCAATCTATGGCTTCCATATTTCAATCTATGGCTTCCATATTTCAATCTATGAACGACTTCCATATTTCAATCTATGGCTTCCATATTTCAATCTATGAGAATAACATGTAATAGATGGAAATATGGAAGCGTAGATGAGAATCGGGAATGTGGATTTCCATGGATTCCATATTCCATATTTCCATCTATTACATGTTATTCTCATAGATGGAAATATGGAAGCCGTAGATGAGAATCGGGAATGTGGATTTCCATGGATTCCATATTCCATATTTCCATCTATTACATGTTATTCTCATAGATGGAAATATGGAAGCCGTAGATGAGAATCGGGAATGTGGATTTCTATGGATTCCATATTCCATATTTCCATCTATGAGAATAACATGTAATAGATGGAAATATGGAAGCCGTAGATGAGAATCGGGAATGTGGATTTCTATGGATTCCATATTCCATATTTCCATCTATTACATGTTATTCTCATAGATGGAAATATGGAAGCCGTAGATGAGAATCGGGAATGTGGATTTCTATGGATTCCATATTCCATATTTCCATCTATTACATGTTATTCTCATAGATGGAAATATGGAAGTCATAGATAGAACCCTAACCCTATGAATGGCTTCCATATTTTCATCTATTACATGTTATTCTCATAGATTGAAATATGGAAGCCATAGATGAGAATCAGGAATGTGGATTCTCAGCTATGGCTTCCCTATGTCCACCTATTATCAATCAGTTGTAGATTAAAATTTGGAATTTGTGTCTTTTTTTGCACTTCAAAGAATGAATAACTGAGATATTGTGCATTTTCTCAAGGAATATTTATTTTACTCCATAACAAATACAAAATACAGAATTTTTTTGTTTTCCAAATAACAATTTGAAACAACATATCAAATCTTGTAAAAAACTGAACATCATACTAATGAGTGGAGTACTAAAGAGTATGCATCCATTAAATGATCCTAATCATTGGGCAGGAGAAGAGTTAGGACTCCCCGGTGCATCATCCTCATCGCTGTTAACAGGCAGGAGAGAGTTAGGACTCCCCGGTGCATCATCCTCATCGCTGTTAACAGGCAGGAGAGAGTTTTGACTCTCCGGTGCATCCACACAACTATCCTCATCCTCATCCTCGTTAACAGATGGGAGAGAGATTGGACTCCCCTGTAGAGACACCAGACAGTCCTCTTTGGGCGTGCCGGTATCCAGGATGATGGTATCGTCATCATCAGACTCAGCTGAGGCAAACACTTTTGCTAGTGGGGGCTTGATGGAACTGTCGCCTTCCTCAAATTCAGGCGGCAGTGACCTCATTTTTTTTGGCTCCATATCACTGGAAGTCTGACTCCCAGAAAGAAAATCAGTGAAGACTTTAGAAGATGCAAGGGTCAATTCCAATTTCCAACTTAACTTTAGATAGAAATATGGAAGCTAGCGTCATCCACACCCAAATTTATATTTATCACATTGCAATTACGTTAGCTAGCTAATGCTAAAACTGAAGACACGTTTTTAAATGTTCATTTTTTGATAAACCTTTTCAACAACCTTGGAAACTTCTGCTCAAAGTCCTTATAAAACAGTAGAAATAACTGAAAGCTTTCCAGTGAGGCTAAAAACAGTCAAAAAATAATATTTTTTGAACAGCAACTTACCATTCTGGCACAGTAGTCCCACATGTGAAAACAAAATGGCTGACACTGAACTTTGAACTTTGTAACCGAAAAAATTCAACATTTGTCAATCGTGCTGTACAGCTACAGGCCCCAAATTTGGTGTGTGGGTGCCTTGTGGGATGCTGATGCACCCCCAAGTGGTCCCAAGTCTCTATGAACAACTTCCAATTTTGGTCCCATACACATGCATGGGAGTTGGGCCCAAAATTGGAAGGACCTATAGTGGGCATTCCCAATCAGCTACAGGCCCCAAATTTGGTGTGTGGATGCCTTGAGGGATGCTGATGGGCCTCCAAGTGGTCCCAAGTCTCTATGAACAACTTCCAATTTTGGTCCCATACACATGCATGGGAGTTGGGCCCAAAATTGGAAGGACCTATAGTGGGCGTTCCCAATCAGCTACAGGCCCCAAATTTGGTGTGTGGATGCCTTGAGGGATGCTGATGTGCCCCCAAGTGGTCCCAAGTCTCTAAAAACAACTTCCAATTTTGGTCCCATACACATGCATGGGAGTTGGGCCCAAAATTGGAAGGACCTATAGTGGGCATTCCCAATCAGCTACAGGCCCCAAATTTGGTGTGTGGATGCCTTGGGGGATGCTGATGGGCCTCCAAGTGGTCCCAAGTCTCTATGAACAACTTCCAATTTTGGTCCCATACACATGCATGGGAGTTGGGCCCAAAATTGGAAGGACCTATAGTGGGCATTCCCAATCAGCTACAGGCCCCAAATTTGGTGTGTGGGTGCCTTGTCGGATGCTGATGTGCCCCCAAGTGGTCCCAAGTCTCTATGAACAACTTCCAATTTTGGTCCCATACACATGCATGGGAGTTGGGCCCAAAATTGGAAGGACCTATAGTGGGCATTCCCAATCAGCTACAGGCCCCAAATTTGGTGTGTGGATGCCTTGAGGGATGCTGATGTGCCCCCAAGTGGTCCCAAGTCTCTAAAAACAACTTCCAATTTTGGTCCCATACACATGCATGGGAGTTGGGCCCAAAATTGGAAGGACCTATAGTGGGCATTCCCAATCAGCTACAGGCCCCACATTTGGTGTGTGGGTGCCTTGTGTGATGCTGATGTGCCTCCAAGTGGTCCCAAGTCTCTATGAACAACTTCCAATTTTGGTCCCATACACATGCATGGGAGTTGGGCCCAAAATTGGAAGGACCATTTGTGGGCATTCCCAATGAGCTACAGGCCCCACATTTGGTGTGTGGGTGCCTTGAGGGATGCTGATGGGCCTCCAAGTCATCCCATGTCTCTTTGAAGAACTTCCAATTTTGACCCCATAAGAATGAATGGCAGTCGGAATGTGGGCTCATATTTGAAGTGCCATTTGTGGGCATTCCCAATCAGCTACTGGCCCCAAATTTGGTGTGTGGTCGCCTTGGGGGATGCTGATGGGCCTCCAAGTGGTCCCAAGTCTCTTTGAAGAACTTCCAATTTTGACCCCATAAGAATGAATGGCAGTCGGAATGTGGGCTCATATTTGAAGTGCCATTTGTAGGCATTCCCAATCAGCTACAGGCCCCAAATTTGGTGTGTGGTCGCCTTGGGGGATGCTGATGGGCCTCCAAGTGGTCCCAAGTCTCTTTGAAGAACTTCCAATTTTGACCCCATAAGAATGAATGGCAGTCGGAATGTGGGCTCATATTTGAAGTGCCATTTGTGGGCATTCCCAATCAGCTACAGGCCCCAAATTTGGTGTGTGGTCGCCTTGGGGGATGCTGATGGGCCTCCAAGTCATCCCAAGTCTCTATGAACAACTTCCAATTTTGACCTCATAAGAATGAATGGCGGTCGGAATGTAGGCTCATATTTGAAGTGCCATTTGTAGGCATTCCCAATCAGCTACAGGCCCCAAATTTGGTGTGTGGTCGCCTTGGGGGATGCTAATGGCCCTCCAAGTGGTCCCAAGTCTCTTTGAAGAACTTCCAATTTTGGTCCCATACACATGCATGGGAGTTGGGCCCAAAATTGGAAGGACCTATAGTGGGCGTTCCCAATCAGCTACAGGCCCCAAATTTGGTGTGTGGATGCCTTGAGGGATGCTGATGTGCCCCCAAGTGGTCCCAAGTCTCTAAAAACAACTTCCAATTTTGGTCCCATACACATGCATGGGAGTTGGGCCCAAAATTGGAAGGACCTATAGTGGGCATTCCCAATCAGCTACAGGCCCCAAATTTGGTGTGTGGATGCCTTGGGGGATGCTGATGGGCCTCCAAGTGGTCCCAAGTCTCTATGAACAACTTCCAATTTTGGTCCCATACACATGCATGGGAGTTGGGCCCAAAATTGGAAGGACCTATAGTGGGCATTCCCAATCAGCTACAGGCCCCAAATTTGGTGTGTGGGTGCCTTGTCGGATGCTGATGTGCCCCCAAGTGGTCCCAAGTCTCTATGAACAACTTCCAATTTTGGTCCCATACACATGCATGGGAGTTGGGCCCAAAATTGGAAGGACCTATAGTGGGCATTCCCAATCAGCTACAGGCCCCACATTTGGTGTGTGGGTGCCTTGTGTGATGCTGATGTGCCTCCAAGTGGTCCCAAGTCTCTATGAACAACTTCCAATTTTGGTCCCATACACATGCATGGGAGTTGGGCCCAAAATTGGAAGGACCATTTGTGGGCATTCCCAATGAGCTACAGGCCCCACATTTGGTGTGTGGTCGCCTTGGGGGATGCTGATGGGCCTCCAAGTCATCCCAAGTCTCTATGAACAACTTCCAATTTTGACCTCATAAGAATGAATGGCGGTCGGAATGTAGGCTCATATTTGAAGTGCCATTTGTAGGCATTCCCAATCAGCTACAGGCCCCAAATTTGGTGTGTGGTCGCCTTGGGGGATGCTAATGGCCCTCCAAGTGGTCCCAAGTCTCTTTGAAGAACTTCCAATTTTGACCCCATAAGAATGAATGGCAGTCGGAATGTGGGCTCATATTTGAAGTGCCATTTGTGGGCATTCCCAATCAGCTACAGGCCCCAAATTTGGTGTGTGGTCGCCTTGGGGGATGCTGATGGGCCTCCAAGTCATCCCAAGTCTCTATGAACAACTTCCAATTTTGACCTCATAAGAATGAATGGCAGTCGGAATGTGGGCTCATATTTGAAGTGCCATTTGTGGGCATTCCCAATCAGCTACAGGCCCCAAATTTGGTGTGTGGTCGCCTTGGGGGATGCTGATGGGCCTCCAAGTCATCCCAAGTCTCTTTGAAGAACTTCCAATTTTGACCCCATAAGAATGAATGGCAGTCGGAATGTGGGCTCATATTTGAAGTGCCATTTGTGGGCATTCCCAATCAGCTACAGGCCCCAAATTTGGTGTGTGGTCGCCTTGGGGGATGCTGATGGGCCTCCAAGTCATCCCAAGTCTCTATGAACAACTTCCAATTTTGACCTCATAAGAATGAATGGCAGTCGGAATGTGGGCTCATATTTGAAGTGCCATTTGTGGGCATTCCCAATCAGCTACAGGCCCCAAATTTGGTGTGTGGTCGCCTTGGGGGATGCTGATGGGCCTCCAAGTGGTCCCAAGTCTCTTTGAAGAACTTCCAATTTTGACCCCATAAGAATGAATGGTAGTTGGAATGTGGGCTTATATTTGAAGTGCCACTTGTGGGCATTCCCAATCAGCTACAGGCCCCAAAGTTGGTGTGTGGTCGCCTTGGGGGATGTAGATTTGTCTGAACATGGTTCGGAGTCAAAGCGAATTTCCTGGATGGAGATATTGTCAGCAACTTGTTGAAATAAAGCACCAGTCATGTTTTTTACAGCAGGGGGTGGTTGAGGTCCCTGCGAGCTTTCCAAATATGTCACTCCCATAGCTGTAGCTGCTTCCTGTGAGGAGATAGAAAAAATCCATAATTCCAAATTCCAAAAATCGAACTGCTCCCCCTGGTGGATTGAAAAATATTGCATGTCGTCCGATCGGTATAAAAGTGGTATCAAATTAATCGGCAAGAAAAGCTGAATCCAATGGCGGCATTTACTAAGCTCTAGGTCCATCAGGGAATTTTTAAAATGACAAAAACTGTTGCTTCCAGAAAGTGAACTGAGGGCGCCATGACGATCAGCGGAGCGAGGCAAACATTTCTGTCTGGGTCCCGTCACTCTACGACAAAGTTGAAAATTGACCAAGTATATAGGGTTACTCCTTTTTAGGGTTAGGGTTAGGGTTAGGGTTAGGGTTAGGGTTAGGGTTAGGGCTAGGAGCATGCCATTCAAAGTCAATGGGAAAAGTAACGCCTCCAGAAGTTCGACTCAAATTTCAATCTACTATACAGAAAACGAAACTCGGAAGTGGCCAATTCCAGATTTTTTTTCCTGATACTGAAAATGGCCACTAGATGGCAGCATCATACAATTTGATGATTCCAGATTGATTTTCCTGATACTGATAATGGCCACTAGATGGCAGTATCATACAATTGATGATTCCACTTCCAATTCCAGATTTCTTTTCCTGATAATGAAAATGGCCACTAGATGGCAGCATCATACAATAATATAAAATTCCCTACCTTCACATTTACATCTCTATATGTATAAAAATAAAGTGATTGCCCTAAATTGCTGTATTTGTGCTTTTATTACATAGAAGTCCATATAAGTGTGGGGGATGGGCCGAATTGAGATTTTGACATCCCAAACAAATAGCAATGTCATTTCAACTACAAATTGAGTACAGCAGTGGGACTAAGTGAGTTTTGTAGCACTCTCACCCAACTCCTCCATGACCCTTTACCTTTCAATAGGTCAAAGGTCAAATTTCAACTTGTTCTTATGGCGACGAAATGCACGTTTTCAGAAAGCTCCGAGGACGGAGGTCTCAGCTGTACCTCTCCATAACTTGAATATTTTTTAATACAGACGCTAGAGGCCGCCAAAAGTCCAAAATTCCTCATTTTTTTGTTCCTGTATCATGGGAACGCAAGCAGCTAGAACATTGAGAAAAGCATCTCCGCAGAGCACCCTGGACCGTCTACAAAAGCAGTGCGGCTAGATGTAGCTGGGACGCCATTTGGGACAAAACATGCTCCAAAAGATGTCCAACTCCCGTCACTTCATGCCCTCTCGTTGGTGACGACAGCCCCCTAGACGGAAATCCCCTAGGTCGTTTACACACGATCTGACTTGGCGGCAAAAATGAGAGAAATTACAATGTGAAAATACACAAATGTGGAAGATGGAATCGTCCTTTTGTAGGCTCAGGGTTAGCGACAGGAAGTGCCAAAATTTCACACACTATGCAGCGCTGCAAGGCCTATCGCATATCTTAAGATCAGCTCGATCGGGCGACGGTCAAAAATCCAGTCTGGACAGCTTCTCCTGAACTCATTTTGGGCCGCTGGCAGCAGGGTGGGGGATGGGAAACAAACTTATTGAAGTGCTCTATCTCCTACACGGAAGCAGTCAGGGGTGAGAAAAAGACATATTTGGAAAGCTCGTGAAGAACTCTATCACATATGTGAATGCCATGTAGGTGGCGCTGTTCTGGAGCAAAGTCTTTAAGGGCATCGTAGAGCCACGATCCAGGCACTGACGGAGAGATCTCATCGGCCCGAGTCGCCCCGTGTTGGAATCATGGCTCTGGTCCCTTCCTGTGGGGAGCTAGGGGGCAGCAAAAGTTACACTTTTCTGCTTGCTAAAGTGCTCTATCTCCTCAATGGAAGCAGTCAGGGGTGAGAAAAAGACATATTTGGAAAGCTCTTGAGGAGCTCTATCACATATGTGAATGCCATGTAGGTGGCGCTCTTCAGGAGCAAAGTCTTTAATGGGAAGAGATATAAGAAGGGGACTTTGTGGCACTCTAATCAATCAATCAATCAAATTTTATGTGTATAGCTCCAAATCATAATCAGAGTTATCTCGAGACACTAATGATAAAGCTGAGGTAATCGTAATTGTAACAGTTGAAGTCAACAGGTCTACTATTAGCATTAGCAGCAACAATAATGATACTATGGGGAAGGCTGATGTTAGTAGTTGTTGCAGTCGAGCAGGTCCACAGCAGCAGGTGGTCTGCAGCAACGATCCCCAGGAACCTTCAAGACAAGGGAGCACGAGAACTCCCGGGAAGATATATGGTTAGTAATGTTAATGGGACCAGAAGATACAGAGTTAATGAGCTGCATTAATATGACATGAGACTATGAGAGACAGAGAAACACAGAGAACACAGAGACAGAGAAACACAGAGAGACAGAAAGAGACAGAGAGACAGAAACACAGAGACAGAGAGGGAGAGAGACAGAGAAACACAGAGACAGAGAGGGAGAGAGACAGAGAACACAGAGAGGCAGAGAAACACAGAGACAGAGAGGGAGAGAGACAGAGAAACACAGAGAACACAAAGACACAGAGGGAGAGAGACAGAGAAACACAGAGACAGAGAGGGAGTGAGACAGAGAAACACAGAGACAGAGAGGGAGTGAGACAGAGAAACACAGAGACAGAGAGGGAGAGAGACAGAGAAACACAGAGACAGAGAGGGAGTGAGACAGAGAAACACAGAGACAGAGAGACAGAGAAACACAGAGACAGAGAGGGAGTGAGACAGAGAAACACAGAGACAGAGAGACAGAGAAACACAGAGAAACACAGAGACAGAGAGGGAGAGAGGCAGAGAAACACAGAGACAGAGAAACACAGAGACAGAGAGGGAGAGAGACAGAGAAACACAGAGACAGAGAGACAGAGAAACACAGAGGAGACAGAGAGACAGAGAAACACAGAGAACACAGAGAGACAGAGAAACACAGAGACAGAGAGGGAGTGAGACAGAGAAACACAGAGACAGAGAGGGGTTAGGGTTAGGGTTAGGGTTAGGGTTAGGGTAGGGTTAGGGTTAGGGTTAGGGTTAGGGTTAGGGTTTAGGGTTAGGGTTAGGGTTAGGGTTAGGGTAGGGTTAGGGTTAGGGTTAGGTTCGGAGGGTTAGGGTTAGGGTTAGGGTTAGGGTTAGGGTAGGGTTAGGGTTCGGGTTAGGGTTAG